>NC_041380.1:436304127-436328800 GCF_002162155.2 Triticum dicoccoides
TGAGGAGCTTTGGAAAGAAATGGATGTGCCTTGTAGGAGGCTTTGCCTCCGGCAGACCACGACAAAATAGAGGCGGAGAAGAAGGTCGAGGAAGAGAAGCGCGCCATGGGGCAAGCTGCCTGGCAGGCCTATGTCGCGTCCGAGAGAGTCAGGCAATTGGCTCTTTGGCAGAAGGCTCGTGCGAGGGCCGTGAGTGTGGTGGAGGACGCCTGTGCCAAAGCCCTGAGTGCAATCGGGCCCAAGCGCCTCATCTATGTTTGGCGGTACGTGGACCGGGTGCATGCTTCCAGCGAGGAGGAGTACCTGTTGCCGCTGGATCACAACAACAGTGAGATCGCGCTCGCCTACCGGCAAGCCGCCAATTAGCACCTCGTGAGTTGCGAGGCTGAGGAAGAGGCGTTGTGTCGGCGTGCTGGGAAACGGCCGGGCACCAAGGCACTCGTGGCGCGCCACAAGCGCTCCTGCGAGCGCCATGGCTTTTAGTAGGAGTATAATTTAGTTCCATAAGGTGATCTCATTAGTTTTGGGATGCAAATGATACATCCCGAGCGTCTGGGAATTATTAGCGTCCTTAATTACGTATGTAAAAGGGAAAGTTTGGAAACCTTGTGTATTCGTACGCATTTTGTAAGTACGTGCATATAGCACAAACTTTACTATATACTATCATGCTACACCTCTCTAGCTATATATACTTGCAGACTGTGGTACTCGTTTGATTGTTTACTTTTAGCATCCTTCTCTATGGTTATTTCTCTATCGCACTTTATATGGACTATCTCACTGGTCGGAAAGGCATGCAAATTCCTAAACCGCTTCCTACACCCTGTATCGAACTTTTTGCCTAACAAGTTGTGTCGGGCAATCGGAATTCCAACTAGTAGGAGTACCAGGGGCCAGTTCTTTTAGGCTTCTAGATTAGTAATCCCATAACTACTACCTCCGTCCTGGTTTATTGGTCCCAATTTGTAACAATTTGGATGTAACTTTACATATTTGTACTCCAACTCTTGTCATTTCCAGCTATGTGATATGATATTCCCTTCGTGGTTGGGTTATTGTCTTTGTTTTGCATTTTGTTCATGTCATGCATCTCATCTCATGTCCTCATGTGCATCTCATTTGCATTCGTGTTCGTCTCATGCATCTGGTGATTTTCCCCGTTGTCCGTTTCGTATTCCGACACTCCCACATGCACCCATTGCACCCCTCAAATCTCGTTTCGTGAGCAGGAGAAAAACATTCTCAGAATGGGTCGAGATTTGTCGAGTGGCCTCGGTACATCACCGGTAGGCCTCCTGTCAAATTTCGTTCCATTTGGTGGTCGTTTGATGCCCCAACGGTTAACTGGGTAACCGCAAAAGCCCCTCTCTTATTGCAGCCCAACACCCCTCCAAAACAGCCCACTAGCTCATCTAAACCCCCTCCATGCTCTCCGTCATTGGATCATGATCGTGTGGGTGAAAACTGCACCCCATTTAGACTCTCCTAGCTCCCCCTACCTAGAAATATGCCTCTCCCCCAAGATTCTCGTAGTCCAAACCCTAACCTTCTTCCCTCCACGCTGCCGGACACTTGCTCACCGCCGCCGGACGCGTCTGCTAGCCCCCTCCGCTGCCACGGGGCAGCACGCCGTTGGTTGAACTGCGCCATGCCAACTTCGCCGCGCCGGCTCGCCGGGGCCCAAGCGGGGCCCTCCGGGCCCGAACCAGCCGCGCCGCCCACCCGACGCCTCTTGTGCCGACCTCATTCTTGCCCGCGCTCCCCGCCACCGTCTGCCATCGCCGCCGACTGCTAGCTCCGCCACCCTCCGCCATAACGCCGCCGCCTCCTGGTCACCGGCTCCTCCTCCAGCCTTGGATCCGGCCAGATCCGGCGCCCCTGCACCTCACCGGACCTCCCAGCACTCCGAGCACCGCCTTCCTCCACTCCAGCGTAGATCCGGCGAGTTCATCCGGCGATCATCGAAATCCATGCCGACACACTAGAAGGTTGACCGTAGCTCCGTTTTGCGCATATGATATATCAAAATGTTCGTCTAGTGATGCTCTTCATGTTAGTGTCACTTGCATGCATGTTACTATCCATATTGATGCCGTAATACTCGTTGCAAAAGTGCTATATGATATTGTATGCTCGAATTCAACATAACTTGATGATTTGTCATTTTCGTTGCATTTTGTGTGGGCATCCTATGAGCATGATGTCTATATGTTTTATGAGCTCCATCATGCCATCTTTACAGTGATGCAAGTCCTGTATTTTTGTCAGCTATGTGGTGACTACCACAACCATGAAAATAGGCTTCAGAATGTTGCTGATTTCAGACACTTGGAATATTGTGCTAACTCTTTTCCTGTTACATTTTGATGCTATGTAAACTTGTAGCTACCATGAGATCCATGCACATTTTGAGATAGTTCAGTAAGCATGTTTTGAAGATGTGGTATGGCTGAATCCATTCATGCCACTGGTTGGAATTATGGACTACTCTAGCTTGTCATTACCTTGCTCTACTTTTGCTAAATATTGTTCTTGGCAGACTGTTAACATGAGATTCAACTTTTCCATGAGTGTTGCTAGTGATAGATGTACCCTATGAACTTGCTCTTGCCATGCTTAGCTTCTTGGATATGTCTATTTCATGTTGGTTACCTTGTTATACCATGAAATGCTTTTTGGTGAGTGGTTTGATCTTCTGAAGTTGCTATCATGTGTTCCTGCCATGCTCTGTTTTTCTTCAAAGTCTGAGATTGATCATATAACTAGCCATGATTGCATGGGTGCCACATCATTTTTCCATGCATCTTTGGGTAAAGTTCAGTAGGGGAGTTTTGTTCTATGCCTTTACTACTAGCATGCCATGCCTTTGTTTTCCATGATATGCTCCTGTAGCATGTTGTTTGTTAGCTCTAAACATTGCTATATGATGTTGTTTTAACATGTTTAGTATTTTCTCTAAGTCTGTGAATCTGTTATCACTTGCATTTCTGCCATGCTATTTTGAGCTTGTTCTAATGAGTTCTAGCAGGAGCTCAGTGTTCATGATTTGTCGAGCTTCACCTGTACTTTATGGTAATGTGCTTTGTTGCTATGTTGGAGTGTTGTAGCATAGCTTCTTGTTATATTCTATGTGTTGTGATGTTGTTAATCGCAGATTTGCATCATTCTTGTTTTGCTTTTCATATGCAAACTGTGCATCCGTTTTCGGTGATCCTTATATCGATTTCGACTGAAATCGCCCCATTTTTCTAGAGGTATACTTGGTTTGCAACTTGATGCCTGATCATTCTTTTCCCTTCCGGAGTACCCATATGCATTGCACACCATACCTTGCATTCCATGCCATGTCTTGGATCATGTTGCTTTTGCATTGCATCGTGTTTGATTGTTGTTCCATTGCTTCTATTATTGCTTTGGGTAGAGCCAGGAGATGAGTTTGTGACCGAGGAACCTGTTGAGTATGCTAACGGGGAGCAAGTTTTCGACAACTCTGAGAACTTTGCAGGCAAGATGACCATTACCCTCGATATCACTTTTACCTTTGCTTGGTAGTTGTTTGTTCTGCCTACCACTTTTTTATCATGCCTCCCATACTACCATGTAAAGCCTCTAACCCACCTTCCTAGCAAACCGTTGTTTGGCTAAGGTACTACTTTTGCTCATCCCCTCTTATAGCGTTGCTAGTTGTAGGTGCCTTGCAGGTTGTTCCATGTTGGAACATGGATATGTTGGGATATCACAATATCTCTTATTTTAATTAATGCATCTATATACTTCGAAAAGGGTGGAAGGCTTCACTACTAGGGAAAAGCCTAGCAGCAGCGCGGGTTTTAGGTACATTAGTAGCTCGGGGACCGGCGCTACTAATAAGGCGCTATAGCTAACACTTAGCAGCAGCGCGTGGCTACCTGCTCTACTGGTATACAAGTGTAGCATCGGTGTGCTTCGTGCAAGCTCGCTACTACTAATAGCTCTAGCGTGCTTGGGCTGGACACGCTACTGCTACTGTCACGCTGTTGCTACTTTCTCCATTCGCTATTGCTAATTTTAGTAGTTTTTTTCTGCATACTTGTTTTGTATTTGAACAGGCTTTATAGAAAAATCTTTAGCAGATACAAATGTCATCATGATACACATACAAATGGCTGCGAGGCCACAAATTTAATCATAGCATATACATAAAAATAGTCTCATCATAATCATCATCCAACACAAAGTGGTATCTCGTCATCATCTCGAAAATAGCGATACAAGTCTCGATTACTTGCAACTACATCATCATTCATCTAAAAAATGATATACGCGAGAAGAGCTATCACTTTGAGTGAGAGTGGAACTATGCAGTACATGAGTTCGTATCCCTCTCTCGCATTAGCGTGAACCTAAACTAACTACTGCATGTCGCTCGGAAACCGGAAACCAGTACACCTGGGCCTGACACTCCGGCCACTTGTCGTATATATACTCCTGGCGTAGCACTTCTTCACCATCGATGATCTATGCACCTGCATCGTCACATGAGTCGATGATATGCAACATATATAGTTGAGCAACAGAAAGAGAAAGACTTGGCAAAAATAGAAGCAACATATCATAAGCATAAATAACAAAGTTGATCGTACCCAAAATGCCCTAACTAGAGTGATTCTCGCTTGTCGAGGAGGACGGTTTAATTACATCACAAATAAAGTTTCATCGTGCATAACTCAAAGTTTCATCATACAAAAAGTATGAACTAAAAGGACACATTGTCATATATCGACAATCATTCCAACATATGCCATCCATCCAAGTCAGGGGGATAGTCCCTGAGCCTAGTGAAAGGCTTTAGGTCGAGACGCTGAGAGGCTACCCTTGTTCAGACATCTTCTCGCGACATTTGTCCTTCATAGAACATCCCTGTTTTTCCGATGACCTCCTTCATGATGATTTGGGAATGTTCGCGCTGGATGTGATAGAACTCAGCTTGAAGTCACCGGATTTAGCTAACATGCGAAGGTTCTGGTGATCCCATCTGTAATCCAGCATGTGGTGTAGGACATAGAATCCATCATTAAGAGAATCACTCGGTTGTTCGATGCAGCAGAAGTCGGTCTTATGGCTGAAGGAGGGCCTGCCATCCCTTGTCTTCTTGTCCTTGACCTCTCCACCCCGTGTGCCGTAGTTATAGATAGCACTATCGAGAATATCCTTGATGTGGGTGTAATCCTTTTTGTTAATGTTCTTCGACGAGTCCAAGCAAAGAGCGTGGGAGTATCGGGGGTAGAGGATGATGAGGACGGCGCGCCCGCCGCTGCGCAAGATAAGTGCACCTCAAATTAATTAGCCTCCACCGTGCAAATGAATGATTGAAATCGAAGGAAGGATATCTGCGCGGATGACTTACAGGGGATGATAAGGGACGAGAATCGCCTCCTTGCCCTTATTAGCGAGCATGAAATTGACTATGTAGTCCCTCACGTATTCACGGTGCTTTGCGTAGACTCCCAAGAAGCTCTCGTGCATGAAGTACGGGTCAGCGACACAGATATAAGGTATCGCTCAATCCCGATGATGTAGTTCATGTGCAAGGCATAAAGGCGGACAAACGTAAAATTCAGCTTCTTCACGTGAAACATGTCGAATATGTAATCGAATCGAAGGAAGAACTTATCCGCGGGGAAGAAGTCGACGTACGACAATTGCCATGGAACGTTAACCACGTAGAGTGGGTATCCTGGATCTTTCAAGGCGATGAAGCCTTTCTCTATCCGCGGCACATCGTCATGAATACTCCTTAGATCGCCGAATCTGGCCTTTACCGCTGCTGTAGGTAGGATAGGTTGACCTGGGATATGCAATTTATCCGCATCGGTGATATCTATATGGTCTTGAACCCGAGGCTGCTGAGGCGGCTGGATCATAGAATCAGATTTCTTGCCTTTCCTCACTCTCTTCCTAGGTTTCTTTGCCGAAAGGTCATCTATAATACGTTGAGCCTCTGGAGGCGGCAATTCAGGCACCGACACATGACGCTCAAACCCTGAGAAGGCGCCAGTATAGACATACTATTGAGTGCCATCGTCATCCTCATCCTCATCCATGGTGACGTCATCAGCGACTAATGGAGCCTCTTCCTTACCCAATCCGCTATCACCCAACCTGGCACCCGACGCTAATTGGGTAGGTGGGGTGTTGATGTTCATACCTTGTTGAGGCTGCATGCTCGTGGGTGTGCTCCCGGCCGCCTCCAGACGAAGCATACTCTTTGGCCACAATAGGAACCACCCATTGCAACAATCACCAAGCCGCCGCGGGGTCTCGTCGACATCCCCCCTAGTACCAGAGGAGGCAAATTCTCGTGGCCAGGTTTGACATTGGCCACGGAAACCTTGAAGACGTTCGGGGGAATTGGCGGGCTGTGGAGCAATGGTTACTTCAGCTTCATTATCGTCGCCTTCCCCACGTCCACCTTCTGGTTGCCGATGGTGTACAATATGGTGCACGGGGTTCCGTCGGCCTGCAAAGAAAATTCTGCGACGTGAGACATCCGAAAGGCAACGAAAACGGGAGATTATACATTTATTGAAGGGGCCGGTGTGACAGATACCATGAAGGCGTCGAGCTCATCCAATGACGAAGCACCGCCGAGTACGTCCGGTGCGGGAGTCGGTGCGGGAGCAGGTGCAGCTGCAGGTGCTGGTGCAATGCTAGTCGAGATGCTCCCCAAGAAGTCAGCAAGGGGAAAGTCTGCTGCATTTATTTCTGGATTTTTCCTAGTCCAATTGAAAATGGCCAAAACCAAGGAAGTGGACATATCTACAACCATCTGTTTTGCGGCAGCTACCGCTGTTGTGACTGTATGAGATGATTTCTTCTCAACCGTAACCTCAACCTTCTTGTCGATGTTTTCTCCGGTTAACCTCCGTCTTTCCTTTCTGTCCTCCTTGGTCTCACTTTAGTACTTCTACCACGGGGCGCCATCTCCGACACTGTGCGCGCGACCATGCGAAGGTCGAGTATCCACCGGGAGTCGTTTCAATATGTTCAACGTCCGGTTGAATGGAGTGTCCCACCTGGGGCTCCCCAACGCCTCAGACGGCGAGTCGCTTTCGTCCGCAATCCTGTGTTGTTCTCTCTGCAAAAGGAACAAGGACCGTTTACAAATATTTGAAACTGCTCTTCCATGATTGTCGGATTATCCTTTACAATCTTGAGTAGGGTTCCTTCTTGTCGATGATCCTTGCTTTCACCCTTGTTTTCCAAGCGGCCAACGCGTCGCTAAACTTGGTCATGGTGTGTTTGTTTATCTTCTTCATTGCTGGGTCCTTATTTGGATCTTTATAATCCTTTTCATTCCAGCCCGGGAACAAGAATATCTGGTGACATTTCTTTAGGAGGGAGGTCCTCATATTATCTATATTCTGTAGTTTCTCATAGTTAATGGTGGAGGTTGTCCGTATGATGCAACCTATTTGATTGCCGTAGCACGCGCGCGCTTCCTGGGGCGCTTTTGGCTCAAAATTCCCATCGTCCACCTCCATGACCACTAGTCTAGTAGTCCTAAGCTTGTTAGGAAACCATTGCCTCTTTGCTTTCGGTTCTACATCGGCTCTGCTAGTCTCGGCGCCGGTCTCAGTCTGAGCGTCGGTCTTGATGCCGGTCTCAGTCTCGGTGCCGGTCTCAGTCTCGTCGGCAAGGCTCAAAAATTCGTCTGCCGTCGGGTAGACATCGTCGCAATCACCAGAACCCTGTCCTTCATCGTTGCTAGCCATGTTTCCTACGATTAAATCTAGTCAATTAATTCTAGACCTAATAAAATGAATAATGACATAAAAAGGCCCATTGTTTTGCAGGAACGTTGACTCCATCCCGGTGCGGCAAATCCCGGGCACTTGATATGTCCTAGTTTGTAGCACAAGTCATGCCAAAATTCACGGAAAATTTCGGCATGACCTTTGCTAAAAAGTGGACAAATCGAGAACCTGAATTTTGCGGGAACGGAAATGAATCAACATTTCGGCAAAACATAGGCCACTCGGCTTCATTCCCTGGAAACAACAAAAGGCCACTTGGGCACAATCAAACCACTTCAATGTCGATTATGATCAATGGGCAAACACAATTCAGGATTTTTCATATATCATGACCACTTCAAATTTGCATCTCCTAGTGTGTGACACTTCAAGAAAATCTACACAAATCTCATGATCTCCGAAACTCAATTCAAAAACCAAATATAGATGGAGGCAGATGTGGCGAGGGAGGTAGGGTGTCTCTGTCAAAGCCCTAGTTAAGCATATACAACTTTTTTCCTACGGTGAGGGAGGCAGGGGCATCTCTGTCAAAGCCCTATCTAAATTCTTTTCCAGACTAAATTAACCTAACTAAATTCTTTTCCTAACTAAATTAACGTAACTAATTTAGAGAGAGAGACAGAGAGAGAGGAGGTGTGGGGGCTTACAGAGGATGGCTCCGGCGGTGGCGTGGCAGGCAGTGGTGGCGAGGGAGGCAGGGGCGTCTCCGGTGACGGCGAGGGAGGATCTGGTGGCGTCAACTGCGGCTTCGATGGCGTTGATGAGGCCGTGCTGCTCCGGCGGCATTGGGGGAGGCTCCTGTGGCGTCGACGGCGCGCGACTTTGGTGGCTCCCGGGGCGCCGACGTCGACACGAGACATCGGCGAAGTGGGGCGACTGCGAATTGGGCAGACGGCAGTGGGGTGGGTCGAGGGATTTGGGGGAGAAGTGGTGGCCGGGGTGAAACGGTTTTTTGGTTAAGTCAAACTTAGCGGTAGAACTGTTCATGAAACGCGCTATAGCTAAGTTACTTATAGCGGTTTTCACTAAACGCGCTACTTCTATATCTATGTAATTTCCTTCATCTTTGTTATTTCCTGTTCTGTTTCTTCAGCGGGGGTCTAGGAAACGCGTTGCAGCTACATTAGCTATAGCGCCTCCTACGAACAGACGCTACTGCTACACCTTTCTCCTTTTTTCGCTTTTTCATTTCTTTTCCTCTACATTTTATTTTTTCCTTTCTCCTTCTTCTATTTCTTTCTTTTTCATTTACTTTTACATTTGCTTTTAATTTTTTTATTTCCATTAGCAGTAGCGCTCTCCGCGCGAAACGCGCTGCTACTTATGTCCTAGCAGTAGCACGCTTCTCCCAAGACCTCTACGGCTATGCGTTGCCTACCATTTTAGCAATGAGAATATTAGTGGTAGCACTTTTTCATGTGCACGCGCTACTGCTACTGTTGTATCTGTAGCGCGGTTTCCGCACATGCGCCCATTTTTGACACGCGCTACTGCTAAAGTTTTGTTTATAAGTTTTTCCCTAGTATTGCTTTGCCTTTTGCTCGGTGTTTTGTTCCACTCTTTTCGCCTTAGTTTCCGTCATACCGGTATTATATTCCTTGATTTTTCGTTCCTTACGCGGTTGGGGTTATGGGACCCCGTTGATAGTTCTCTTTGAATAAAACTCCTCCAGCAAGGCCCAACCTTGGTTTTAGATTTGCCTAACAACCTATAACTTTCCCTTGGGGTTGCAAACCCGAGGGCCATCTTTATTTTAACCCCCGGGGCCAGTGCTCCTCTGAGTGTTGGTCCGAAACGGGCAGCCTGCGGGGCCACCTCAGGGAAACATGAGGGTTGTTTTTACTCGTAGCATGTCCCATCCGGTGTGCCCTGAGAACGAGATACGTGCGACTCCTATCAGGATTTTTCGGCACATTAGGCGGTCTTGCTGGTCTTATTTTACCATTGTCGAAATGTCATGTAACTAGGATTCCGAGACTGATCGGGTCTTTCTGGGAGATGGAATATCCCTCGTCGATCGTGAGAGCTTGTGATGGGCTAAGTTGGGACACCCCTGCAGGGTATAAACTTTTGTGAGCCGTGACCGCGGTTATGTGGCAAATGGGAATTTTTTTAATATCCGGTTGTAGAGAACTTGACACTTGACTTAATTAAAATGAACCAACCGCGTGTGTAGTCATGGTTGTCTCTTTTCGGCGGAGTTCGGGAAGTGAACACGGTTTGGGTTCTATTTGAATGTAAGTAGTTTCAGGACCACTTCTTGATCACTTCCAGCTTTTCGATCATTGCGTAGCTTCTCATCTTACTCTTATTTGCTTATGTTACCCACCATATTTTCATAGCGCTTCCTGCAACTCCACCTCATTACCTTACCCTACCCATAAGCTCGAATAGTCTTGATCTCGCAGGTTTTGAGATTGTCGAGTCCTAGTGACTCATGTATACTTCCAAAATAGTTGCAGGTGTCAATGATACAAGTGCAGGTGATGCTGCGGAACTCAAGTGGGAGTTTGATGAGGACCTTGATAGTTACTATGTTTCATTTCCTGATGATTGGTAGTGGATCCCAGTTGGACGATCGGGGATCTAGCATTTGGGGTTTATCTTCCTTTTATTCAGAAACCATAGTCGGTCTATGTGTGTATTTTGGATGATGTATGAATTATTTAAGTATTGTGTGACATGGCGATTTTAAGCCAACTCTCTTTATCCCTTTCTTGTTCATTACATGGGATTGTGTGAAGATGACCCTTCTTACGACAAAACAACAATGCGGTTATGCCTCTAAGTCATGCCTCGACACGTGGGAGATATAGCCGCATCATGGGCGTTACAAGTTGGTAATCAGAGCCATCCCCGACTTAGGAGCCCCCTTCTGGATCGAATCGCTAACGTTGTTGAGTCTAGAACAAAATGTTTTGAGTCTTAGGATTATATATAACAAGAGAGTAGGATTCTTTTTACTCCCGAGTCCCTTCGTCGCTCTGGTGAGGTCTCCCAACGTAGAAGTTTTGACTTTCCTCTCCTCAAATTTCACCAAAAAATAATTTTAGGATCATGCGGGTATCTTGGGATCGTTCCGATATTCTTGTGACGAGAACATTGTTCTTGGTGCCTCCTGACATTTAGGGGTTGTGGCAGTGTCCCGGGGAGTTGAGCTCCGAGGTGTTGTCGTCACAATTTTATCGTTGCCGTTCTGGAATACCTGAGTTCGCCGACATCAAAAATCTCTTTTATCCAGTTGTTGGTGAGATAACCTCGATTCCACCCAGTACTGGGGCGGGAGCTCGGGAGTATTGCCATAACTCGTATAATGGATGCTTTTTGAAGGTTGAGGTACACGATTTCCTGAGTTTTCATAGCTATGTGTTGACGGATGGGTACAGTTGGAGCGTAGGGCTTGTTAGTTGTGTGATATATATTGTGCCTCTCTATATCCCCAACACCAGATTGCATAACCAGAAAGTTTCAGGAGTTTATAGGTGGGAATTCAAGTAGCTCTAGTATTTCTTCCCGCAGATATTTGGTTTGTGACTGGGTAATCCTTACCACTTATTTGTTCCAATCATACCTTGTTGTTTCTTTCATCAACCTTTATCTAAGTGTCTTCTCAACTTAATGGATGTGTGATGTTAACTTTGGAATTCATTCATTCAATCTCTGTTCGGATGCTTATTGTGAAGACTATTTGTTGCAATTTCTATCCATTAATTCAGCTTGTCTATCTGTCTATCAAGATTTTAATGGATGTCAAGCTCTTCATGATGGCTCCTCCAACGCGTCTGAATCTGGACCGCAATGATGGGGAACAAGCGAACTCTCCACCACCAACTCCGCCTCCGGAGGCATGGCAAGCTGTCAAGGCAGCCACCAACGCCAACACCCAGATGCTTTTGCAAATCTTGCAAGAGCGCAACAAGGCCAAGGCAACCAAGGAAATCAAGGGCAAGGGCAGTTCAACAAATCAGCCTCGATTTGCTACCCTCAACAAGTTTCTCGCAAATCAGCTAAAGTCTTTCAGCAACTGTGTCGAGGCCACAAACGCCGATGATTGGCTCGTGGACATATACAAGCATTTTGAATGTAGGAATGTCAAGCCTGAGGACTCTGTCATGTTCGCTTCGTTGCAGCTCAAGGACCAAGCTACTGATTGGTATCAACAATACAAAGATTCTAGAGGAGGTCGAGTAATTACCTGGGATGATTTTTGCTAAGACTTCAAAGCTCATCATATTCCAACAAGTGTTGCTGAGAGCAAGCATGAGGAGTTCCGCAATCTCAAACAAGGTAGCATGTCCGTGTACCAATACAACATCCAGTTTTAGAAACTTGCTCGCTTCGCAAGGAAGGATGTTCCTGATGAAAAGAGCATGATCTATCACTTCAGGGGTGGCCTCAGAGAAGATCTGTAGTTAGCTCTCGTTCCTATTGAGCCTACTGAGTTCGATCAATTCTGTAACAAGGCCCTCAAGCAAGAAGGTGCTCAGCTCAAGTGTGAGGCATCAAAGAAGAGAATCAGGGATGCAGTTTAGTCTTCTTCTTCTTCCTCCACTAGTAGAAAAAGGGTCAAACGTGAAGCACATTAGTGCCGGTTTGAATTTGAGCCGACACTAATGTGTGCATTAGTGCCGGTTCCAACGACTAGCCGGCCGCTCTCATTAGTACGGGTTCGTGGCCAACCTTTAGCATCGGTTCGTGCCACGAACCGGTACTAAAGTGAGTGCTGGCAGGATGTTGTCAGTCCGGGGCCCCTCCAGCACCTTTAGTACTGGGTCGTATCATGAACCGGTACTAAAGGTCGTCCTACATAGACCCTTCGTCCACCCGAGCTCGCTCTGTTCTTTTCCCTCTTCCTCTCAAGCTCATCACACATTTTGCCCAAAATTTGTCAAGATTTGAAGGCCCCCATCCATTCAAATGATCACAAAGGTTAGCAACTTTGTCCTTTCATCTCTCATTGCTAGATTAGCTCGTGCAATGCTTTATATAGTAATTGATTTTTGAGTTTAGTAATTTGGGAGGAATTATATATATGTGCTAGTATTTGATTTATACGCAATTTGAGGTCAAAATAACACTTAGTTTGCATATGTAGGTGCGGTTTACTTAGTACCTTCTAAATCTCCGTCGTAACCACCGTCGATCGCTCGCATCGCCCCGTCGCCGGCACCACCTTGTGGTGAGCCTCTTGTTCATGAAGTTTTATATAAAAAATTGATGTTTGTGTGAGTTCGATATATAGTTACTCGTATAATTATCTTACCCATACATTGTTTGTTATACATAGTGCCTTGGTTTTGATATCCATCCCCGTTGGCCCTCATCCGAGTTATGATTCGGATGTGGTATATTCTCTTTTAAAACTATTCATTGAATTTCGTGTTTATGACAAATTATGCCCATCAAGTTGACATAAATATTTGTATGTAGGAGGTAGTTGAACCGAAAATTCCAACCGACCCTATTGTCGAGAGGTTAAATTTAGTTGAAAGAGAAAACGAGGATTTGAAGGAAAAAATGAAAAGAATTGAGGGGGAGAAGATGGAATTGGAGTTGCATGTTGCCGATGTCGTCGATGATCACAAGATTAAGATGGAGAAAATGCGCTTGAAGATTAGAAAATATGCCATTCATAGTGAGGCTTGGTATCATTATGTTGTTGGATTAATTGTTACCTTAGTTGCAATCTTGATTGCATTTGTTGTTGCATTTAAATTCTTTAGCTAGAGAGTTATTTGTTTGTTGCATTTAAATGCTGTATGATCTTTATGTATGCATGCCCTAATGATTTCATCTTCAATACACAACACCTAAAACACCAAATTAATACAATACCTGCATTCCCTAATGATTGCATCCTCTACAGCGGTGAGTACGAGGATTTGAACGCTCCCAGTATGCGGTGCATTGCGCTATAAGATCAGCCGCGATGACCCTGGTGATGTCGAGGGCGAGCGCCCAAGGAAGAAGATTCCTGCCAAGGTGATGTGGTATGGTCCTATAATACCACGGTTGAAAAGTTTGTTCCAAAACAAAGAGTATGCCAAGGCGATGCGATGGCACAGAAGACCGTAAAGAAAGACGGAAAGTTGAGAGTACCCGCTGACGGGTCGTAGTGGAGAAAAATCGAAAGAAAGTATGGGAAGGACTTTGCAGATGACGCAAGGCACGTATGGTTTGGTCTAAGCGCAGATGGCATTAATCCTATTGGGGAGCAGAGCAGCAACCATAAAACTTGGCCTGTGACTCTATGATTGTATAACCTTCCTCCTTGGTTGTGCATGAAGCGGAAGTTCATTATGATGCCCGTGCTCATCCAAGGCCCTAAGCAACCCGGCAACGACATTGATGTGTACCTAAGGCCATTAGTTGAAGAACTCTTACAACTGTGGAATGGAACAGGTGTACGTGCGTGGGATGAGCACATAGGAGAAGAATTTGACCTAAAGGTGTTGCTATTCGTGACCATCAATGATTGGCCTGCTCTCAGTAACCTTTCAGGACAGACAAACAAGGGATACCGCGCATGCACGCACTGTTTGGACGATACCGAGAGTATATATTTGGCTAATTGTAAGAAGAATGTGTACCTAGGACATCGTCGATTTCTTCCGAGCAGGCATCCCGTAAGAATGAAAGGCAAGCATTTCAAAGGTGAGGCGGATCACTAGACGAAGCCTCTCCACCGTACTAGTGCTGATGTATATGATATGGTCAAGGATTTGAAGGTGGTCTTTGGAAAGGGTCCTAGTGGACAACCTGTTCCGAATGACTCTGACGGACGCGCACCCATGTGGAAGAAGAAATCTATATTTTGGGACCTACCCTATTGGAAAGACCTAGAGGTCCGCTCCGCAATCGACGTGATGCACGTGACGAAGAATCTTTGTGTCACCCTGCTTGGCTTCTTGGGCGTGTATGGGAAGACAAAAGATACACCTGAGGCACGGGAGGACCAGCAACGTATGCACGGAAAAGACGGCATACATCAGGGTCATGCAAGCTACGCTCTTACCAAAGAAGAGAAGGAAATCTTCTTTGCATGCCTGCTCAGTATTAAGGTACCGTCTGGCTTCTCGTCAAATATAAAGGGAATAATAAACATGGCAGAGAAAAAGTTCCAGAACCTAAAGTCTCATGACTGCCATGTGATTATGATGCAACTGCTTCCGGTTGCATTGAGGGGGCTTCTATCGAAAAACGTTTGATTAGCCATTGTGAAGCTATGTGCATTCCTCAATGCAATCTCTCAGAAGGTAATCGATCCAGAAATCATACCAAGGTTAGATAATGATTTGGTGCAATATCTTGTCAGTTTCGAGTTGGTGTTCCCACCATCCTTCTTCAACATCATGACGCACGTCCTAGTTCACCTATGTGAAGAGATTAACATTTTGGGTCTTGTATTTCTACACAATATGTGCCCCTTTGAGAGGTTCATGGGAGTCTTAAAGAAATATGTTCATAACCATGCTAGGCCAGAAGGAAGCATCTCCAAGGGCCATGAAAATGAGGAGGTCATTGAGTTTTGTATTGACTTTATTCCTGACATTAAGCCGATTGGTGTTCCTGAATCACGGCATAAGGGCAGACTGGATGGAAAAGGCACGCTAGGAGGGGAACAAATAATATGTATGGACGGACATTCTCTCACTGAAGCACACTACACAGTTCTACAGAATTCCGCCTTGGTGGCTCCGTATATGGATGAACACAAGAATTTGCTACGCTCCAAACACCCGGAGCGGTCTGATGACTGGATTACATGTGAACAAACCAGGAGTTTTGCCAGCTGGTTGCAGACATGTACCATGCATGACGCCTCTATTGAAGATGACATGTACTTGTTGTCCCAGTTACCATCTTCGAATATAATGACTTTCGAAGGGTACGAGATAAATGGTAATACATTTTACACGATCGCCCAAGATAAGAAGAGCACCAACCAAAATAGTGGTGTCTGCTTTGATGCAGAAACCAAGACAGGAAAGGAAACATATTATGGTTATATACATGACATATGGGAACTTGACTATCGACGTGGTTTGAAGGTCCCTTTGTTTCGGTGCAAATGGGTCAATATGACACGAGGCGGGGTAACGGAAGACCCGCAGTACCGAATGACAACAGTGGATCTCAACAATCTTGCGTATGTAGACGAACCATTCGTCCTAGCCAATGATGTGGCACAGGTTTTCTATGTGAAGGACATGTCTACCAAGCCGAGAAAAAGAAAATATAAGGAAGCGAATGCATCGTACGATGAGCCAAAGCGGCACATAGTTCTTTCTGGGAAGAGAAACATCATGGGAGTGGATGACAAGACAGACATGTCAGGAGATTATGAAAAGTTTGATGAAATTGCTCCATTCACAGTGAATATTGACCCGAGCATCTAGTTAAATGATGAAGATTTTCCATGGCTACGGCGCAAAGGGACACACGCGAAGAAAAAGTTTCACACCCAAAGATCTAGGATGTGATCGGCTTCACTATCATCACTTTCTTCTGTGTTTCACACCCAGGAGGGAATCTCTGTAATAGTTAGGGTAGCTAGTTATGTGTTTTGGCATTTGAAACGCGAAGAAATTTTATGTGCAAGCAAATTCTTTCATGCATTTACTGATTTTTTGTAACGCCCCGGACACATCCCCCGGTGGTCGTTACTCCTGGCGGGATCTAGGCTGGCCCCACATATCAATACTAGTCTTTTCTGCGCACTTTGTCCTCACTCATGCGCACCCGAGAGCAACTTCCCGGTCGGTCACCCATCCTGACACTACTCCAAGCTGAGCACGCTTAACTTTGGAGTTCGGTCCAAATGGGCTACCGGAAAAGACGGAATTCCTTATTGATATGAGTAGTCTATCATCCCTAATAAGCCAGGCCATCACATACACCCCCACTCAGAGGAACCGACGTCCTCGTCGGGCCACAGGAACGTTCCCTCTTGGCGCATATGTCTGTGCTTCCAGTCCAGTACATGTGTCATGCCATGTGCCATGACGGGTCACAAACGTCATGAACAACATGACCACGCACCTGTCCGCAGCATTCCTTGTAACCGCGAGGGTCGGCTCTGATACCAACTTGTAACGCCCCGGACACACCCGCCGGTGGTCGTTACTCGTGGCGGGATCTAGACTGGCCCCACATATCAATACTAGTCTTTTCTGCGCACTTTGTCCTCACTCATGCGCACCCGGGAGCAACTTCCCGGTCGGTCACCCATCCTGACACTACTCCAAGCTGAGCACGCTTAACTTTGGAGTTCTATCCAAATGGGCTACCGGAAAAGAAGGAATTCCTTATTGATATAAGTAGTCTATCATCCCTAATAAGCCAGGCCATCACATTTTTTTCAGCTAAATGACCCTGAAATTGAAAAGCATTTCAAATGAACTCAGAAAAGGTTGAAAGTTGGCATGGTATCATAATTTCACCCACATAGCATGTGCAAAAAAGTAGAGAGGGTTACCGCAAAAACTGGATGCACTTCGTGTACAAAATGGACAATCTCTTTCGAAGTATCAGGGTTTCGGACGAAAACTCATCCGTTACAAAGGCATTTCATTTTTTAAATAACCTAAGTATTACCAAATTGAATATAATGATAAAACACACTAATATTAAACATAAGAAAAAATAATCACTGAAAAATATATTTTCAAAGTTAAGTTATTCACAAACTAGTGATTCACACAAATTTCAAATAATTCAAAATTTAAACTATTCAAATTTGTAAACTACCGGTACTAACAGAAAGTTCATAATTTTTTGTACCTAAAGCAAACTCTAAATACAGCAAAAAACAACTTTAAAATAAATAAAACAAAAATAAATAAAGCAAAAAAATAAGAAGAAAAAAGCCCACCTACTGGGCCACAGCGGCCTGCATACGACTAGAAACCCAAATTCTAGTTGGGACAGGATGCAGGCCCGCTAGCCCAGTAGGCCCAACATGTCATCGCAGAAGAGGTAGGCCCAGAAGGCCTGCTTAAGAGAGGAGCTCGAGACAGCAGCGACGGCGGGGCTTATAAGCAGGTTCGAGTGCCCCTCAGCTAGCGAGGTGGGACTAAACTTTTGCGCCCCTCGCCTGGCAGCACACACCCTTTAGTACCGGGTCGTGGCTCCAACTGGTACTAAAGGGGGGGCCTTTAGTACCGGTTGGTGCCACGACCCGGTACTAAAGGGGGTGCGGTTCCCGCCGCTTCGGTTGGCCAAAACAGACCTTTAGTACCAGTTGGTGGCTCCAACCGGTACTAAAGGTGGGTTCTATATAAGAAAACACTTCAAAAAAATTGTCAGTTTCTCAAATCTCCCTGCTTCTTTCTCCTCCGCCCCGTCGCCCCCGCCCCTCGTCGCCGCCCCTCGTCGCCGCCCCCGTCGCCGTCGTCGTCCCCGTCATCCCCGTCGCCGCGTCGCGCCCCGTCGTCGCGCCCCGCCCCGTCCTCTCATCGTCCCCGCCCGGCCCATCCTCCCGTACGTCATCCCCGCCCGGCCCGTCCCCGTCCCCGTCGTTGCCGCCCTGTCTCCGTCTCCGTCCCCGTGGCCGCCCACTGTCAGGACCCCGACTCAATGCCACATCGATCTAGCATGTACCACCTCATATCACTTTGCGGCCTCACGCACGGTATCCCCACGGGTGTCGCCTTACCTTTGCCCGGGACCGTTTGCGCCTTTTGGCACACGTATATGACAGTGTCGCTAGCATCCATATGATAAGGAGCCCGGGCTGACATGGCTAGTCGTAAACCCAAAGTGGCACTAACTTACAGGGACAGGCATCCATGACCCAGCATCGAACGTGTCGGTCATCAGCAAGTGAATCCAGGCTGTAGCACTGGGCTAACAGGACTCCGGTGAACCGGGCTGTAACGGGCTAACAGGACTCCGGTATTCATTGCGTGACATTTCCCCGAAGGGACAGACACAGGAACGAAGAAGGACACATGCCGGCCAGCCTAAGTGTTCCGGAGCAGTAGCAAGCTACCAGGGCTCAGTGGAAGCACTAGGAGACATTTCCCGGTAAGAAAGACTACTAAGGATAAACAACTAGATAGTCAGATCCCACACATAGCAATACACATTACACGTACGCATAACATGCAAGTATGTGCTATACAACATGGCATCACAGCATAACTCAACAACTCATATAGATAAAGGCTTAGAAGAGCCATCATAGCATTAATTACAAACAGGGGTCACATGACCCAACATTCAGAGCAATCAAGCAACCAAACGGAAGCATTACATGTCTGAGTACAGACATCTATAAATGAAAAAGGCTGAAAGCCTGACTATCTACAATGTCCGATCAAGATCGTAGCTGAGGTACAAGCTACTTGTCGAAGTCCATGAGAACACTAGTAAGACCGAAGTCTCTGCTGCAAAAACATAAATAAAGCAACATGAGTACAAAGGTACTCAGCAAGACTTACATCAGATCCTATCATACATGCATTTGTATCAAGGGGGTAATGTGGGGTTTAGTTGCAGCAAGCCAGCTTTGACTCTGTGGCTATCCTGTTCTACGACTACCAGAAAATCTTGAGGTGAGACAACGTACACGAGTCCACTAATCACCACACAATACACTACTATGGATTCATCCCCGTTTCCCTACGAGAAGGCCATCCATAGCACTCACACTTGTCTTGAGCATTTTAGAGTATCCACTTCAAGTTGTCTATGTACCATGTAAGCATCCAAGAAGTCCATAACCGCGGACCCGGCTATTCGAATAGATCATGTTAACCCTGCAGGGGTGTACTTCTTCACACACGCTCTCGCCACTTACCGCCATGTACACGTCATGTATCTCGGCAACCTTCAAGCGGAAGCCTGGCGAGGGTGTCGGCCACGACCTGACTAACCACACAAGACTCTAGTCCAGGTTTATCGCCTATTCGAGTTCCATCCGCAAGGAGATCCGGCCGAGGTGTCGCTCACGGCCCCAAACGATGTGAGCAGGGTTCCCAAGCCCACCATCCGGGTGCCACTTGGTACACCGTGCCACCTGTGCCTAGTCTGTCCCAAGCCCACCCTGCCGGGTGCCACTTGGTAGAAAATAGCACTACCTACAAACACCAGAAACTAGTTGCGACTCCTGGACAGAGGTCAAGTTGGTTAATAAGTCGAGAGGGGCAGTTAAGCATTCCAATGTGTGGTAGTATCGAGTCATTGGACAACATACATAGAACTCAGTGCTTAAGGACGGTTCCAGTGAGACAACCCACCATGTACTCCTACATGGCCTCTCACCACTACCTTTACCAAATCGTGTTCACACACTTCACTCTCAGCATCAGAACATATCGTAACACTCCAATTCATTCCCAATGAACCAGACCTGACACAACTCTAAGCAATAGCAGGCATAGCATGGTAGGAACACAACATGGCTCAATCAACTCCTACACATGCTAGTGGGTTTCAACTATTTACTGTGGCAATGACAGGTCATGCAGAGGAATGGGTTCAACTACCGCAGCACAAAGTAGCAGATGAATCGTTGTTGTCCAAATGCAATAACTGAGAGCAGGAGCGAGAGAGTAGGATTGTATCGGAATGAACAAGGGGGTCTGCTTGCCTGGTAAATCAACAAGGGAGGCACTGCTTCATAGACAGGTACTCTGGAACAGCTCCGGAGCAGGACCTATCGAGAAGGAACGGTGCCGG
This sequence comes from Triticum dicoccoides, assembly GCF_002162155.2. Classification (NCBI taxonomy): domain Eukaryota; kingdom Viridiplantae; phylum Streptophyta; class Magnoliopsida; order Poales; family Poaceae; genus Triticum; species Triticum dicoccoides. The sequence goes on from NC_041380.1 coordinate 436,324,611, forward strand.
CAATCAATACACAAACATATGCAACAATATGATGCATGAACATGGCATGAAGATGTGATGTTGTTTGAGCTAATGCAACTAGTAATCATTTGGTGTGAAGTCCATTTGAACCATAAGCTCAAATGCATCTCCAAAGTAAGCTCTTATATATGCCATAATGTGTTTTCACCTATACAGCAAGTATAAGTTGGTTTGTCATGCATGAAACTAGTACAGATGGAAAGATTGCATTTTTCTGATAATTTTTCATATATAAATTATTTCAATCTGAGCTACGGTTGAATTTCTATGAATTTTTGAAGTTTAAATCAATTTCTGGAAATTCCTGATTTATTTTAATTCCAGAAAATATATATTGCGTCAGCCTGACGTCAGCACGACGTCAGCAGTCAACTGCGGCTGATGGGGTCAAACCTGACATGTGGGGTCCACACGTCAGTGTCAGGGGGTTAAACAGGGTTAGTTTAACTTAATTAAAAGATTAGGGGGCACCGGGCCCACATGTCAGCCTCAGGGGGTTAATTAAGCGGTGATTGGCACTAAGCTAATCACCTGACGGGCCGGGCCCACATGGCGGGGCTCAGGCGACGGGGCTCGCCGCCGGCGACCTCTGGACGCGGCGGAGTCCGCGCCACAGGCCACGGGGACGGCGTCTGAGAGCACCGGGGCGTAGCCCGGGCTCGTCCGCATCCAGGGGAGCAGACGGGAAGCCGCGGGGACGCCGGAGCTCGCCGGAGCAAAGCTCGCGGCGGCGGCCGGAGCTCGGCTTCGATCGGGAACGGGCTGCGGGGCACGGGGAGACCACCTGAGGGGCACGGTGGCACCCTCGTGGCACCGGGAGCACGATGGGGTGCTCGGTTGCAAGCTGCGGTGGCCAGGGCGACGGCGGCGACATGAACGGCGGCAGGATGCTTCGGCCGTGGTGGGGAGGAGGGCTACAGCGAGCGGGCAGCTAAATGGAGAGAGGGGAACGGTGGCGCAGCTCACCGGGGACCTCCAGGGCTGCTCGTTGTGGCCGGGGACGCATTGGAGACGGCGAATCGGAGTCGGCGGTCGACGGCGTCCGAGGAGGAAGACGATGGCGACGGGGGCTCCACAGGGCGTCCAGCATCTTGTGGCTTGATGGAGAGCTTCAGGGCGAGGGGGCGGAGCTCCTGCGCGTGTCGGAGAGGCGAGGGGAGGCCGGTGGCCGCGGCAACGGCGAGCGGCGGCGGTGATGGCGCTCGGGTGTGCGAGGGAGAGAGCAAGGGGAGAGGAGGAGGGCGAGGGAGAGTGCGAGAGAGGTCGGGGTGGCTGCGTGGCGTCTCGGGGGCATCCAGACGAGGAGGGGAGAGGGCAGGCAGGCAGAGAGGGAGGTGGCGTGGCGCGGCGGAGCGCGCGCGCGTCGGGCACGCGCCCGTCCTCCTGTCGGGGAGGAAGACGATAGAGGGGGGGGCAGGTGGGCTGGGCCGGCGCTGGCAGCTGGGCCGGCCAGGCCGCACAAGGAGGAGGCCCAGGTAAGTTTCTCCTCTTTTTTTGTTTTCTAGTTTTTCTGACATTTGTTTGATTTAATTAAAATATTAAATCATTTTATTACCTTATGCCAATTTTTGCAGGAGCTAGCTATATTATTCCAGAGCTCCCCAACAGGTGGCATAATTTTTGGACATATATTAATATATATAACTAATATATTTCCAATGCAAATATTTATGCATTAATTCCAAATGCCCAAAATAAATACCTATGAGCTCTTAAAAATATTGGTTTGATTTTTATCTCTGTCCAATATTTTCAGAGAGCAACATGAGCATTTTCTTGGACCCTTTTGGAGAAATTTTTATTTGGGTCATTTTCAAAAATGATTCTGAGGGTTCCACCAATCCTCATTTCAAATTTAAATGGAATATAAACATGATGCACAAATGACTAGCTAGTCTAGGTCATACCAGACTAGGGATGTGACACCCACCGTCGTCGCGCCTCGCCGGTGAGCTCCTGCCCCGGCCGCCAACCACACACACACACACATTGTTATAGAATTGTTAGCAATCTTTCTGTTTTTTAGTTATAGAATTATTAGAAATGTTAGTTTTAGTTATAGAAATGTTAGTCATATAGAAATATTAGAAATGTTAGTTATATAGAAATGTTTTTTAGTTATAGAAATATTAGAAATGTTAGTTTTAGTTATAAAATTTAGAATTTCCATATATGAAATCACAATCCATCATTTAAAAAATGTTACTTTACTTTTGCGGCATATAGTATTTGTTGTCGACGATGCCCGGCCCGCATCATCGCCGTCGACCCGTTCGCGACAATGTCCTACTTCAGAGGACCCATGTCCGGGACTGGGCTCCGCTGGGCTGGCACTGGGAGGTGCTACCTTCAGGGGCGCGACGCTTGGTGAGGAACCTGGCCCCGGGTCCCGTCGTCGACCCTCATATCGTTTGGTGGCGTTCGCGTGGGCCACTTTCGGTGCGGAGGGAGCTGGCCCCACCGGAGGTGGTACGTCGCCGTATCAGGGAGGAGGACGAGCACTTCTCCAATACCTGGCAGGTTCTTTTGGGAGATCACCCGAGCTATGATCCAGTGATGGTTCCTTCTCTTTGGGTGTCCACTGCGTGCACCTCAGGAACTGCGAGTGGCCTAGATTACTCTGTAGTATTCGATCTTTATTAGCTTGCTAGCTAGCTAGCTAGTGATGTATTCGATATTATATCTATTATTCAAGACGATGTATTCGAGATTATATCTATTATTCGAGACGATGTATTCGAGATTATATCTATTATTCGAGACGACGTATTCGAGATTATATTCGATGATGCTTATTATGTACTATGATTGATTTAGTTTTTCCTTATTAATTGATTGCATCCATGCATTGTAATTTGAATATATTTCTTTTGGATTAGTTAAACAAAACCTATGGCGGACAATACCGGCAGAGAGGGAGAAGAGGCCCTGTTCAATATCATACGCAATCCTCGCGGGCAGATGATGATCAGAATGAAGAAGATTATGACGGCTCTGAATATCTAAACAACACCGGGGAGGGTGATATGATATTCGATCGCGACGACCGAATTGATGAAGTCATGAACTATGAACATGACGAAGAAAATGTTGATCTTGAAACAACAAAGACCGGTGAGGTATATATATTTATATAAGCAGACATCTAGTGATCATCACATGTTTTAAATGACTTGAAGATATATTAACGAATCGATCTTTCTTCTTTCAGCCATCCACATCGAGCAAATCTTCAGGCAATAGGAAACGAGGCCCGAACAAAAAGTTGAAGGAGGGCCCAAAGTACAATATCGAGGCCATCAAACCTAATGGCGAACCATTAGCACCTAAGAAGATTGCGGACAAGTTCATTCATCAGTGCGAAGTTGTTGTGAAGGACCAACTCCCGATCTCCCTTCAAGAATGGAGAGAGCCAGCAAAGCCACGTCCAGGAGTTACTTTTGTCGACGACAGACAAAAACTTCTGCTTTGGGAAAGCTCATGGAATATTTAACCCTACCAGATCATTTCACAGATGCAGATGTGGAGAAAGTCAAGGACGCTGCTCTTAGGAAGATGGCGGTTGCATTCAAGAACCACAAGATTCGTGTATGGGCCAAGTACATCAAGGGAGGAAGGAAGACTCCAGTATTCGAGTGAACACTAGAGAAGCAAAGTGCTCATTGGGACGATTTTGTGAAATTCAAGGATTCGGAATTATCTAAGGAACGGTCAAGAATAAACAAGGCCAATGCTGCAAAAAAGGATAAGTTCCATAAGCTGGGGCCAGGTAGCTATGCGGTGGGAATGCCTAAGTGGGATAAGTCTGAGAAAGAGATGCTGGATGCAGGTGTCACTCCAGAAACATTGAGCTAGCCCCCCAGGTGCAGGACTTGGTTCTATGCGCATGGGGGGGGGGGGAGTTGGACCCGAAGACAGGCAAAGTTTCGAAGAAGGCATGTCTAGACAGAGCTGAAGATAAGCTACTTGTTGCAATAGAAGAGGCTTGATCGGGGGTGTTCGAGCCCAACAGAGAGAACGACGAGCTTACGCGTGCCCTGGGAAATCCTGAACACCCGGGAAGAACACGAGGCATGGGCGCTATGCCGTGGTATGAGGGGTTTTCGGACTGGAACGCCGACTACAGAACCCGTGCGAGAAAGAAGATTTCGGCCTAGAATCAGCGCACA
>NC_041380.1:436329176-436331774 GCF_002162155.2 Triticum dicoccoides
CGACGCATTGCTGGATAGCTACCCAGTGGATGACATCATGAAGAACACTAACTTCGAGCTACACTTCAAAATGAAGAACATATCCATGAAGGTGGCGGACGCCCTTGCTTTTACAAATCCCCCCGAGGCAACCATCCATTGCAACCCGATTCCAGCGGGCTATGCTCGTGTCTTGGTTGATGAGGTGGTGGACCAATATTCAGGGCTAGAGCTTGACATTCTTGGAGTGATGATGAGCACACACTCAGAGAGGCCAACCATCGTATCGTCCTATGGAGAAAGGATTACATCATCTCTTGAAGGCCACCGACACCGCGTCATCCGACTCCTCGTCGAAGTCCGCCACCGAGTCAGCAGACTCCCGCTCCTCCATGTCCACCAATGCGTCAGGCCACTCCTCCTCCAAGTCTGGCACATCTTCAGGCCACTCATTCTCCTCCAAGTCCGACAAAGCGTCAGGCCACTCCTCCTCCAAGTCTGACACAGCTTCAGGCAACTCCTCCTCCTCCAACTCAGCCACGTCAGCCGTCTTCGCCGCCTCAGCAATCACGGAAGAGAGCCGCCTCAGCTAGTGTGCATAGCGGTACAAGTTGAGGTAGTACTGGAGGTACAGGTGGAGGCAAGCGATTTCAATATGGTCTAAGCCTCGCGCCACTTCCGCAGAGGCCTTATGACAAGTCCGAGGAGGAAAATGTAGCCATATCGAAGGCTGAGGTGGAAGCCCATTTTGCACCGAAACCACCATCGCCGCCAAGGGAGAAAGTGCCTGTGGAAAAGATTGACCACTTCATTCATATGGCTAGAGCACCAGCTCCCAAGCCTGTTGACACAAACTATGAGGGCCACATCAAGAAGTTAAATCGAGCACGTCTACAGAAAGAGGCGAGCTCGAGCTTGAGCAAATCAGCTGGCAAAAGGAGCGGTAAAACCGTTCAATAGCTAGGAGAATAGGCGGCGCAATCAATCCCCCCTCTTGTTGTGCCAACAACACATGAGAGTAGGTGCGCCAAATATTATTGTGGGCAAACCGTTAACGTTCCCGGGGTGGGGGATGTGGTAATAACCGAGGCGCATATTGCGCAAGCTGAAACGATCGGGATCATTGTTGGACAACTCCTCGATATCGAGCCCATGTCTCCGACTAGAAAGGAGGAAATAAAACGGAAATATGTCCGGGGCCAACCTTTGGTCGAGCCAGATGAGGTCAAGAACCTCCCAACGAGAATGTATGAATTGCATCGATGGTACATGGACATTACCAAGATTTCCATTCGAGAGTCCCTGATGGTGAATGTCAATGAGGAGCATTACTACCATGAGAAAGCTCTGGTTGTTGAGTATTCAGAACTGTTTCAGTTATACAATCAAGACGCACTCGACAAATCTATCGTCAGTTGCTATTGTCTGTAAATGATTTCTTTCTGTAATTTAAGTCTCAATCTAGCTGTAGTGATCATTTTGATCAATCATTACCTGTAATTATCCTCACTATATTCTTTTCTATGGTATTATGCAGGATGAAGATTTATGAAATGAAAAAAGGTGGACGCTATGGCATTGGGTTCGTTGACCCAAATACCATTAATGAATACACATGGAAAGTAGATCCATATTACGAAAAAAGTGTAGAGCAAAGCATGCTAGAGTTCTTGAAGCGCCTTAAATACAATGAAGATATACTACTTCCTTAAAACTTCGAGTGACTCACACTGTCTTGTACTACAAATTCTGTTTTGCCTACTAGCTAGCTACATGTTTTTGCTTACATATGCCCGCTTAATTAAGACATGCAAACATGTGTGCATGCAGATTTCATTGGTTTTGTTAATCATTGAAGTTGTTGAAGGAACAGTTGAAGTACTAGACTCACTACTTAAGAAAGCAAGTGACTAAACCATCGTGATGGGGATAGTCAACAGGTAATTTCAATCATTATTAACTATATCTCGGCCTATTTAATTAGTTCGTTATTTCCTGATAACAACTATTTAATAACCCATTTATTCGTTTTCTTTGTCGGCGGGCAAGGCTTGGGCAAAGTTCATCAGGGCCACTCCAGGCCCATGGAAACAAGATCTGAAATGGTATCGACCCCAAGTAAGTAATTAAGTAGTACTAGCTAGCTGCCATCTCTTTAATTATCATGCTTGTTTAATTATTATCTGATCAAATTCCATTCTTGTAAAGGCCCTGAAGCAGGCACCGGGGAATAATCTGTGTGCATACTATGTTTGCGAGAACATTCTCATGATGGCGTCCGAAAGGAGCAAATCTCAAAGACAGGAGTGGGTACGTTTTTCAAAACACTATTCACAATTTTTACACCATTATCGATATCTAGTCACACAACTAATACACATGCATATTGATCTCCTTCTTAATAGTTCAAAGAGGTGCGGGAGAAGCTCCTAACAGAGGACCGCATAGAAGCAATTCAAGAGGAAATAGCGGGATTTTTGCTCGACCAAGTCATAGATCCCAAAGGAGAATACTATTACCCGCTACCGCCCCCATGAACCACTTCCAATTGTTATCTTGCTCCGAAGTCACCAATTATGCTAATGCCACTGGCTCCGAAGGCACCAATTAGGAGAAATT
>NC_041380.1:436332181-436484295 GCF_002162155.2 Triticum dicoccoides
CTAAAGTTAGCGGGAGCGCAAAAACTCTAATTGTGCGCTCCGACCGCTCCACGTGACGCACCGCTAATCCATCGGGCCTGCTAATCATCGTAAAACGGTTGGTACAAAATGTAATGGAATTAAATGAGTTACGGTAGCCAATAAACAACCCCACCCTTAATTACACTGAACGCAACAGCCCCTGGTCAGCCTTGTAAATTGATAGTAAATTTGAAAGGGAATATAGTAATGTGATTACTATCTTCCTTTTGATAGGTAATAGAAGTTGGCTCCTTCCTAGTCGTAACTCAATTACCATGCAATACGGGTAGGCATGGTAAATTGATAGTAAGTTAGAAATGGAGTATAGTAATGTGATTACTACCTACCTTTTGACAAGCAATAGTAATTGGCTCATGCCTAGTCGTAACTCAATTACCATGCAATACAATTTTCTGTTAAAAGAAAGTAACATCATTCAATTATGGGTTGTAGCCCTGTACTCCATGATTCACGCATTGACAGCTAACAAATAATTGGTACGCAAACAATTTTCTAATAAAAGAAATTGCCTCATTGCGAGTGCTAACGCAATAGGTATATTCAATCAAAATACTCCTAAACTTCCCTTATTTTTAACTCCCATTTAGTCCCAGCTTGATTTTTACATTACCAGACGAATTACAACAGTCCTCACTACTCTTTTACTTCACCTAAAATATGCTTTCTGTTTCTTACTAGAATTAATGAGAGGGTTACTAAAATACTCTTTTACTTCAATTACTATACTCCTGCCCATAGTAGTTTTGCATTGTCAAGTTCTGATCTTTGACAAAAAATATGACAATCAATTGGACCGGCAGTTTTACTATAAGAGAAATTACTGGAATACACCATATATAGTAATTGTTTTATGATCACCTATAAGAATGGCAACCATGTTATTGTTTAGCAGGGAGTAGGAGTGGTGTGATAGTCAGTAATACATTTGATTTCATTACCGTGTTTGCTACAAAATTTACTAGGATTAGCAGACGGCTGCTTTGCATGCGAGACGGGAAAATTGGTAGTAACTCATTTATGTACATTACGTTTTCAGCCAACTGTTTTACGAGGAGTAGCAGACCCTCTGGATTAGGTGAGCGGAAGGCGCAGTCACCGGAGCGCATGATTAGCTATTTTGCGCGCCCGCTCACTTTAGCGTCACCATATATGTATATATATATATATATATATATATATATATATAGGACATGGCTATTCTGTTACTAGTAACAGAATATTATTCTGTTACCATCAGGCCCTTATAGAGGCCCGATCCATTTTGCACAATGTGGTGATTCTATGATGTGGCACGAAACAGAGAAAAAGCCCACCCACTCCCCACCGCCTCCCCACTGCTTCCGCCCACCGCTGGCTCCACCCCCTGCTCCCACCCGCCGCCGGCCGCCGGGCCCAGCCTCCCTGCTTCCATGCATCGCCGACTTCACCCCTGCTTCTACCCGTCGCTGGCGTCGCCCCTCTGCTTCCACCGTGCCACCAGCCCGCCTCCCCGCGGCTCCCATCGGAGCGCCGCCCCCGTGCTTCCACCGCGCCGCCTGGCCAACCTCCCCGCTGCTTCCACCGCGCTGTCGCCTCGCACACAACCTCCTGGTTGCCGGCCGCGTTGGCGCCGCCGCTGCTTCACAAGCCTTTGTCGCCCCCATCTCCTCTTGATCTCATCATCAATCCCCAACCACTCTCTGCAGTCACTGCCTCCAGCCGCCACCCTGTTTCCCATCTCCCCCGGCTCTAGTCTACCAGCAAACCACCTACACGCACATCGGCAGGTCGCCGGTGTGACCCACTTCTTCTACCGCAGCGTCCCTGATGTCCATCTCCAGCGCGGCAACCACCAACCCAACTTGCCCTCCGTTCACCGCTGCCACCCCGGATCGTTCAACAACATAGTGCCAAGCCGTTCGATGCCGCAGCTCGGGAGGTGCCCATCTCAACCTTTCCACACCTCCCCCTGGATGTTCATGCTCCTATGGTATATATTCAGTTCATATTATAGCTATGGTCATTCTATTATGATTTTCAGCTCATCTTGTGTGATTTCTTTCTTCAGTCCCAAGTGGCAAATTTGTTCTGCAGCATATGGTATCATTGAGCTGCACTTGTTTGTACTGTCCCTCTTCCCCCGCACCTCAAGCAGCACTGCTATCTTGTGCTTTTTGTTCGACAGGTATTTGTCTTAAAGCCTAGAGAAGAGACTTGTTTTCTGTACTAAACTCATTATTAGTTTGGTTTGTGTTATTTTTTCAATTCATGAGAAAACATAAGATAGTTGGGTGTGTGCGCAAAAATATCATCAGTACATGTTTCAAAATTATGTAAGTTTAGATATATCACCTAAAAAAAGTTCAAAGAAAAATTATGCAAGTTCAATCTGTGTGCTGCTACAAATTTGCACTTCTTGTCTAGTCGTACTAGTACTGATGAATAACAAGTTACAGATAGTTATTAATGAATGAAAAATGTAGGGGTTGAAGTAAACCCTCTCGATATAACTATTACTGATATATCTGCTCTGCCTGCACATATTTCAATACCGAAGAATAACCCTAGGGAGAAGTTCATGTTTAGAAAGTTGGTAGGTTCATACATAGAAACTTAACAAATATTGTCCATTTTAGTATTGATCGAGTATCATATATGCGTCAGTTCTAAATACTTTGTTCATTGTGACTAGAGATAATACAAAAAGCATATCCTTCAGTTCTGCAGATATTTTACAACTTCTCCGAACATGCGTCCACCGACATGCTCAGCGTCGTCCACAACTTCATCGTGTGAGAGCTTCTGCTCTAGATCCTCTTCCTCCATGGTCCCTGCACGCCGTGACGACTAGGTCTGCAACCGGAACTACATCATAGTGTTCTTGGAACCAAACTGAAGCAATGCAACGAGAAGTACAAAAATTTGGGCTGATGTACCTTGTCCTATACCCACTTCTTTGCTTGGATGTAGGAATCTGCTAGACAAAACAAGGTGTGTCCCTCTACATACTCAAGAGGAAAATTTGATTGCTGAAAATGCTTGTGTTTATACAATTTAATTTTGCTATATGTTTCTTATTTTTATTCAGTCCAGAATCTAATTTTAGTTCAGTTCAATTATCATTTTTGTTTAAGTTCAAGCCAATTCTTATTTTATTTTATCGTCTTGTGCTTCCATCCATTCCGTGGTCTAGGGCGGCTATCATGGTGTTAATTTGTGTCTTCTGACTTGTGCAATTTGATTTCTTGGCACACTGTCTTGTCCATGTGTGTGGCATTAATCAACTGCCTAAAGGAGAAAGGTGTTCTACATGAAATTCATCCATTTGTCAGTGCGAGTTTATTCTTTTTTGTCAGGTCTAAGTTCAACTATGGTTTTGTTTGGAATTGCAAGATGCAGTTGACAACCATTACTTTGCAATGATATTATGGTACTATCAACATAAATATAGAGCCTCCACCTATGGCGACGCGCCATGGCTCCTCCCACCTCCCACGACGCGCTGCAGCGGGGGTCGCCGATGGAGGGCGGAGCATCGGCAACAACCACTTCTGCCCCATCCTGCTCCTCCTCATCGCGTGACCATCTCCTTCGGCGCCCTGCACCTCGACGTCGAGCACTGCCCTCGCATGAGAGATCGGATGGACAAGGCGCTCCTGCCACCTTCTTCCCCGTTGATCCAGCTCCTGTTCCCCGCCGACAGCAGGAAACAGGAGGTCACCTCCAGCGCTGCTGGTGGCATGAAGGCCGTCAAATGGTAAATTTCTGACCCTTGTAACCTCAGGTACTACTACAAAGCAGAAAGGATCTCTGTAAGTTAGTTAATAGCACCATGCCGTGCCTCTTGTGCTGCAAGACTTCTAGTTCTTCAACTAAAAAAATAAACGTTTCACTTGGCATGCTTTCTGGATGAGGTATTACATGATATCAGTCCCAAAAAGTATAAATTTCATCTATTGTCAGTTCAATTTTCTCTAGTATGCAAGTTTGTTTGCTTTTTATCATGATATATAGGAAGATGCTGGTAGCTCTAGTACCTATACTACAACTGTTCATTGACAAAAAATATATCAGTTCAACACATACTTGGAAAAAAGCTCAATATTAAGTGTTCTCTACCTATCCTTACATTTGCTAGTCTTCACCATGTTCAGATAGTGCCTAGAAGGAGTTAACTCATGCATTTCCATAAAACTATGTACTGATAAATCAGAACTCGTGCATTTCCATCAAATTCTGTAAGTTTCGTGTGTGCGCTTCTACAAATCTGAAATACTTTTCCAATTATACTAGTACCGATGCAATTACCTAAAAACGTTGAAGAAAAATTCTATAAGTTTGGTGTGTGTGCTGCTACAAATCTAAACTTCTTGTCCAGTCATTCTAGTACTGATGAAGATCGAGTTGACAGAAATAATGTAGTCGATTCCTAAGACCCTTACTAGTCCTATATATATAAGTTGTGCTTGATAGCCATACATGACTTTTCTATTTGTTCCCTACTTGTTTTTGTAAAATTCTTTGAACTTATTTAGGCGATATATTTGGACCTTTGCCTCGTCAGTACAACAGCACGCTACCCAGCCGGTCATGAGAAGAGCTACGTGCAGGCCGCTTGTGCTCTGTCCTCGATCCACCTCAGTAATCTCCCTCTCATCCTCTCTCTGCTCTGTGTGTGTGTAGGGAGTGGGAGCAGATAGAGCGGGGGAGTGGGATGCCCTTCCATGGTGAATTCATAGGCATCTTCCATGGAGATTGTGAGCTTTGCTTGAGGATTTATGTTGTTGGTCTGTCCACTGTAGTTCGATATTACTCTGTAACTTCAGATATATCACCTAAATAAGTAATGATTTGCAGTGAATTTCTTCAAAATCCTATAAAGTTTAGATATATCACCTAAATATCGTTAGTGCAAGTTTCAAAATTCCGTAAGTTTCTATATATCACAAAGAAAAATCGATGAGTCACCATCCGCTTTATATTCATGTTCTCTGTAGCACAAGTAGCAATGGGGCTGACTGAGAGTGATCCCTGAACCATTTCATTAAAGGCCATGGTTTCCAATAATGCCAATGCTAATCCCTGAACCATCCTATCCTCTATTGAGAGATTAACATATCAATGGAAGTTTGTTCTCAAAACTGAAATTGTTCTGCATGTAATGACAGATTAGTTGTTAATTATTGGAGTGTTTCATTCTTGCAGAATAAAAATATTATGTATGCATTGCTTCTTGGCCCAGCTGAGAGAAACCTCATGTTAAAAAGTATAAAAGCAGTTTTGAAGCAATTCCTAGTGTCTTTAGAAGCATTCATGGTTAAAAAGCAATGACTACCTCCTCCGTTCGAGTTGAGCAGTGTTCATCGTCCAAGTTCAAAGAGGGTTGTATGCAAGTATAGAAGTTTGTTTTAGTGAGAAAATGCGGCGTGTTCACAATATTCTGTATGATTCATTTGTTCAACCTTAGAACTTAGCGATATTCAGCATATTTTTCTATGATGAAGGCACACATGAAGTCATGTGCAATGGTTATACCCCTAGTGTTTCAAAGATTCGTATTTTGTTTCTTCAAATGTGTTGTGCGCCTGTTTGATGAGGTAAAACAAAGTAAAATAGAAAATGGCATTAAAGACACTTGGAAGTACGAATGTAAAAATAAATAAGTTCTAATTCTCGACAGGTAGGAAGTTTGGAGAAGAAAACATATAAGTTTTAAAAAGAAGGGAATGGTAAAAATGTAAGTCCGTTCAACTATATAAACCATAAAGGTACGATGGTGATTACACCGTCAGTAAAGATAAGGATGAGAAAGAAAATTAAAAACTAAAACTAAAAGAACATCGAGTGATTATTTTTTAAGAAGTACAAACTCTCTAGTACCATAAGTACCATAAAATTAAAATTAAAAATTGCATCTGTTCTTACTCAAGGGACAATAAATTTGCAAAAAAAAAATTGTACCAGTAAATGTTCGGAGGAAAAAAGCAACTTAATAAATGGAAAAAACGATAAGTTCACAACTACAAAAGTTGTATGTTCAAACATGACGTCTCAGATAAGTTTGGAAAAAAGCTCAAACAAAAGAAAAACCCACGGAAATTCAAATGGTAAAAGTCCAAGTTGCAAAACGCGAGAAGTTCAAAACATCATTGCAAAAAAAATGAGTTCAAAAAAAAGAAACACACAAAACATATTGTTTTAAAATAAATATCATTCAGCTCAATGATATAAACCATGCAAGTTCGAGGGCTATGATACGTAAACCATCGAAAAGTTACGAGAAAAAGGCACACCCAAAAAAGTGTAAATTTTAGTCTACGAAACACGCTCAGCACAAACACATATGGACATCAGTTCCAGTACTCTGTTTTTTCTGACGGGAAAGCAACACGAAGGGTCTCACCATATTTCAAATTAGTCTTCACGAGTTGTGAATTTGAGGAAACGTTCAACATGACTAAGTTTCATATTTTGATAGCTTTGTGTAGACTTGAACTGAAATCTTTGACCTCTTTGAAAGTTTCACATTTGACAATTCTTTGTGAAATTTTGTTGCACACCTACCATGAAAGTTTCCCTGAATATGAGCTGCCATTTTATAGCTTGTATGGTGCTCAGTCTCATGTCAAATACAGTAGTAACTACCGTTAACCCCTGATGAAATACTACTACTATAGTAGCTCCACTAGCAACAACATAGTGCGGGATAATTATTTAGCAACGGAATCTGCTCAGCTCCCATTTCATGTTCCATTTTAGGTTCATGAATTTTGGAACAGTCCTTCCTGTAAATTGCACTTTAAGCACAGAAGATTCAGCTTCAGCCGCTCTTTAGATTATGCCATATGTTGCCAACTCTATGGTTCCTGCTAGCAACACTAGCCTAGAACCTCGTCTTGGCATCTTACATAAGATAAATGAACAAATTCAGCCATGCCGTGAGATGGCCAAGATTATGGTGCAGGCTCTAGTTCATGCAGAATTGGATGACCTTTCCTGTATTGTGTAGAAAAGACAGAGAATAGAGACTGATCTTTGAGAGACATCAAGGATGGGCACATGGGCAACATGGCTACAGTTGCCGGTGACTGACGTGAACCTGGACGGACGGTGGTGGTGGTGGCCACCGCCCCCTCCCACTCCGGCGGGACCTACTCTGCCCTTCCCTTCCTAAGATGGCAAGGTAAACGAAATCAGTGGAGTGGTCACTCAATCCTTTCAACCACATCACAGATCGGCGCCTTGCCACTAGTACAAAGGGGAAGGAGGAGGAGGAGGGGAGCGGAACACGGCGACTCCACCAGCAGCTCGACCTGCCCCCGGCTGGAAATGGCGGTCTCCCCCTCCGCCCTCGCGCTCTCCCCCACCACGCGGGTATTCCTTGTGCCTTCGCTTGAGTTCTCTCTGCTGATTTCTCGCTTGGTGCTACTTGTAAATATGCCTCCCCCCCCCCGAAATTCCCACAGTCCAAACCTTAACCTTCTTCCCTCCACACCGCCGGACACATCCTCACCACTGCCAGACGCGTCCGCCGGCCCCCTCCGCCGCCACGTGAAAGCAAGCCATTTGCCAAACCGCTCCGCGCCCACTTCGCCGCGCTGGCCCGCAGGGGCCTAGGCGGGGCCCTCTGGGCAGGAACCGGCCGCACCGCCCACCCGACGCCTCCCGCGTAGACCCCGCGCTCGCTCGCGTGCCCCGCCACCATGCGCCGTCGCCGCCGCCCGCTGCCACATCACCGCCACCTCCCGCGGGACACCGCCTCCTCGTCGTCGGCTCCTCCTCCGGCCCCGGATCCGGCCAGATCCGGCGCCCCAGCACCTCACCGGACCTCCCCCGCACTCCCGCCGCCATCTTCCTCCACTAAGGCATAGATCCGGCGAGTTCATCCGACGATCATCGAAATACGTGCCGAAACCCTAGAAGGTTGACCCCGTTTTTCGTCAGAGTCCTGAAATCCTAACATCATGTGTATTTGTTCATCATGATATATCTCCATGACCGTAGCTCCATTTTGCGCATATGATATATGAAAATGTTCGTCTCATGATACTCTTCATGTTAGTGTCATTTGCATGCATGTTACTATCCATATTAGTGCCCTAATCCTCATTGCAAAAGTGCTATATGCTGTTGTCTGCTGGATGACTTGATGATTTGTCGTTTTCATTGCATTTTGTGTGTGCTTCCTATGAGCATGATGTATATATGTTTTATGAGCTCCATCATGCCATCTTTAAAGTGGTGCTAGTCCTATATTTTTGTGAGCAATGTGGTGACTAGCACAAACATGCAAAGTAGGCTTCATAATGTTGCTGATTTCAGAAACATAGAATATTGTCCTAAGTCTTTTCCTGTTACATTTTGATGCTATCTAAACTTGTTGCTACCATGAGAGCCATGGACATTTTGAGATAGTTCAGTAAGAATGTTTTGAGGATGTGGTATTGCTCTATCCATTCATGTCTCTGGTTCCAATTATGGCATACTCTATCTTGTCATTACCATGCTCTACTTTTGGTAAATATTGTTCCTGGTAGATTGTTAACATGAGATTCAACTTTTCCATGAGCGTTGCTAGTGATACATGTACCCTATGAACCTTTTCTTGCCATGCTTAGCTTCTTGAATATTTATACTTCATGTTGGTTACCTTTTTATACCATGAAATGCTTTGTGGTGAGTGGTTTAAGCTTGCAAAGTTGTTATCATGAATCTGTTCCTGCCATGCTCTGTTTTTATTCTAAGTCTGAAACTGATCATATAACATGCCATGTTTGCATGGGTGCCAAATCATTTTTCCATGCATCTTTGGGTGAAGTTCAGTAAGGGAGTTCTGTTATATGCATTTAGTAATAGCATTCCATGCCTTTTTTGCCATGACATGCTCATGTAGCATGTTGTTTGTCAGCTCTAAACATTGCTAAATGATGCTGTTTTGACATGTTCAGTATTTTCTCTAAGTCTGTGAATCTGTTATCATTTGCATTTTTGCATGCTATTTTGAGCTTGTTCTAGTGAGTTCTAGTAGGAGCTCAGTGTTCATGATTTGTAGAGCTTCACCTGTAATTTATGGTAATGTGCTTTGTTGCTATGTTGGCGTGTTGTAGCACAGTTTCTTGTTGCATTATATGTGCTATGATGTTGTTAATCGCAGATTTGCATCATTCTTGTTTTGCTTGTCATTTGCAAACCGTGCATCCGTTTTCGGTGACCCTTATATCTGATACGTCTCCAACATATCTATAATTTTTGATTGCTCCATGCTATATTATATACTGTTTTGGGCAATATTGGGCTTTATTATCCACTTTTATATTATTTTTTGGACTAACCTATTAACCGTAGGCCCAGCCCAGATTTGTTGTTTTATGCCTATTTTAGTGTTTTGAAGAAAAGGAATATCAGACGGAGTCGAAACGGAACGAAATCAACTAGAGAAGTTATTTTTGGAAGGAAACACACCTGATGGACTTGGACCCCAAGTTAGAAGATACGGGAGCTGCCCACGAGGGTGGGGGGCACGCGCACCCCCCTAGGGCGTGCCCCTGCCTCGTGGGGCCCCTATGGCGCCCCTGACGTACTCCTTTCACCTATATATATTGTCATACCTTAAAACTTCCAGAACATAGAATAGATCAAGAGTTCCGCCGCCAGAAACCTCCGTAGCCACCAAAAGTCAATCGAGACCCTGTTCCGGCACCCTGCCGGAGGGGGGAACCCTCACCGGTGGCCATCTTCATCATCTCGGTGCTCTCCATGACGAGGAGGTAGTAGTTCTCCCTCGGGGATGAGGGTATGTACCAGTAGCTATGTGTTTGATCTCTCTCTCTCTCTCTCTCTCTCGTGTTCTTGAGACGATACGATCTTGATGTATCGCAAGCTTTGCTATTTTTTTACTATGTACTGCATGGCAACAACCTCACAGCTCTTTATTCAAAACAAAAGGTTTGTTGAAATCTCTCCTAGAATCCGCAGCCATTATGTAAGTAGATTGAGTGGGTGTCGCTGACCAGGAAATCCCAAGATAATTCCAAACTCTTTGACTAAAGTTACAAGAGAAGAAAAGGTGGACTCTATCTTCATGAAGTGAAGATTGGCATAGCACACAAATATCATCCTGGATATTCCAGTGTCTTCTCTGCATCATGTCTCGTGTGTTGAGGCGATCCATCAATAAAAGCCATCCAAAAACCTTGATCTTGAGGGTACAGGAACTATTCCAAATATACCTGAACATAGGGTAAATCCTCAAATGGGAGAAGGTGAACTCATAATAGAGTTTAGATTGATATTCTCCAGATTTGGATGGCCATTTCCAAACATCATTCTCCTCTGACTGAAGTCTTATGGGCTGTAACAAGTTATGTAGTTGTGTTAGTTCCAAATGTGCCTCTTATCGTGAGCTTTGCTATTATAGTTGGATCGTATGTTTCTCCTCCCCCTCTTCTCTCTTGTAATGAATTGAGTTTTCCCCTTGAAGTAATCTTATCGGATTGAGTCTTTAAAGACTTGAGAACACTTGATGTATGTCTTGGTGATCAAATTGCGGGTTTTGTGATATTGGGAACCTATGCATAGGTGTTGGCACACATTTTTGTCGTGATTCTACGGTAGGAACTTTGGGGCACTCTTTGAGGCCTTATGTATTGGTTGAATAGATGAATCTGAGTTTGTGTGACGCATATCGTATAATCAAACCCATGGATACTTGAGGTGACAATGGAGTATCTAGGTGACATTAGGGTTTTGGTTGATTTGTGTCTTAAGGTGTTATTCTAGTACGAACTCTAGGGCTGTTTGTGACACTTATAGGAATAGCCCAACGGATTGATTGGAAAGAATAACTTTGAGGTGGTTTCATACCCTACCATAATCTCTTCATTCGTTCTCCGCTATTAGTGACTTTGGAGTGACTCTTTGTTGCATGTTGAGGGATAGTTATGCGATCCAATTATGTTAGTATTGTTGAGGGAACTTACACTAGCGAAAGTATGAACCCCAGGCCTTGTTTCCTAGCATTGCAATACCATTTATGCTCACTTTTATCATTAGTTACCTTGCTGTTTTTATATTTTCAGATTACAAATACTTTTATCTACTATCCATATACCACTTGTATCACCATCTCTTCGCTGAACTAGTGCACCTATACAATTTACCATTGTATTGGGTGTGTTGGGGACACAAGAGACTCTTTGTTATTTGGTTGCAGGGTTGCTTGGGAGAGACCATCTTCGTCCTACGCATCCTACGGATTGATAAACCTTAGGTCATCCACTTGAGGGAAATTTGCTACTGTCCTACAAACCTCTCCACTTGGAGGCCCAACAACGTCTACAAGAAGAAGGTTGTGTAGTAGACATCAAGCTCTTTTCTGGCGCTGTTGCCGAGGAGGTTAGCACTTGAAGGTATATCTTTAGATCTTGCAATCGAGTCTTTTAGTTTCTTGTTTTATCACTAGTTTAGTTTATAAAAGAAAATTGCAAACAATGGAATTGAGTTTGTCTCATACGCTTCACCTTTTTAATATCTTTCGTGAGTATGATGGAAAGGATAATTATGCTCAAGTGCTAGAAGAAGAAATCTATAAAATGTTTGGCAATAAATATTTGAATGATGAGCATGATTGCAATGTTGTTAGTATGAATTCCTTGAATATCCATGATGCTAATGATATGCAAAGCCACAAGCTTGGGGAAGCTATGTTTGATGAAGATGATATTTTTTGTCCCCCAAGTTTTGATGAGCAAATTTATTATGATGAAAGCATGCCTCCTATCTATGATGATTATTGTGATGACACGTATGCTTTAAAGAATAATGATAACCATGAAACTTGTCATCTTGATCTTTATTTTCAATCACATGATAGTTATTTTGTTGAGTTTGCTCCCACTATTATTCATGAGAAGAATTTTGCTTGTGTGGAGAGTAGTAAATTTTCTATGCTTGTAGTTCATGAAAAGAATGCTTTAGGTTCTGGTTATATTGTTGAATTCATTCATGATGCTACTGAAAATTATTATGAGGGAGGAATATATGCTTGTAGGAATTGCAATAATATCAAGTTTCCTCTCTATGTGCTTAAAGTTTTGAAGTTATGCTTGTTTTACCTTCCTATGCTAGTTGATTATTGTTCCCACAAGTTGTTTGCTCACAAAATGCCTATGCATAGGAAGTGGGTTAGACTTAAATGTGCTAGTCATATTCTTCATGATGCTCTCTTTATGTTTCGATTCTTATCTTTTATGTGAGCATCATTGAAATCATCATGCCTAGCTAGGGGCGTTAAACGATAGCGCTTGTTGGGAGGCAACCCAATTTTATTTTAGTTCCTTGCTTTTTGTTACTGTTTGGTAATAAATAATTCATCTAGCCTGTGTTTAGATGTGGTTTTATGTATTTAATTAGTGTTTGTGCCAAGTAGAACCTTTGGGAAGACTTGGGGAATGTCTTGTTGATCATGCTGTAAAAAACAGAAACTTTAGCGCTCACGATAATTGCTACCATTTTTATTTGGATAGTGATATTTAGTTAATTCTTTTTGGAGATGATTAATAGATAAATTACTCATGTCCAGCAATTTATGTTATAATTTTATAAGTTCCAGAAGTATATGTTTGATCCAGATTACTACAGACTGTTCTATTTTTGACAGAATCTGTTTTTCGTGTGTTGATTGCTTATTTTGATGAATCTATGGCTAGTAAAATAGTTTATAAACCATAGAGAAGTTGGAATAAAGTATATATAACACCAATATAAATAAATAATGAGTTCATTACAGTAACTTGAAGTGGTGATTTATTTTCTTATACTAACAGAGCTTACGAGTTTTCTGTTAAGTTTTGTGTTGTGAAGTTTTCAAGTTTTGGGTAAGGATTCGATGGACTATGGAATGAGGAGTGGCAAGAGCCTAAGACTGGGGATGCCCAAGCACCCCAAGTTAATATTCAAGGACAACCAAGAGCCTAAGCTTGTGGATGCCCTGGAAGGCATCCCCTCTTTCGTCTTCGTCCATCGATAACTTTACTTGGAGCTATATTTTTATTCGCCACATGATATGTGTTTTGCTTGGAGCGTCATGTCATTTTATTTAGTTTTGCTTGCTGTTTGAATAAAATACCAAGATCTTAAATTATTGAATGTTAGAGAGTCTTCACATAATTGCATAATTATTCGACTACTCATTGATCTTCACTTATATCTTTCGGAGTAGTTTGTCATTTGCTCTAGTGCTTCACTTATATCTTTTAGAGCATGGTGGTAGTTTTATTTTGAAGAAATAGATGAACTCTCATGCTTCACATAGATTATTTTGAGAGTCTTAAATAGCATGGTAATTTGCTTAAAATCCTAATATGCTAGGTATTCAAGAATAATAAAATTCTCTTATGAGTGTGTTGAATACTAAGAGAAGTTTGATGCTTGATGATTGTTTTGAGATATGGAGATGGTGATATTAGAGTCATGCTATTTGAGTAGTTGTGAATTTGAGAAATGCTTGTGTTGAAGCTTGTGATGCCCGTAGCAGGCACGTATGGTGAACCGTTATGTGATGAAGTCGGAGCATGATTTATTTATTGATTGTCCTCCTTATGAGTGGCGGTCGGGACGAGCGATGGTCTTTTCCTACCAATCAATCCACTAGGAGCATGCGTGTAGTACTTTGTTTTGATAACTAATAAATCTTTACATTAAGTATGTGAGTTCTTTATGACTAATGTTGAGTCCATGGATTATACGCACTCTCATCCTTCCACCATTGCTAGCCTCTCTAATACCGCGCACCTTTCGCCGGTATCATACACCCACCATATACCTTCCTCAAAACAGCCACCATACCTACCTATTATGGCATTTCCATAGCCATTCCGAGATATATTGCCATGCAACTTTCCACCATTCCATTTATCATGACACATTCATCATTGTCATATTGCTTAGCATGATCATGTAGTTGACATAGTATTTGTGGCAAAGCCACCGTTCATTATTTTTTTCATACATGTCACTCTTGATTCATTGCATATCCCGGTACACCACCGGAGGCATTCATATAGAGTCATCTTTGTTCTAGTATCGAGTTGTATCATTGAGTTGTAAATAAATAGAAGTGTGATGATCATCATTCAATAGAGCATTGTCCCAAAAAAAGAGAAAGGACATAAAAAAGAGAAAGGCCAAATAAAAAATTAAAAAATTAAAAGTGACAATGCTACTATCTTTTTTCCACACTTGTGCTTCAAAGTAGCACCATGTTTTCATATAGAGAGTCTCTTGAGTTACCACTTTCATATACTAGTGGGAATCTTTCATTATAGAACTTGGCTTGTATATTCCAATGATGGGCTTCCTCAAAATGCCCTAGGTCTTCGTGAGAAAGTGAGTTGGATGCACACCCACTAGTTTCTTTTGTTGAGCTTTCATACATTTATAGCTCTTGTGCATTCGTTGCATGGCAATCCCTACTCTCTCACATTGATATCTATTGATGGGCATCTCCATAGCCCATTGATACGCCTAGTTGATGCGAGACTATCTTCTCCCTTTTTGTCTTCTCCACAACCACCATTCTATTCCACCTATAGTGCTATGTCCATGGCTCACGCTCATATATTGCGTGAAGATTAAAAAAGTTTGAGAACATCAAAAGTATGAAACAATTGCTTGGCTTGTCATCGGGGATGTGCATGATTTAAATATGTTGTGTGGTGAAGATGGAGCATAGCCAGACTATATGATTTTGTAGGGATAGCTTTCTTTGGCCATGATATTTTGAGAAGACATTATTGCTTAGTGAGTATGCTTGAAGTATTATTATTTTTTCTTGAATCTTTCGGATCTGAATATTCATATCACAAGTAAGAAGAATTACATTGAAATTATGCCCACTAGCATTCCACATCAAAAATTATCTTTTTATCATTTACCTACTCGAGGATGAGCATGAATTAAGCTTGGGGATGCTTGATACGTCTCTAATGTATCTATAATTTTTGATTGCTCCATGCTATATTATCTACTGTTTTGGGCAATATTGGGCTTTATTATCCACTTTTATATTATTTTTGGGACTAACCTATTAACCGGCGGCCCAACACAGATTTGTTGTTTTATGCCTATTTCAGTGTTTTGAAGAAAAGGAATATGAGACGGAGTCGAAACGGAACGAAATCAACTGGAGAAGTTATTTTTGGAAGGAAACACACGTCAGAAGATACGGGAGTTGCCCATGAGGGTGTGGGGCGCGCCCACCCCCCTAGGGACCTCGTGGGGCCCCAGTGGCTCCCCTGACGTACTCCTTTCACCCATATATATCGTCGTACCTTAAAACTTCCTGAACAGAGAATAAATAGAGAGTTCCGCCGCCAGAAACCTCCGTAGCCACCAAAAGTCAATCGGGACCTTGTTCCGGCACCCAGCTGGAGGGGGGAACCCTCACCGGTGGCCATTTCATCATCCCGGCACTCTCCATGACGAGGAGGGAGTAGTTCTCCCTCGGGGCTGAGGGTATGTACCAGTAGCTATGTGTTTGATCTCTCTCTCTCTCTCTCGTGTTCTTGAGACGATACGATCTTGATGTATCGCGAGCTTTGCTATTATAGTTGGATCCTATGTTTCTCCTCCCCCTCTTCTCTATTATAATGAATTGAGTTTTCCCCTTGAAGTAATCTTATCGGATTGAGTCTTTAAAGACTTGAGAACACTTGATGTATGTCTTGGTGATCAACTTGCGGGTTTCGTGACATTGGGAACCTATGCATAGGGGTTGGCACACGTTTTTGTCATGATTCTCCGGTAGGAACTTTGGGGCACTCTTTGAGGTCCAATGTATTGGTTGAATAGATGAATCTGAGATTGTGTGACGCATATCGTATAATCATACCCACGGATACTTGAGGTGACAATGGAGTATCTAGGTGACATTAGGGTTTTGGTTGATTTGTGTCTTAAGGTGTTATTCTAGTACGAACTCTAGGGCTGTTTGTGACACTTATAGGAATAGCCCAACGGATTGATTGGAAAGAATAACTTTGAGGTGGTTTCGTACCCTACCATAATCTCTTCGTTCATTCTCCGCTATTAGTGACTTTGGAGTGACTCTTTGTTGCATGTTGAGGGATAGTTATGTGATCCAATTATGTTACTATTGTTGAGGGAACTTACACTAGCGAAAGTATGAACCCTAGGCCTTGTTTCCTAGCATTGCAATACTGTTTACGCTCACTTTTATCATTAGTTACCTTGCTGTTTTTATATTTTCAGATTACAAATACTTTTATCTACTATCCATATACCACTTGTAACACCATCTCTTCGCCGAACTAGTGCACCTGTACAATTTACCATTGTATTGGGTGTGTTGGGGACACAAGAGACTCTTTGTTATTTGGTTGTAGGGTTGCTTGAGAGAGACCATCTTCATCCTACGCCTCCTATGGATTGAATAAACCTTAGGTCATCCACTTGAGGGAAATTTTCTACTGTCCTACAAACCTCTGCACTTGGAGGCCCAACAACGTCTACAAGAAGAAGGTTGTGTAGCAGACATCAATATCGATTTCGACCGAAATCACCCCATCTTTCCAGCAACACACTTGGTTTGCCAGGTTGATGCCTTGATCATTCTTTTCCCTTCCGAAGTACCCATATGCATTGCACATCATACCTTGCATTCCATGCCATGTCTTGCATCATGTTGCTTGTGCATTGCACTGTGTTTGATTGTTGTTCTGTTTCTTGTGTTCTTGCTTTGGGTAGAGCCGAGAGATGAGTTTGTGAATGAGGAACCTGTTGAGTACCCTAACGAGGAGCAAGCTTTCGACAACTCTGAGAACTTTGCAGGCAAGATGACCATTACCCTCGATATCACTTCTATCTTTGCTTGCTAGTTGTTCATTCTATCGCTATGTTGTGCTACCTACCACTTGTCTATCATGCCTCCCATATTGCCATGTCAAGCCTCAAACCCACCTTCCTAGCAAACCATTGTTTGGCTAAGGTACCGCTTTTGCTCAGCCCCTCTTTATAGCGTTGCTAGTTGCAGGTGCCTTGCAGGTTGTTCCATGTTGGAACATGGATATGTTGGGATAACACAATATCTCTTATTTTAATTAATGCATCTATATACTTTGCAAAGAGTGGAAGGCTTGGCCTTTTGCTCGGTGTTTTATTCCACTCTTGCCGCCTTAGTTTCAGTCATACCGCTGTTATGTTCCTTGATTTTGCGTGTCTTACGTGGTTTGGGTTATGGGACCCCCTTGACAGTTCGCTTTGAATAAAACTCCTCCAGCAAGGCCCAACCTTGATTTTACATTTGCATAACAACCCACAAATTTCCCTTGGGGTTGCAATCCCGAGGGTCATCTTTATTTTATCCCCCCGGGGCCAGTGCTCCTTTGAGTGTTGGTTTGAAACGGGCAGCCTGCGGGGCCACCTCGGGGAAACTTGAGGGATGGTTTTACTCAAAGCTTGTCCCATTCGGTGTGCCCTGAGAATGAGATATGTGCGACTCATATCGGGATTTGTCGGCATATCGGGCGGTCTTGCTGGTGTTCTTTTACCATTGTTGAAATGTCTTGTAACCGGGATTCTGAGACTGATCGGGTCTTTCCAGGAGAAGGAATATCCTTCATTGATCGTGAGAGCTTGTGATGAGATAAGTTGGGACACCCCTGCAAGGTATAAAATTTCCAGAGTCGTACATGTGGTTATGTGGCAGATGGGAATTTTGTTAATATCTGTTGTAGAGAACTTGACACTTGACTTAATTAAAATGAATGAACCTCGTGTGTAGCCATGATGGTATCTTTTCGGTGGAGTCTGGGAAGTGAACATGGTTTGGGTTCTGTTTAATGTAAGTAGTTTCAGGATCACTTCTTGATCACTTCTAACTTTTCCACCATTGCGTAGCTTCTCATCTTACTCTTATTTGCATATGCTAGCCACCATATTTGCTTAGCGCTTGCTGCAACTCCACCTCATTACCCTACCCTACCCATAAGCGTAAATAGTCTTGATCTCACAGGTTTTGAGATTGCTGAGTCCTCGAGACTCACGGATACTTCCAAAACAGTTGCAGGTGACGATGATACCAGTGCAGGTGATGCTAGCGAACACAAGTGGGAGTTCGACGATGACCTTGGTTGTTACTATGTTTCATTTCCTAATGATCAGTAGTGGAGCCCATTTGGGACTATCGGGGATCTAGCATTTGGGGTTTATCTTCCTTTAATTCGGATTTGGTCTATGTGTGTATTTGGATGATGTATGAATTATTTAAGAATTGTGTGACGTGGCGGTTGTAAGCCAACTCTCTTTATCCCTTTCTTGTTCATTACATGGGATTGTGTGAAGATGACCCTTCTTGCGACAAAACCACAATGCGTGTCATGCCTCGATACGTGGGAGATATAACCGCATCATGGGCGTTACACCATTGTAATCTGTGTCAAATTTTGATCATAAATTTAACTAATGAAATGTTTGTGCATCTCACATGCACTAACATTTTATTAGTTAAATCTTTGGTCAAAATTTAGCACAAATTACAATGGTGATGTATAAACCAGGACGAAGGTACTGGTAGTTTAGAAGCCCAAATAAATGAGTGAGGCGTCTTAATGTTACTCTGCACTATGACTAGTTTTATGGGAAAATATGGGGAAGAGACGGCTTATGTTTTAAGATGCCAAAAGAACCGACACTAGGAGTAGTAGCTAGGGATCGAGTGTGCAAGATGAACTGGAGAAACTAAATGCAGAGAGATGAAATGCAAAAAAGATGGGGGGATGTGATGGTTGCTTGTCCGTTTATTTTACCAGGCCACTTATTACTGGGAGTGGTTGGGTTTTGTGATATGACGGCTTTACTGCCATGCCACAAGCGGGGTGAGACTGAAGATTTAACTGAGAAAATGTTAGTGCATGTCAACAAAAACTATATCGTTGGATTCATATTTGAACATAGATTTCAATGATATAATTTTAGGTGACATGCATTAGCATTTATCGTACTATATATAATGTTAGTTCAATTTTTGGTCATACTAATCTATAGTAAGGTGCCCGTGCGTTGCACGGAACAGTGAAATGCATTGATTGGGGAGTTGTTTATTTTGAAAAAGGATGTGGGGGTCATCTCATTTGTAACGGGTATCGGTAGGTTTCTTCGCATATTATTTCATCTCTAGAGCTCACAAACATCTGGGTGAAATAGATGAAGAAGTATCATTTGCAAACAAAAGCGTTCAACTATTCAACCTGCATCCAAAACTTGTGAATAAACAACACTTATTGTGCTTTGCCAGATATGATCTTTAAGAATTAGTTTTTGAGTATCGATTGTTATACATGTTTGCTACAGATGACATGGCACTTTCTTATAGTCAACAGTTGGCTATACTATTAAGTATTAACCATGCCCTTATACACCTAGACGGAGGGATTCAATAAGGATGACATGGAATGGGGCAGAGGAGATGTAATAAATGGTTCATCATAAGTCTTTCACCAGTACTATAGTAAAAATTTCATGCATGGAAGATTCTAGACTAAACCATAAGTGGATACACTTTTATTCATGCGCGATACTCCAATAGAGCAAGATCATGCATGGAAGTCTCCACATGTTTAGACAGTGGATTACATTGAGCGAAGACTAATGATCAACATTTAACTTGGTAATGCATATGTCCAGGTAAACCTCCTTGGAGTCCCCGTGCACCACGTTGGGGGGGGATCATACCATGCGTCTTCCATGTCCACATCGGCGGGAAGGTCCCAGCTCGGCACAATCCTAGTCCACTTCATGTAGCCAGTGTCGCCGCCCATGTACCTATGAGGGGTAGTAACAGTGAGCACGCACCCGTACATCGGCCTCGTGTTAGTGTCAGCGTCAGCGGCATCGCCCCTGACGCACAATACAGAGACGGGGCGGCAGCCTGCGCGGGCCTCGCCGATGCCCACGATCAAGAGGAATACGCTTCCGTCCTCCTCCGAGACTAGCAGGCGGTGGTGATCCTCCAGCGACCATGGCATGGTGAATGGGTAGCACGTCTCGTACTTGATGTTCTCCGCCAAGGGCTAGTAGTGATCGCCTCACACCTGCGTGAGGTGATGCACGATGTCCACCGGGGAGACCCAAAATGGTGTCGGGCACTCATAGCAGTAGACGAAGGGCTCCTTGGAGGCATCGACCAGGCCGTCCATGAAATGCGAGTGGTTGTAGGGGACGTTGCGCCAGTTGCATATATGAGCAAGTTACTACGAGATTTAGTCGGAATAAGCACAAAATAAATCATGACGGCTATAACAGAGATTAAACTAATCATGTCGACTAGCATAGTAGATGAACAGATCGAATCTAGGACACAGATTAGAAACATGAATTCTACCATGATTTCGAACAGGAAGGACAGAAACACATACGGTGCAACGGGAGCAGCACCGTTGGCATTGAGGAAGAGGTTGCCGAGGTTGGGGAAGAAGTCGTCGTCGGTGAAGTCGTCGCTGTCAGTAGTCGCGAGACTACGCTCCCCAAATTTCAACAGCACCGCTGAATGGATCGCATGAGGGAGTGGTTGTAGGGGACGTTGCGGCCGCCGAATGTAGCGCATGAGTAGCACACGAAGCAGTAGATGGTGCCCCTCCCTAGTCTCTATCTCTACTCTTATCTCTATCTCTACTACTCTTCTTTGTTTTCTATAATATACTAGTAGTAGCTGTCAAATCGAATAGTACTGCGCCGTCTGCTGCATGACCGACTGAATAAGCCTCCTCGCCTCCACTAAACGCCTCCGTTAAACCCGCATGCAAACAGAGAAACCTACTCCGGCCCGCGGGACGAAATTTTCTGGTTGACGTTGGAGAATAATAGAGTCATGTCCAATCCATTTGAGTTAATTGCATGCATGATTCTCCCTATATAAAAAGTTAATTGCATCCTTAATCTTGTATTCTATGTACTCTGTGGGTTCCACTGTCAGTACAGTGTACATGACTTGCATGCTGGCTACAGATTCGTATAGAAAGTTACAAAGAAACAAATCCGTCCTTAATCTTGTATTCTAAGTACTCTATGGGCTCCACTGCCAGTATAGTAGCGAAAGAAGTATATATTAAAAAATATAAAAAGCTAAAGTTTAGGACAGAATTCGAACTCACGTCATTGCGCTGCGAGCATCCTGCTCGGACCAGTACACCAGGTGTTCGTTGCGGACGATGCAAGAGATAAACCTTTATAACAATGAGCCCGTCCGTTGCAACGGATCCAAAGTAGAATAATACATATTCACAAATTTGAAAGAAAATTGTTTAGTTTTGATATATATATATATATATCTCTAAAAATATCTTATGTTTCTCTCCAAATATATTCTTTGGGCTGTTTTGATGAAGTAAGGGAGGAATGTTGTTGGTTTCAAGATACTAAGGGGTTTCGTGTAAACTGGAGCAGAGAAGTGGGATTTTTTGCAAAAGGCCACAACTTACATCACATCCATTAGATGCAGATCTAATGGTAAGAAATGGCGGATGGTAGACACACCACCATCACCAACTAAGTCTTTTATAGGAGTAGGAGTAGAGAAAAAACCGAGTTGGTGATGATGGTGTGCTTTCCATCTTATAATATAGACTGTCTGATCTATATCTGACGGATAGAAAGGAAACTATGACAATTTTACAAAAGATACCCGCAACTCTCTCCACATTTGCAGATAAGGCCTTGCCTCGTTCATCCCTATCTCCCACAACCTCATTGCTAAGCAATTAAAAAAGGAAGTCTGTGGAACAATCTAGCATGGTGGCATCCATCCTCATGCCTCCGCCCAGTCCGACCCCCAATCACCACCACGCCCCACTTCTCCTCACCTTATCTATCATCTTTCTCGAGATATCATTTTTTTTATGAAATGGTCGAGATACCATTTTCCGATAAATTCTCGACATATCAGTAGTTTTTACACATGGGATTACTCCTACATGGGTCAATCACAACAGGTGTTTTGTAAAAAAATGCATCTTGATGTTCCGTGCAATGCACGGGCATCTTGCTAATTTTTTTTGCATATAATTCCAAACACCACGTAGACACAGCCTTTGACCATTTTATAACTATGATTAGTATCATTGTTAGTGGTTAGCAGGTGCAAGTTATAGCCTCTGGTGCTCAATCCCAATGAATCCCACGTAACCGTCAGATTCCCATCCGTCGGTGGTCTGTTTTTAAGCCATAGTATTTGACGAAACCGCCATCCTTACACACGTACTATAACTGCGTCGCGGGTGTTTGCAACTGCCATGTCTCCCAGCAAACGTTTGTTGGGGATTGTTGTTAGCACCAATGGCGGTTTGTAGTCATTCCATGCTCGGGCATTGAAGTTTGTAACTATTTTAGATTAGAATATACTACTCCTCCGGTGCTAGTAGTAGAGCAGAGTCCTACTCCACTACTACTCTACTCAAGCAAGTTAGGCCATAATAGTAGGTACTGTAGGGAGTACCAAGACTTTGATCAATCAAGCAAGTTGTCATGGGATCGATATGACCCTATGCTGCTGGTATGTGTCTCGTAAGTCAAGCGACATGTTGTAGTCATCATCACCCGCCCACTTCCCGCAGCACATATTCTCTTCTCCATCTTTGTCCGCACATAATCTCGTCCAATCTTCCGTCCCAGCTAAGGCGCCTCCCCCCTCATTTGAAACCCAAGCACTAACAATGGGAACCAAGCAGCATCCACCGAAAGAGTGGCTAGAATTCGCTCCCCACAGAGGTAATCAAGCTCATTGTTTCGTGTGTGGACAATCTTAGTACCATGCCGCTCGCCGCGTGCTCGTCAGGGCTTTACCCTTTACTCAAAGCCCAAAGTCTAGAGCTTTTTAAGCCAGCTCCTTGCTTGTTGATGCTGCCTAATCTTCAGAAACGGTGTGTCACGCAGCATAACGATCGTAGGGTGGTGAGCATCAACCCCCTTGACTGTGATCTGATCCCTGTCACCCTAATCTACATTAACGGTATGTATTGGGCCCGCATGAACATGTCTTGGATGGTGCTCGTCGACGATCGCGGTAGTTGGATGCTCGTGGATGTCTACACCCGATGATTGATCCCCCTTCGTTCGATTAACACTGTACTGCTTTGGCACCACGACCCAGAATATTCGGAATCTTACAGTAGCCAACATGATACCAAGTTTGATTTGCTCAATGTTGCAATCTGCCAAGTGCCCACAAGATCTACGAATTATAAAGACTTTAGGCTAATTCTGTTCTTCAACTGCGGTATCGCCTCTCTGATAGGTCACATCATTTTCAACGTATAGTCAATTAACGACAGAATTGCACAACTTATTCTTTTGAGTAGTAATTCGGGGGAGCAGGCTATAAACTGGGTTGTGCGGTCTCTGTGGCCCGTCTAACAGCATGATCAGCCTAGCAGTTTTTTCTTTGGGAAAATAGGTAGCCCACTATTTCTTTTTGAAGAATACCCAAGCTAGGCCTATTTGTTTTCTCCGACTTACTAGGCCGCAAATCTTTCAAGAAGAGGAGGGATGCATTCTGGTCTGGCCAAAGAGTATGGTTAGTGTCTGTTAAAAGTAATATCAAAGGGGTTGAAAATTCAAAAAAAATTATAGCAAATGGGAAATTAGTTTCTTTTTTTGTTTTTGTTCTCCACTAATATTTTATATTTTATTGGATTTTAACATGACATAGTACTAATTTATTTTTAAATTTGTTTTAGTATGGCTACTAATTTTTGAATTAAGAATATTTTGTTCCCCAGCAAAAATTTGCGAATTTTCAGAATTTCGCACATATTTAGTTCAATGTTTTAACCCTGGTACTGACCAGAAAATGTGCAGCAACTCTAAAAATGGAAATGGGCTCCAATAAATTCAATATGAATTAGAAAATGAGTAAAAATTATAAAAATAATAGCAAATGGGCTGTACACGTCACATATTTCGAGTCTAACTTGTTTACGCAAGGCTTTGTCAGTCAACACACGATTCTAGCTGAAGTGACTATTAGATGTCCATCCAACGGCCGATGTGCTTCTTCAATCTCTGATCTTCCTGCTCCAGCCGCCTAAACTAGAGCCAGCGGGACTGCCTGCTCCCTCCTCTTGTGGCCCGTTGTGATGCCGCACAGGCTTCCCCGGCCCACCCTACTCCCTTCGCTGTCCTGGCCGCACGCAATCAACTGCCTCCTTATTACGTGAAAAAAATGATTCCTCCCACTGACATCTAGGGCGCACCGGTTGGGAGGCTGACCTGTGGCCCGACTAAGTTGACGCGTACACAGAGCTTTGTCAACATAGTCAAAAAATGATTCTAGCAGTAGTGACCATTGGATTTGAATCGAATAGTCCTGCTACTTCTTCAATCACTGCTCTTCTTGCACTAGCCGCCCAAACCAGCGCCAGCGAGACCGCCTGCTTCTTCCTCCAGTGGCCAGCTGTGCTGCCGTTGAGGCCTCACCGCTGGCCAGGTCCTGCGGCGATGACAACCTCACCCCGCAGCCGAACTAGTGAACCCTTGTACTCCTCTCCGCGTTGGCATCCACTGTCTTGTCTTCCCCGGCTCTGCATCATCCCCTTCCTAGGCCTCGCCGTCATCCACCGCTCTGGTGCACTCGGCACGGCGTGGTCAACGTGGTCAAGGAACGACTTCCGTCGGAAGAGTACTGTACGTGGAGAGGCTGATAGCTGGGTCCACGGCCGCAGCAAGGAGGTGCCTCCATATTACGCGGAAAATAAAGATTCCTCCACCTAACAACGGGGACCCACCGGATGGTTCACCGTATTTCATGAAAAAAATGTTCCCCCCTGACTGCTGGGACCCACCAGCTACATGTTTGCACGCAAAGAAGTGCCTGATAGTCGTGACCCACCTGGTCGAAGCATACATAGCGTTGTCATTCTGGTCGAGAACGTGTACGTACATACTGGTCGATCGGTCCGTCTGCAGGCAGCATCGATGAACTGTGGCCGTGTAAGGAAGGGCGCGTGTCATAGTAGAGGCACGCACATGTTATAGTAGAGGCGCGCACGTAGGATGTACCCGTACGTACATCGGCCAGGGTGCAAGAAAGTAAATACGGCCACGTATGTACATAACGGCGGGGTCTCGAATGCCTACTCCCGCATACGTACAGCCAGGCTCGTGTACATGGCTTGGTCGGAACCGAGAAACTGTGTCGTTATCGTGTTCATGGGGAGGAAACGGAATTTGTCGTTTTCATGGGGAGGCAATAGAATACTTCGTGTTCATCAGGAGCCAACCGGCTTGGACGGAACAACCAATGGAAATGATGTCTGGCGTACCGCAGAACGGAGAAAACGTCCTTGTGTTCGACCGGCCACGGTCAAAACGGGATCATGTTCATCGGGAGGGGTCTGGCGTACCACAAAAGGGAGGAAACGGACTTCTCTTGGACCTCCTATGGTCAAAACGGGGTCCTGTTGATCGGGAGGGGTGTGGCATATCGCAAAACGGAGGAAACAGAATTGTGCTGGAGCTGTACGGTCGAAATGCCGGTCCTGTTCATTGGGAGGGGTGTGGCGTACCGCAAAACGGGACTCCATGAGATACTATCACTACAAAAATAGACACATCTAATAACTCACAAGTATAGGGGATCGCAACAGTTTTCGAGGGTAGAGTATTCAACCCAAATTTATTGATTCGACACAAGGGGAGCCAAAGAATATTCTCAAGTATTAGCAGCTGAGTTGTCAATTCAACCACACCTGGAAACTTAATATCTGTAGCAAAGTGTTTAGTAGCAAAGTAATATTGTAGTATTGGTAACGGTAGCAAAAGGTAACGGTAGCAAAAGTAATGTTTTTGGTATTTTGTAGTGATGATAGCAATCGCAACGGAAAAGTAAATAAGCGAAGAACAATATATGCGAAGCTCGTAGGAAATGGATCAGTGATGGAGAATTATGCCGGATGTGGTTCATCATGTAACAGTCATAACATAGGGTGACACAGAACTAGCTCCAATTCATCAATGTAATGTAGGCATGTATTTCGAATATAGTCATACGTGCTTATGGAAAAGAACTTGCATGACATCTTTTGTCCTACCCTCTCATGGCAGCGGGTCCTAACGGAAACTAAGGGATATTAAGGCCACCTTTTAATAGGGGACAATTGCATTTTACCCCTAGTTGGTTCCTACCCGCGGGTTTTCCCCTTACTTTTCAAGCTTGCTCAGTTTTGCCGTTACTTTTTCCGCCGAGGTCCCTCGAATGCCCTTCGACCGTTTGACTAAAACTTTCACAATTTATAACTAATTCATATGAACTCAGAAAAATGCAAATAAGATATCAAAATGTTCAAGTAAACATTACCTTCATGTGCATATCATTTTCATTCAGGACAAAAGCACCCTTTAAACTACCTGAGGTAATTAATGTTATTAACATTAATAAAAATAAAAAGGTATAAACAATATTTTTTTCATGAATAAAAATTACATGCAAATGTAGGTGATGTTTTCTGAACATCCTGATATCTTACTTGCATTTTTCTGAGCTCGTATCAATTTGTTATGGAGTATCCAAATAATGGTCAAAGTCGTATGAACATTCATAACAAGATGATACGAACTCAGAAAAATGCAAATAAGATATCTGGATGTTCAGAAAACATCACCTAAATTTGCATGTAATTTTTATTCATGAAAAAAAATATTGTTTTATACATTTTTATTTTTAATAATGTTAATAATATTAATTACTTCAGGTAGTTAAAAGGGTGCTTTTGTCCTGAATGCAAATGATATGCACATAATGGTAATGTTTATCTGAACATTTTGATATCTTATTTGCATTTTTCTGAGTTCATATGAATTAGTTATGAATTTTCAAAGTTTTGGTCAAACGGTCAAAGGGCATTCGAGGGACCTTAACGGAAAAAGTAAGGGAAAAACTGAGCAAGCTCGAAAAGTAAGGACAAAACCTGTGGGTAGGAACCAACTAGGGGCAAAAATGCAATTGTCCATTTTAATAGAGTACCAGACCAAAGCATTAACACATAGTGAATACATGAACTCCTCAAACTACGGTCATCACCGGTAAGTATCTCGATTATTGTCACTCCGGGGTTAACGGATCATAACACATAATGGGTGGCTATAGACTTGCAGGATAGGATCGAGAACTCTCATATATTGATGAAAACATAATAGGTTCAGATCTGAAATCATGGCACTCGAGCCCTTGTGACAAGCATTAAGCATAGCAAAGTCATAACAATATCAATCTCAGAACATAGTGGATACTAGGGATCAAACCCTAACAAAACTAACTCGATTACATGATAAATCTCATCCAACCCATCACCGTACAGCAAGCCTACGATGGAATTACTCATGCACGGTGGTGAGCATCACGAAATTGGTGATGGAGGAAGGTTAATGATGACGATGGCGACGGATTCCCCTCTCCGGAGCCCCGAACGGACTCCAGATCAGTCCTCCCGAGAGGTTTTAGGGCTTGGCGGCGGCTCCGTATCGTAAAACGCAATGAATCATTCTCACTGATTTTTTTCTCCTTGAAACCAAATATATAGAGTTGGAGTTGAGGTCGAGGAGCTCCAGGGGGCCCACGAGGTAGGGGGCGCGCCCCCCACCGTCACGGACAGGTGGTGGGCCCCCTGGTCTTCATCTTTTGCAAGGATTTTTTATTATTTCCGAATAGATGTTCTGTGAAGTTTCATGTCATTCTGAGAACTTTTGTTTCTGCACATAAATAACACCATAGCAATTCTGCTGAAAACAGCATCAGTCCGGGTTAGTTCCATTCAAATCATGCAAGTTAGAGTCCAAAACAGGGGAAAAAGTGTTTGGAAAAGTAGATACGACGGAGACGTATCACCTCCCCCAAGCTTAAACCTTTGCTTGTCCTCAAGCAATTCAGTTGATAAACTTAAAGTGATAAAGAAAAACTTTTACAAACTCTATTTGCTCTTGTTGTTATAAATATGTAAAGCCAACATTCAAGTTATCAGCAAAGATTATGACTAACCACATTCACAATAACGCTTAGGTCTCAAGTTTACTCATACCAATGGCATAATCAACTAGCGAGCAATAATAAAAAATCTCGGATGACAACACTTTCTCAAAACAATCATAATATGATATAACAAGATGGTATCTCGCTAGCCCTTTGAGACCGCAAAACATAAATGCAGAGCACCTTTAAAGATCAAGGACTGACTAGACATTGTAATTCGTGGTAAAAGAGATCCAGTCAACTCATACTCAATGTAAACTAACAGTAATGAATGCAAATGACAACAGTGCTCTCCAACTGGTGCTTTTTAATAAGAGGATGACGACTCAACATGAAAGTAAATAGATAGTCCCTTCGTAGAGGGAAGTAGGGATTTGTAGAGGTGCCAAAGCTCGTTTTTGAAATAGAGGTGAATAATATTTTGAGCGGTATACTTTCATTGTCAACATAACAACCAAGAGATGGTGATATCTTCCATGCTACACACATTATAGGCGGTTCCCAAACAGAATGGTAAAGTTTATACTCCCCCTCCACCAACAAGCATCAATCCATGGCTTGCTCGAAACAATGAGTGGCTCCAACTAACAAGAGTCCCAGGGGCAGTTTTGTTTGCAATTATTCTGATTTGATTTGCATAAAGCATGGGACTGGGCATCCCGGTGACCAGCCCTTGTCTCGTGAGTGAGGAGCGGAGTCCACTCATCTTGAGAATAACCCGCCTAACATGGAAGATACTGTCACGACCGGGTTTTCCGGGTATTAATTTCCAGAAAATGGCCGTTGTGCTCACCAGCTCCAGGATTACTGTTAGCTGATGAGGCACCAACTTGATACAGAAATTCCAAGCAAAAATACAAAATGTGTAGTACAAGACCATTGTGGCTTATGAGTACATCAAATGGTTTCTAGTGGTTGAGGGCGGAAGCGGTTTGTGGATCACCACGGTCTATGGGACTCCACTTCCCACAGGAACAGCTGACCAGGTTAACTCCTATCTTCGCGAGGCTGCTATCGCCGTTGCTTAGGTCCCGAGGCTGTCATCGCCACGCTCCTCTCCAAGCAAGCAATCTGGCCAAGACAATAGCCAGGGACAAGCCAGTGAGTACTTTGAATGTACTCGCAAACATTAAGAACACAGGTATAATATAATTGATCAACATACACTCAAATATTCTATGATCACATCATCAGTCATAAATAAAACCTTGATGCATGCAAGCAGGTTATTTATATGCAACCGGAATATGCAATGACAGAATAGAAATAAAATACACCGATCGGATGTCTGAAGCGACGTCTCGAAAGGATAGTAAAAGTGAGCATGCCTCAGTCGGGCGTCTTAGCGACACCACGTAAGGGGCTTATAAAGTAAATAAAATAACAAGCATGCCACAATCGGGCGTCTGAGCGACACCACATAAAGGGCTTATGAAGTAAATAAAATAACAAGTATGCCACAGTCGGGCGTCTGAGCGACACCGCATAAAGGGCTTATGAAGTAAATAAAATAACAAGCATGCCACAGTTGGGCGTCTGGGCGACACCACATAAAGGGCTTATGAAGTAAATAAAATAACAAGCATGCCACAGTCGGGCGTCTGAGCGACACCGCATAAAGGGCTTATATAAAAATGAAATAACGAACATGCCATAGTCGGGCGTCTGAGCGACGCCGCATAAAGGGCTTATATATATATAAACATAATCATGGGGAATATCCAGGGGGTGGTACCGTCCCAGGGATATTCATTATTTCAAACAATGCAAACGGCTAGTCCAAAATGATAATAATCATAACCATCATATATCACAAGTCATAATCAATATTCGGGTTAGTAGTTTCTCCTCCGAAGACCGACACTAAGACCGACACTTGACCCATCCCAGACTGTAGTCCTTAACCATGGACACGGCTATTCGAATAGGTTTAATATCTCTGCAGAGAGTGTACTCTTTACCCACGAGTAACGGATTCCTTTAGTCCATCGGAATAATTCCGTCTACGGTCTTTTAATTGAAACACACCTGACTTGCACACACCAGCTTAACTTTACTCGTGTCTGGAATCACCCATGACACCTGTTAAGCAAAACTCTAAGTGGGGAGGCTACAACCTCACGTAGCGTGGGATCAAATTCCTATCGCGCGCTCTAAGGGGTGCCCCTCTCTCGGTCCCAACCGGATACACCCATGGCCCCGGACCAGGTGGCATGCCTACCGGCTACAACCGGTATCTTCCACCATGGCCTCTCTGTACGGTGTGTG
Source organism: Triticum dicoccoides (assembly GCF_002162155.2). Classification (NCBI taxonomy): domain Eukaryota; kingdom Viridiplantae; phylum Streptophyta; class Magnoliopsida; order Poales; family Poaceae; genus Triticum; species Triticum dicoccoides. The sequence continues at coordinate 436,362,504 of NC_041380.1, forward strand.
CCAAGACAAGGGTTAACAACTTACTGAACCATACCCCACCTACGGTAGGGACCAGTGGCAGTACGAAACAAGTATGGGGGTTACCGGAACAAGAATCGATCTATGGCCGACTCAGGAGGCTTATGAGTTCCCTGCATGACATGTATAACAAATATATTTCAACCGATGAAATCACCACCCATTATACCTTACTATGCCATACCGGACATAACCGTCCCGACGGGGACCGGCGACAAGCTCACTCCTACCCAAGGCAGAGGCTTTCCCGGATTCCTTTCCGGCATGCATGCAAGGCACATGAGGATGCTTACCATCAAAAGTATATTCATTTCCAACAGCGAGGAAATCACTAATATGCATTCATGCAAATGATCGCATCATCACATAAAATAACGAGTTCTCCGAAATAAGGTGGTGTTATAATCGTGTCAACCAACACATCAAAAATATTATGCCAGGGTTCAAGATGCTTGCCTTCATGGTGTGGAAAGGCAGGGTGCACTCCAAATCTTATGAAAGCTTTCTTCTCTTCAAAAATCCTATTTTCAAAAATATGTAAATAACACATATTTCAAAAAAATACAAAAAAGTTGTTTGGAAAATTTTCAAATAAAACTTAAAATAAACTATACAGAATTTGAGAGATGTAGGAAAAAGAATCAATTCATTTGGAGTTATATTTAAAAAGTTATAGACAGTTAAAGCTCTGGTCAAAATCTGTTTTTAAAAGAAAATCCAGAAAAGAAAACGGTTCGAATGGAATTACGCTTTCGCACAGAGGAGACGTACTTGAGCCTTTACGCCACCACTTATCCAGCGTGGGCGGCGCGTGAGTCACTGACAGTGGGCCCGGGGGACCCACTGGTCAGGTTTGATCAGTCCACGCGCGTGCCGTTTCCTTCGACCGAACAGAGACGGAGCTCCGGCGATCGCCGCCGGCGAGCGGAGGCATCTCACGGGGGTCCAAGGACAGGGATGGATCTGCAAGGTCAAGGCGGTCCTTCCGGTGGTCTACTTTCCGGCGGGGACGGAGTGAGTCATCGACGGCGAGCTCCACGGCGGCCGGTGGCTTCGGGAGTGTTGGGGGGTTTGAACTCCGGTGGCTATCGATCGTGTTAGAGGTGCTGGACGGCTTCGCAAGGGTGAGAGGAGGAGGTTGGTGGCACTGGTTGTACTGGAGGGGCTCGGCTCGCGACGAATCGGACTGAAACATGGCGGCGGCCGAACCGGCCGGAGTCGGGGAAGACAACTTCCCTCCGACGTTTGCGGGCTGAGGGGGTGCCATGGGGGTGGCCTGAGGTTGCCTGCGTGCTTGAATGAGCTCGGGGGCCTCCTTATATAGCGCAACGAGGTCAGTTTGTGGCGGCCGGATAAGAACGATGGCGGACCGCCTTCCTGTAGTGGTAGGGCGTCGTGGCGGCGACGAGCGCTAGGGGACACGCTTGCGGATGAGCACGCACTGTTCCAGGAGGCAGGTGGCAAGCGCTAGCGGCTTGGGCAGCGCTGGCTAGCGCAGGAGCGGTCGGGCGGCAGTGGCGGCTAGCGGCTGGCCTGCCGGAGACATGGCGAGAGCTGCGGGGCTGGTGGGTGCAGAAGGGGACACTGCGTGCTGGCTGCGGTCGGTCACGGACCGGATTGGGTGCGGGGGTGGGACGCGGCGACTCGGGCGCACGTGCGTGCCAAACGCACGCTCTGGGCGCGCCCAGTGCACGCCCGGGACATGCTCGACGAAATGCGAGGGCAGCCTAGAGGGTTCCAAACCACAAGAGAGTTAGCGGAAAGGGGTTATAGGCTAGTGAAAATCCATGAGACATGCTGGATAGGTTAGGGGCTCAAGTTCACAATGTAAACTTGAAATCATGCCAAAACTGGCTATGCAACCAGGGTGTTTGACAAAATGCCAAAGGCACCTAGGCAGTTCTTGGAGTGGCCAAAACTTCCAGAGTGGGGTCTCTTTAGATGAATAAGAGGGTGATGAGGTTAGTTTGTGAAAAGCACAAACTTGTTAGTGCAAGTTTTGCAAAACTATAATTCTGGACAGGAGATAAATGGCATTATTTCATGAACCAAAAATATTCAAATGGGTGCATGCTCCTGGACTTAGGGGTTTGGTAGGGCTGTCTACAAGTAGGATAAGGAACAAGGTCACTGGATCAGAAATAAATAGGGTTGTAGTAGAAATCACAAGGCTGGACCAGAATGAAAATGAGGTTGATTCAATCAAAATTTTCAAATAACATCACTGTTTTTTTGCATAAAGTTGAATCATATGCTACTACCAACATCCCATAATTTTGGTGGAGGCCAGAAGGAAATATTTAAATGGGTTGCAGTGCAAAATTGCACTCTGGACCAGAGAAGAAAAATTGATGCAGAGCTCAAAATATTGCATGAATAAAAGATATTTTTGCATAAAAGTGATTTAAAAACATCACATGACATCTCCAAATTTTGGTTGGAATTTTAAGTGAATTTATCAAATGGTTGTAGTTCAATTATGGCCATATAACCTTGGAAAACCATTTTTCAAGAAAATAAAGATCAAGCAAATTAATTATGTAATAAGTTCTACTAATAAAAGAAGAGTTTTTCTTGAGAGGTTAAACAAGTCCAAAAACATATTTGAAAAGTTTTCACTTTGTGGAAAAACTCCATGATAACAAGGGAGAAAAAGGTTCAAAAATAAAAAGGGAGCCCAGAAAATAAAAGTTTTAATTTCCTGGCAAAATTTTAATTAATAAAACAAGGCCAAAAATTTGGGGTGTCACAGATACAAACAACCCTAGTTGATACATGAGCTATTCAAGTATAAAAAACATGATATTTATTTGAAGGTTTAGATTTTGGCACATACAAATTTACTTGGAACGGCAGGTAGACACCATATATAGGTAGGTATGGTGGACTCATATGGAATAACTTTGGGGTTTATGGAGTAGGATGCACAAGCAGTATTCCCGCTTAGTACAGGTGAAGGCTAGCAAAAGACTGGGAGGCGACCAGCTAGAGAGAGACAACAGTCATGAAGATGCATTAAAATTAATCAACAATGAATGCAAGCATGAGTAGGATATAATCCACCATGAACATAAATATAGTGAAGGCTATGTTGATTTTGTTTCAACTACATGCGTGAACATGCACCAAGTCAAGTCACTCAAATTATTCAGAGGACGATACCACCCTATCATACCACATCACAACCATTTTAATATCATGTTGGCACGCAACGTAAACCATTATAAGCTCTTAGCTAATCAAGCATGGCACACGAAACTATGATCTCTAGTTGTCATTGCAAACATGTTTATTCATAATAGGACGAATCAGGAATGATGAACTAATCATATTTACAAAAACAAGAGAGGTCGAGTTCATACCAGCTTTTCTCATCTCAGTCAGTCCATCATATATCATCATAATTGCTTTCACTTGCACGGCCGAACGATGTGGATAATAATAATAGTGCACGTGCATTGGACTTAGCTGGAATCTGCAAGCATTCAATAAACAGGAGAAGATAAGGCAATATGGGCTCTTTTGTCAGATCAACAACAATGCAAATAAGAGCCGCTTCAACAATTTAATTATGGTCTTCTCCTATCGACCCCCAAAGAAAAGAAAAGAAATAAAACTATTTACACGGGAAAGCTCCCAACAAGCAAAAGAAGAACATGAAATATTTTTGGGTTTTCTTTTTAATTACTACTACAAGCATGGAAATTAAAACTAGCTAGAAGTTACAACTATTTTTTTGGTTTTTCTTAAGGTTTATTAAACACACAAGAATAAAGCATGAAAGGAAAAATAAACTAGCATGGATGATACAATGAAAAAGTATCAGCACTGACATCTAGCAATGAGTGTGTGAACATGAATATAATGTCGGTGGGAAATACGTACTGCCCCAAGCTTAGGCTTTTGGCCTAAGTTGGTCTATGGCCACAGCTGGCCTGGCGAATATCCATAATAATAGTTGGGGTCGTACTGCAATGAAGAAGACTCTGATTGCCAGTGGTTGGCAATCATCTCCGGATCCCACTGGTAATTAGACTGTCGTGGAGGATCAACTTGTGGTTCCAACTCTGGCTCTATGGCTGGTGCAGGGTTCCGGTAGGCATGAATGTCCTCCAGCGAGACGAGGTACTGGCCTGCAGATAAATCAAACAAGGAAGGAGCAGGCAACGTAATAGTCTCCGGATGACGTTTATCAAAGAACAATTTTTCCTCTTTTTCATAGTGCCTAATAGGTATGTTATAATATGCAGCAAGGCATGAAGCATAGATACCACCAAAATGGGACCCTTTGTACGGTTCAGACTTAATCATTTAGCAATAATACTGCCCATACTCACAGAGTTATCACAGAATAAACCATGGAACAAAATAATAATATTAGGAACACTAAGGTTTCCATAGTTTCCGCGACCAATTAAGCAACGACTAGCAAATATTGCAAAGTAGCGTAAAACAAGAAAATGTATGCCAGTGATTTGTGCATCAGAAACCTTCCTCGTTTCCCCTACAGTGATGGTATCAATAAACGCATCCACGTCGTCACGATGTGGTTCCTCTATATTGCCCTCGAAAGGGATCAAACAAACCTGACAAAAATCATAAAGTGACATCTTCTTAACCACATCATATAAATGAAACTCTACTAAAGGAGGTGATTCCCTAGGATAATAGTAGAAGTTTTGCACAAAAGTATTGGTGAGTAAGAGATAATGTTCGCGTTGGTCGTGGAGGAAGTCGGTGAGGCCTGCATTCTTAGCCAATTCATAAAAATCTTCCTAAATCCGGTTGCTCTCAAGAAATCATCGGAGGGTCATTCACACGGCCTAACCTCCGCGGTGCGAGGCAAATTATATTTGGGCTTCATTGCTTCTTCATTTTGCTTTTCCTTCGAGCTTCGGCTCAATGAGCCCCTCAAAAATCTCTTCATTATTCTCTGAAAAATTCTTAAATTTTTAGTATCTTCAAAATAAAAGTAAGACAAACTCAATAATAGTGATAGCAACTACTCCTACAAGTGCCTAGAGCCTATATCATGCATCAAAACTACTTGGAACCATATAAATTTGACATGCAAGCTCAAGAACATGGTCACCTAGGCAGCACAAATTTGCAATGAATAAAGCACTAGAACAAAAACTAATTGGACCAATGGAGGAGTCACATACCAAGGAACAATCTCCCCAAGCAGTGTTCTGAGAGGTGCTTTGAGTAAGGAGATCGAAAATGGCAGCAAAATGAGCTTGGACTCGGGTTTGAGCTGGATATTCGTGTTTATGGGAGGAAGAAGGAGTGTGTGGGTGCAAGGATAAGTGGAGGAGGGCCACCGTGGGCCCACGAGGCAGGGGGCGCACCCAGGGGGGTAGGGCGCGCCCTCCACCCTCGTGGACAGGTGGTGGCTCCTCCTGCTGTGTTCTCAGTGCCAAATATTCTCAAATATTCTAGAAAATAAAATCATATTTAAATTTCAGGGCATTTGGACAACTTTTATTTTCGAGGTTTTTTATATTGCACGGATACTTCAGATGACAGACAAAAAATACTATTTTTATTTTATTTAATATAAATAACAGAAAGTAAAAGTGGGGTACAGAAGGTTGTGCCTTCTAGTTTCATCCATCTCATGCTCATCAAAAGGAATCCACTAACAAGGTTGATCAAGTCTTGTTAACGAACTCATTCCGAATAACATGGAACCGGAGAAATTTCAAATAACACTATGTTACCTCAACGGGGATATGCACATCCCCAATAGTAAGAATATCATATTTCTTCTTGACAGTAGGAAGAGGAAATTCAAAACCTCCAAATATAATTGATGGAAATTTTCCAATAGAGTTGATAGTATGAACTTGAGGTTGTTTCCTCGGAAAGTGTATCGTATGCTCATTACCATTAACATGAAAAGTGACATTGCCTTTAGTGCAATTAATAACAGCCCCTGCAGTATTCAAAAAGGGTCTTCCAAGAATAATAGACATACTATCGTCCTCGGGAATATCAAGAATAACAAAGTCCGTTAAAATACTAATTTTGCAACTACAACAAGCACATCCTCACAAATACCGACAGGTAGAACAGTTGATTTATCAGCCATTTGCAAAGATATTTCTGTACGTGTCAACTTATTCAAATCAAGTCTATGATATAAAGAGAGAGGCATAACACTAACACCGACTCCAAGATCACATAAAGCCGTTTTAACATAATTTCTTTTAATGGAACACGGTATAGTCGGTACCCTTAAAAGAATAATTAGCAAGCATGGTGGAAATTTCAGCTTCCGGTATCTTTCTTTTATTTGTAACAATATCTTTCATATACTTAGCATAAGGATTCATTTTGAGTATATCAGTTAATCGCATACGCAAAAAGATAGGTCTAATAATTTCTAGCAAAGCGCTCAAAATCCTGATCATCCTTTTTCTTGGATGGTCTAGGAGGAAAAGGCACGGATTTCTGCACCCAAGGCTCTCTTTTCTTATCATAACATTGATTCTTTGATCGTGGGTTATCAACATCAACAGCAGGTTCAATTTCTATATCATTATCATTACTAGGTTGAGCATCATCATGAACATTTTTATTAACATTATCACTAGTTTCAGGTTCATTACCATATTGTGTTTCATCATCAGAAATAGAAATATCATTTGGATTCTCAGGTTTTTCAGTAATAGGTTCACTAGAAGCATGCAAAGTCCTATCATTTTTCTTTTTCTTCCTATTAGAAGGACTAGGTGCATCTATATTATTTCTCTGAGAATCTTGCTCAATTCTTTTAGGGTGGCCTTGAGGATACAAAGGTTCCTGAGTCATTCTACCAGTTCTATTAGCCACTCTAACAGCGTTATCATTATTCTTACTATTCAATTCATTGAGAAAATCATTTTGAGCTTTAAGTACTTGTTCTACTTGAGTGGTAACCATAGAAGCATGTTTACTAATAAGTTTAAGTTCACCTTTGACATTAGTCATATAATCACCCAAGTGTTCAAGCATATTTGAATTGTATTTCAATTGTCTGCCAAAATCAGCATTAAAATCTTCTTGCTTAACCATAAATTTATCAGACTCATCTAAGCATGGGCTAGCAAATTTAGTAAATGGGATTTCAGCTTTATCATATCTATAGAGAGAATTTACCTTTACTACCTGTGTCGGGTTATCAAGACCATGAGTTTCTTCAATACGTGAAGGATTAAGATCATATGTTTCTTCAATAGGCAGTAAATTAAGACCGTGTACTTCTTTAATAGGAGGTAAATTCTTAACATCTTCAGCTTTAATACCTTTTTCTTTCATAGATTTCTTTGCCTCTTGCATATCTTCAGGACTGAGAAACAGAACACCCCTCTTCTTCGGAATTGGTTCAGGAATACACTCAGGAGTTGGTCCAGGAAGTGTCCAATTATTTTCATTTGTCAACATATTATTCAATAAAATTTCAGCTTCATCTGGCGTTCTTTCCACGAAAACAGAACCAACACAACTATCCAAGTAATCTCTGGAGGCATCGGTTAGTCCATTATAAAAGATATCAAGTATTTCATTTTTGTTAAGAGGATGATCAGACAAAGCATTCAGTAATTGGAGAAGCCTCCCCAAGCTTGTGGGAGACTCTCTTCTTCAATTTGCACAAAATTATATATATCCCTCAAAGCAGCTTGTTTCTTATGAGCAGGGAAATATTTAGCAGAGAAGTAATAAATCATATCCTGGGGACTACGCACACAACCAGGATCAAGATAATTTAACCATATCTTAGCATCACTGAGGGAGTCCTGGATTAGGGGGTGTTCGGATAGTCCGACTATACCTTCAGCCGGACTCTTGGATTATGAAGATACAAGATTGAAGACTTCGTCCCGTGTCCGGAAGGGACTTTCCTTGGCGTGGAAGGCAAGCTTGGCGATACGATATTCAGATCTCCTACCATTGTAACCGACTCTATGTAACCCTGACCCTCTCCGGTGTCTATATAAACTGGAGGGTTTTAGTCCGTAGGACAACATACACATCAACAATCATACCATAGGCTAGCTTCTAGGGTTTAGTCTCTCTAATCTCGTGGTAGATCTACTCTTGTACGACCCATATCATCAATATTAATCAAGCAGGACGTAGGGTTTTACCTCCGTCGAGAGGGCCCGAACCTGGGTAAAACTTCATGTCCCTTGCCTCCTGTTACCATCCGGCCTACATGCATAGTTCGGGACCCCCTACCCGAGATCCGGCGGTTTTGACACCGACATTGGTGCTTTCATTGAGAGTTCCTCTATGTTATCTCCGTCAGGCTCGATGGCTCCTACGATCATCGATTGTGATGCAGTCCAGGGTGAGACCTTCCTCCCCGGATAGATCTTCGTCTTTGGCGGCTTTGCACTATGGGCCAATTCGCTTGGCCGTCTGGAGCAGATCGAAAGCTACGCCCCTGGCCGTCAGCTGAGATTTGGAAGTTTAAACTACACGGCTGACATCCGCAGGGACTTGATCTTCGACGGATTCGAGCGACTGCCGAGCGCGCCACACTGTTACGCCGAGCATGATCTAGCTCTGCTGCCGAACAGTGCCCTGGAGGCCGCACCCGCATCGGCTCTGACCCTTAGTTCGGAGCCAACTGCGTCGATCAAGGATGGGCGGTCGGATGCCACCTCGGGGGCTGCGATCCCAACGGCGATTGAGCCAAACACCAGCCCCGTACTCTGCGAGACTCGTGACTCCGAACCCTCCGCGCCCCTGCCAATCGAATCCGATTGGGCGCCGATCATGGAATTCACGGCCGCGGACATCTTTCAGCACTCGCCTCTCGGCGATATCCTGAAGTCACTGAAATCTCTCTCCTTATTTGGAGAGCCCTGGCCGGACTACGGTCAGCAAGGTTGGGGTACGGACGATGACGAAATTCAAAGCCCATCCACCACCCACTTTGTAGCCACTGTCGACGACTTAACCGACATGCTTGACTTCGACTCTGAAGACATCGACGGTATGGACACCGATGAAGGAGATGATGAAGAACCAATGCCTATTAGGCCCTGGAAAGCCACCTCGTCATATGACATATACATGGTGGACACCCCAAAAGAGGGATATGGCGATGGAACAGCGAAGGATGACCCCTCCAAGAAACAGCCTAAGCGTCGGCGTCAGCGGCGCCGCTCAAAATCTCGCCAAAACAAAAACGACGATTCCGGCACAGGAGACAATAATACTCCTGAAAGTGCTAAAGAAAATCCCCTCCAGCAAGATTTAGCAAAGGAGGATGGAGAAACCAGCCCTCATGAGGGAGCGGCTGACAGAGAGGTCGAGGACGACAATTATATGCCTCCCTTCGAAGACGAGGCAAGCCTCAACGACAACGAATTCGTCATGCCAGAGGATCTCGTCGAACAAAAACGTTTTCAACGCCGACTTATGGCCACGGCAAGAAGCCTCAAGAAAAAACAGCAACAGCTTAAAGCTGATCAAGATTTGCTAGTCGATAGATGGACTGAAGTCCTTGCGACCGAAGAGCATAAACTCGAACGCCCCTCCAAGAGCTACCCAAAGCGCAGGTTGCTGCCCCGATTAAAGGAGGAAGCACTTGATGCGGCCGACCGGCCACCTCATGGCCGCGACAGAGAGGCCTCTCGGCACTCCACTCAAGCCGCACCCCGTGCCAAGGCATGGGAATATGCGACGGACTTACGAGATATGTTGGAGGACAAGGCAAGGCAAACAAGATCGATCTACGGATCGCGCGGGCGCCCCACGGCTCGAGATGGTAACCGTCACGCCGTCCACAAATTCGTCAGGGCCGAACACAGTAGACAAAGCTCATTGGAGCTACGTCATGATATCGCCCAGTACAGAGGCGCCGCACACCCACTATGCTTTACAGACGAAATAATGGAGCATCAAATCCCCGAGGGTTTCAAACCCGTAAACATCGAATCATATGATGGCACAACAGATCCCGCGGTATGGATCGAGGATTATCTCCTTCAGATCCACATGGCCCGTGGCGACGATTTCCATGCCATCAAATACCTCCCACTCAAGCTTAAAGGACCATCTCAGCATTGGCTTAGCAGCTTGCCAACATGATCAATCAATTGTTGGGAGGACATGGAAGCCGCATTCCTCAACAATTTCTAGGGCACTTATGTGCGACCCCCGGACGCCGATGACCTAAGCCACGTAATTCAGCAGCCAGATGAATCGGCCAGGCAGTTCTGGACACGGTTCCTAACAAAGAAAAATCAAATAGTCGACTGCCCAGACGTAGAGGCCCTAGCAGCCTTCAAGCACAATATCCGTGACGAGTGGCTTGCCCGACACCTAGGACAGGAAAAGCCGAAATCTATGGCAGCACTCACGACACTCATGACCCGCTTTTGCGCGGGAGAAGACAACTGGTTTGCTCGTAGCAACAATATGACAAAGAACCCCGGTAATTCGGATACCAGGGACAGTAGCGGAAGGTCGCGTCACAACAAGCATAAGCGCCGCATTAACGGCAACAATGCTGAGGATACGACAGTTAATGCCGGATTCAGAGGCTCTAAATCTGGTTAGTGGAAAAAGCCATTCAAAAGGAATCCTAGGGGACCATCCAGTTTGGACCGAATACTCGACTGCTTGTGCCAGATACACGGCACCCCCGAAAAGTCGGCCAATCACACCAACAAGGATTGTCGGGTGTTCAAGCAGGCAGGCAAATTAAACGCCGACAATGAAGGCAAGGGGCTTCATAGCAATGACAACGAGGAGCCCCGGCCATCGAACAACAATGGACAGAAGGGTTTTCCCCCACAAGTGCAGATGGTGAACATGATATACGCAACCCACGTCCCCAAAAGGGAGCGGAAACGCGCTTTAAGGGACGTATATGCGGTAGAGCCAGTCGCCCCAAAGTTCAATCCATGGTCCTCCTGCCCGATCACCTTTGATCGAAGGGACCATCCCACTAGCATCCGTCATGGCGGTTTCACCGCATTGGTTCTAGACCCAATTATTGACGGATTTCATCTCACTAGAGTCCTTATGGACACCGGCAGCAGCCTGAACCTGCTTTACCAGGATACAGTGTGGAAAATGGGCATAGATCCCTCGAGGATTAAGCCCACCAAAATGACCTTTAAAGGCGTAATACCAGGTGTAGAGGCTAACTGTACAGGCTCGGTCACTCTTGAAGTGGTCTTCGGATCTCCGGATAATTTCCGAAGCGAGGAATTGATCTTCGACATAGTCCCTTTCAGCAGTGGCTATCACGCACTGCTCGGACGAACCGCATTCGCCAAGTTCAATGCGGTACCGCACTACGCATACCTTAAGCTCAAGATGCCAGGCCCTCGTGGAGTAATTACGGTCAATGGAAACACCGAACGCTCCCTCCGAACGGAGGAGCACACTGCGGCCCTTGTGGCGGAAGTACAAAGCAGCCTTTCCAGGCAATTCTCCAGTCCGGCCATTAAATGTCCGAACACCATCAAGCGTGCCTGGAGTAACCCACAACAAGACCGCCTGGCACGTTCCGAGCAGGCGTAGCAATCTGGCCCCAACCCCAACCCTTGCAAAAAGGCGACACCAATACTTCGCGTACATAACTACGCTCTAGAAATACCATGGGCATAGGGGGAGGGGCACCATCACGGCACGCCCAAAACACGGCTTAAACTGCACCAGGGGCTGTCGATTTTTTTTATTTTTCTCTTACTTCCAGGACTCTACTCTTCGGAAGGCATGTTCGGCAGTTCAATTGCCGCACAAACGATGCAAGAATCAGGGAAGCATACAAGCCACACCGCATTATGGAACACCCAGGTGGTCTCTATCACGAGGAGTATACCCATTTCGCATACTATTCCACAGCTTGCCCCTGGAGCAGACATATTAAATAGTCCAACTTTTTGTTTATCACATTACCTGTATCGTTCTACTTTGATCGCAGCCATCTTTAATAAACAATGCATAGCTTCTGTCTATTTTCGCATTACCTTTTTATGAATATATGTTCCTTAACGACATGTTGCACCCGTACAATTTGGTACAGCCAAAATACGCCAGGGGCTTTAGTACCCCTCAATATGGTGTGAAAAGTCCGAACACTTCCACAAGTGCGGCACCCCGAACTTATAGCATTATATGCATAGGCACCAAATCATGTCTTGGGTCAATAGTTGGGTTTGCCGGCAACTATGTTTTGCTGCCTTACGTTCCACTATATCGGCTAAGGCAGCACTAGGAGAACCACTGCGATTGTGCCCTAGTTGAGCTGGGCCGAGCACCTCAGTGGAGAAAGCTAAAACTGACTGTCATGATGAGGCAAGAGCTGGTCGCTGTTCGAGAGGTTTTTTTGAGTCCCTAACGACTTATGCCGCTTCGGGCGAGGAGTCGGCTCTGTCCGGCCAAGGCGTGGATAGCGCCCCGAACTCGATCTTCCGAATACCAGGGGCTTCGCCGAAATTTGAAATTATAGAATTCTATGGCTAAGTGAGAGTGTTCACGCGTTATTGTCCGATTACCTTGTTCGTTGGGCTGATCGCCTCCCTCGAAGGACCCAAACATGGGGAAAAGAGCGCTCAGGCTTATCCCCGAACACCCCAGCACTAGCGGCATGGGGGCAGAAGCCGATGACTCACCATCTCTCAGAACTGATAAACAACCGCCCAAATGTAATATTTTAAATTCAAACAGCATTGCTAAGCGCATATGAACAAGCTTTCAGCGCACAGGACAAAAACGAGCGAGTTCGACTCAAAAATTACATCTCCGGAACATTCATCCGCCACAAGGCAGGCACCCTTCAGAACGTCCTTATAGTAATTCTCGGGCTTGCGATGATCTTTCCCCGGCGGTGGCCCGTCCTTCACAAGCTTCTCAGCATACAGCTTGCCCCAGTGCACCTTAGCACGGGCAAGGGCCCTACGGGCACCTTCAATGCAGACGAAGCACTTGATGACTTCGAGCCATGGACAGGCCTCCACCAGCCGCCGCACCAGCCCGAAATAGCTCCCAGGCAGAGCCTCCCCAGGCCACAGCCGAACTAGGAGGCCCTTCATTTGAACTTAGAATTATTTTGCTTGCAGAAATGCATGTATGTGAAACGTTTCTATATTCAGTTTTCGAACTTTGTTGTACTAGTTTATATTTCCTTTGCCACGCACTCTGGTTTATTCTGCTGGCTTTATGGTGTGGGGTGAGGAGAGTTTGCAGAGGAGGGAGTAGCAGTCATATTGGAACTTTTTCCAGCCCAAATTGCTCGTTTGCGTGACTATGGACTGCTGGTTGTGCGTGCGCTCTGAGTTTAGTTCCACCTTGCTAGCAGAGGGGGCTCTCCACCGGTTTATAAGTGTTTTCGTGCTTTCCCTGTCGAACTCCTCTGTATACTGACCTAGGCACTTATACACATCGCTCGCTCTCTATTCCATGACCCGTGGGCCCATTGATGGCTCACCCGCGTAATCTCGATTACTATAATCTATTTGGTTGCGCCGTGGGCACTAGTCCAAGTGTATCCTCCTGTGTGTGGCTAGCCTGTCCTTGTGCGGTCATCATTTTTTGGTTGTTGTTTGAAACTAGTACCTCAGTGGTCAATCTGGACTGATACATCTGTTGTTTGTTCTTGTGAATTTTTGTCCTTTTTGTTGAACTGTAATCTATTAGGTTGAGTATCGGCCTACTTTTCAAGGGATTAATTGGTATCATTATCGTACTTACCGAATAAACTAAGTTTTACTGAGATTTTAATTGTACTAGCATTGTTATTCTTGGTGTGTCACTGTTCTAGGGAATGCGAACTGAAGCTTCCCATTCCTTTTTATTTTTTGTAGAATGGATGTACTATGTGTTCAAGTGTACCAGTACTTTTTCACTCCTAGTATGCTAGTGAATGTGAAAATACGTACTGATGGTTCTTGGCTCTTCCTGTTGCAGTACTTAGTAATTTTCTAACTACTATTAGCATGTTGCTGTTAGTACTGAATGTTGTCCTCGGCTGAAACTTAGTCTTTTTAGTGTTCCTGTGAAACTAAAAACTGATTTTTAGTGTGAGAGTAGTACCGTACATGACTAAGCTGTACTGAGCGTCCAAGGCTACTATTTGTTGTTGTCCTTAGTTAGTCTGCCACTATTTTTTGTGAAAATATCCATTTGTGATTTGTTGCTCCATGACTAGTGCTGCATAGCAGCCATCAAGTTTCATTCACAACCTACTCCAACTTAAAATTATGGATAAACAAAATAGGAAGCTAGCAAACTTGTCAATCTACATAAGCAAACAATGTACATGATAGACATAGGCAAACTTGTTCAAACCCTGACACACATAACATAAGCAAGCTGGTTCAACTTATCAAAGGCAAACTGAATGTAGCATATTAGAGGTACTGACAGTAACCTCAACATCCAAATTGTGCATCAAGTGGCAGGGTGTAATGAAGTGATGCAAGCATTTGAAGTGTTCTATCAGCTTCTGCTTCATAGGAACATGTGTCACTGATGCAGGACACATGTAGTACTGATGAATCTAATAGTGTAACATGTAGGAACAACATAGTGTGTGCAATTTTCAAATTGAATCTTCTGCATAGCAAGACTGATGAACTGACACAAACGTGGTATTGTTCTTCAGGCAAACCCAGACATGAACACATTTTTTGAACTGATCATTTGTGCTTCAATAGAAATCAGGCAGATTCAATTTTGAGGAAAATTAGTGTGGGGAGTAGACATCACCACCAGTGGCATGGTCTTGGATTGGACTTCTTCTTCTTCCTCTCGTGGGCGGCGCACTAGCATAATCTTGGAAGGCGGCGACATTAATGCAGGCATGGAACTTGGGGAGACGATGGCACTCCTGCTTGTGGTGGATCTCCAACGACGAGGTCCGGCGACAGGGTTGGTGGTGGAGATCACGGATCCGTCGATGGAGCTCCGGCGATGGGGAGGCTAGTGGCGGAGATCATTGATCTGTTGAAGGAGCTCCGGCAAAGGGGAGGCTGGTGGCGGGGATCACGGCCCCGTCGAAGGAGCTCTGGCGAGGGGGAGGCGAGAGGCAGGGATCACGGCCCTGTCTAAGGAGCTCCGGCGAGGGGGGAGGCGGGTGGCAAGGACCACGGCCCTGGCGAAGGAGCCCTAGCGAGGGAGGGAGGCAAGAGGCAGCGATCATGAACCTGTCATTCCTTTGGCAGCGAGGAAGGGGATATCGGTGGTGGATCCATCGGCGGCCAGTCACGGCGCCGCAGGCTCCCTAGCTCCGGCTGACACCGTCGCCCGCTCGCCCACGACGGCTGCCTCCGGTGGAAGGAGGTGGGTTAGGTTCGGGCTGGGTCGGTGGGATTCTACAGTGTAGGCGCATCGCGCCCTTGTAGAGCCAGGGGTAACAGAACATCATTTTGTTACTAGTAACCGATATATGTATATTTATAGGGTCGCGCTATTCGTCACCCTGGTTGAGGAATAGTTATTCTTCTCCCCCCTCTATTTTACCATCAATGCACTGTAATTTTATGTTCCATAAGTTTTGTCTTATTTCCGAGGCAAAAAGGGACCACAAGAAAATATATAATCGCCGTAAAAAATATTTTATGTTATGTAAAATTACAAACATAAAAACATAGTCTAAAATACACATAAACTGCAAATTTTCTTGTCTTATGACCTATATTTTTATTTTCTTATGTCAAATTTTACATAGTGAATCAATAGGAATGTAACTATTTGAATTTGAAATGTAATTTAATTATGAAATGATCGTAAGATTACCTCGGATGAAGAATAACTTGTTTTGCACCCTGGGTGATGAATAGTAACACTATATATATATATATATATATATATATATATATATATATAGGGTTTGCGAGGCAGGTGCCACCAAACTTTTAAACATACCCAATATTCCTACATATATTTGGCCACTTCCAGGTGGTTCTTGACTTTTGGCCCCTGTCGGTGTCAAAACCCGCGGATCTCGGGTAGGGGGTCCCGAGCTGTGCGTCTAGGCTGGATGGTAACAGGAGGCAGGGGACACAATGTTTTACCCAGGTTCGGGCCCTCTTGATGGAGGTAAAATCCTACGTCCTGCTTGATTAATATTGATGATATGGGTAGTACAAGAGTAGATCTACCATGAGATCAGAGAGGCTAAACCCTAGAAGCTAGCCTATGGTATGATTGTATGTTCGTCCTATGGACTAAAACCCTCCGGTTTATATAGACACGGAGAGGGCTAGAGTTACACAGAGTCGGTTACAATGGGAGGAGATCTACATATTCGTATTGCCAAACTTGCCTTCCACGCCAAGGAAAGTCCCATCCAGACACGTGACAAAGTCTTCAATCTTGTATCTTCAAAGTCCAAGAGTCTGGCCAAAGGTTATAGTCCGGCTATCCGGACACCCACTAATCCAGGACTCCCTCAGTAGCCCCTGAACCAGGCTTCAATGATGACGAGTCCGGCACGCAGATTGTCTTCGGCATTGCAAGGCGGGTTCCTCCTCCAAATACTTCATAGAAGCTTTTGAACACAAGGATAGTGTCCGACTCTGCAAAATAAGTTCCACATACTGCCATAGAGAGAATAATATTTACACAAGTCTAATCTGCTGACGTATTCCGTAGCGTGTCATCATGCCACAGCCAAGCCTTTATTTGAACCGTTTTTACTATCCCACCTCAGCGCGTTTTGCGAGGCGGTTTCCTTGGCACGTCTTGTCTAAGTAGAGATCGTGTCCCCTTTGTTTACGGGATTCTCATCAATACGGACATGGGTAACAAAATCGTGCCCGTTGGTGTGTCTCCTCGATCAAAGGCGAGTAACAAACGGTCACGGGGAGGGCTCTTGGTATTCAACCTCTTATAAAGAGACCAAGGCCTTACTCCTTTCTTTTGATCTCAATCGAATTCGCCCTTCGCCTCGAGTTCCAACACCCAAGGCCCCAGATTTCAGGTGATTCGGACCTTCGATGATGTCCGGCTCCGACCTTAGAGGCCGATGGACGTGACGGAGGAAGACGTGCTAAAGCTGAGAGAGGCCAAGTTTTTGACCAGTGAAATCTCGCATAGGCTGCCTGCTCACGGGCAAGTTATTCCTACTCCCAAGCCTGGTGAGAGCATGGTGTTCGTGTCTCACTTCCTCCGAGGGCTAGGCTTCGCGAGGGATCCCTTCGTCAGGGGGCTCATGTTTTATTATGGGCTGGAATTTCACGACTTAGCCCCGGAGTCCATCCTCCACATCTCATCGTTCATTGTCATGCGTGAAGCCTTCCTCCGTATTACTCCTCACTTCGGACTGTGGCTTAAGACCTGTAAAGTAGAGCCGAAGATGATTGAGGGACAGCACGCGGAGTGCAGAGGGAATGTTATAGGCAAGAATGCTGATGCTCCATGGCCCGAGGGCTCTTTTCAAGAGGAGTTCATCTTATGGCAACAAGAGTGGTTTTATATCACAGCTCCCAGGAGCACCAAGTGGGTGGCACTGCCTGCTTTCCGCTCGGGTGCCCCGCCACAACTGGCGTCATGGGTCAATAAGGGGCTGGACTGGGGGTTGGCAAAGGACGTGCCCCTGTTGCAGGGCCACATCCGAGATCTCCTAGAAAGATACATCAGTCTGGTCGTGGTGACGCAGGTTATGTTAATTCGCTGAGTTCTACCCTGCAAACGTCGCCCCCTCCGCCTGTGGGAGTTCAACCCGGAGGGACCACAAGTTCTCCAACATTTTCTTGGCATGATGCCCGTAGAAATGTACAAATTGTTCTTCGGACAACAAGTAGTGTGTCCGGATTCTACGGAGGACGCAGGTCTAAGCTACAATCGTCCGGATACTCAAGTAAGTAGCCCTGTGCACGGACACACCATCCGTTCATTTATCAGAACATCACCCTTAAAAGAGTTGTCTTTGAAACAGGAGTGGGTAGCGAAGGCGAAGTTAATCAGGTGTCCGGCCCCCCTTCCTGAGACCTCGCCGGATCCCGTGTTAACCAGGATGCTGGAGATCATGCCTTCAGAAGAAAGCGAAGGGGGGACAAAGAAGCTGCTGCCTCCCCGAAGGGGGCTGTCTGGAAAGGAGGAATCGAAAATTCCTCTACTCAGGGGAGGAAGAGGACTGCCTCTGAAGACCCGGAGTCCATGTTCTCAATGCGGGGGAAGAAATCTTCGCCAGAGGGTCCTGGGCCAGGGGATGCCTCGGCCGTACTATGCCCTCAAGGGGATCAGCCCTCCATCGAGCCGTAAGTAGAGAGGGGAGGTTTAAAATGAGAGAAATCCTTGTTTTATATCTGAGGAAAATAACTGAAGTTTTACCTTGTAGTTCGGATCTCAGCCCTTCTTAGCAGAGCTCATCTTCGGGGGATCTTCTTCCGGAGATGATGGAGAGCGGAATGCCTCCCCCTGCCGTACCGCCTTACGAGGCGGGCGATCCTGAGGTATCGTCGCGGAGGCAGTCATATGGCGCCTCAAGGAAATCTGTGTCCGGTCTTTGAAAAAGGCCATCGAACGAGTCCAGCACCGCCTCGTGCTCGGTTGGATGAACAGAAGGATCTGTTAGGGCGAGCGTCTATCTCAGAGGAACACCGTACGTTGATGGGAACGGTAATTGCAAGGATTTTGTCCGCTGAAAGCGGGTTGCACGAGGCCGTCAGGAGTTTACTGACAGATTTTGAGGTACGCGAGGTGATGTACCTTTTGACAGTTCCGCATATAAGATGCGCCCTGTGTAGATAGTAGCCCCTGAGACTCTATGAGTTGTCGAAGACGACAACACGCAGAGGATCATAATCCCAGGTGTAATTTTGCCGCCTTCCTATGTAGGTGGCGAAATGTCCGGTGGCCAGCATGACCGATGAATTTGCCGAGCTAACGCGGCAACTTGACGTGGCAGATGCCGACATCGCGCTTGTCAACAAGCGGCTTGACGACGCACAAGGTATGTAATTTCTCCGGAGACACCTGGTAAGAGGAGCTTGATGCCAGTATCTTACAGTGTGTGCGCTTGATGCAGATGGGGCCGCTGCCATGGAGAACCTTCGGGCAAAACTTGCCCGAGCCAAGGAGCAAGCCAGGAGAAGTGATGCGGCTGCTGTAAAGGCAATTGAAGAGCTGAAAGCCGAACAGGCTGCTCACTGCCGAAGTAAGATGGAAATGGCCGAAATGGCTGTGAAGTTAAGGAACGCTGCTGACCGCTGCAAGCTTCTTGAAAAAGAAGATCGGGCGGAGCGGACAGACCTGGACAAAGGCCACTACAGTGGCCAAGAATGCTCGTTCTGCGATGAGAGCGATGACGGAGGACCTGCGTCAGGCCGGAGATATCGCGGCTGGAAAGCTCTTTATGTTGTGGATGAAGTTCGAAGATCCTAAATACCTTCTGTTGGACAGGATGTGGAGTTCGGCGGGCGCATATCTAGATTTAGCTGCGAGTGTCGCTGATGCGGCCGAACATTTCCGAGATCAGAAAGATAGCGAAGTGGAGAAGCTCTTCTGGTCACAATTCAACAATCTAGAGCGTCCGCTTCCGTTGACCGATCATTTGGCCGAATGGGCCGAACTGAATAGGTTGTCCGGACTCGCCATGAAGGATGTCGTTAATCATCTGTGGCCGGAAAGGCCAAAGCCGAACAATTATTTTAGCTTGGTGCAGCAGTTCCTTGGTGTCGTGCCACATATCAATGCGATGAAGAGGTCAGCATGCATAGAGGGTGCGCGGATGGCCCTTGCCCGTGTCAAGACTTACTGGGCGGAGATGGAGGCCGCTGCTGTTGCATCCCAAGATTCGGACGGAGGCCGAATACCTGTCGAGCACTATTTTCAGGAAGTTCTGGAAGGCGCTCGTTTAATAGAGACGCCGTGCTCGAAGGATATTATGTTCGAATAACGTGTATTATTGTAAAACAATATTTTGATGGATTGTAGAAGCTTTTTATAATTGTGCCTGCAAGTATTATAATGCCTCCTTTGCGGCCGTTGAGGTATATGTGTATATAATCTGAAAGATGGCAGTCGTCGGCTTCAGCCCCCACGCATATAATGCGGGGGTGTTCGCAGAAGGCGCATTCTCACACTTGATCCAACGTCTTGGTCCATTAAGGAGGTGATAGTGCAGCGAACTAGGCAATCGGACTATAATGCTTTATCACTTTCACTTAGCCATAAGAGTTTGACAGGGGGCTACTATATAGCCCCTGGTGGCGCCGTGCTCGCCCGAACTCGGGGCGCGTGTGTGCCTGGCCGGGAAACGGCCCTTCATTAATGCGGAGGAATCCTGAAAACTCCGATAGGTCATCGAGTGGTTGACCAGTCTCACGCTATATCATGACAGTCAGTTTTCGGCTTTCTCTACTGAGGTGCTCGCCTGGCTGAACCGGGGCACAATCGCAGTAGTTCTCCTAGTGTCGCCTTAGCCGATAGAGCGGAACGTAAGGCAGAAAAACATAGGAGCCGGGCAAACCCAACATTTAACCAAAGACATGATTCGGAGTTGATGCATATAAGGCCAAACTCGCGACGCCGAACACTCCCTAAGGTATTCGATCTTTATAAAAACGGGCTGAGCAGTGCCCATGATAATAAGCCCCTGGTGTCCGGGTACGCGCGAAATTCTGACGTGGCCACATGCCAAGACGCCAGCCTCCTCCTCGGTTATACTGTGAATCCGAGGGATGTGCATCAACAAGAGACAGTGAAAAAGGTTTACGCAGGGTCTTAATCTAAAGAGAATCCCTGGGACGGGTCCCTGCTGCACATCTGTGCCTGTGTCTCCATTGCACCGTGTCCTGGACGG
The DNA here is from genome assembly GCF_002162155.2 of Triticum dicoccoides. Taxonomy (NCBI): domain Eukaryota; kingdom Viridiplantae; phylum Streptophyta; class Magnoliopsida; order Poales; family Poaceae; genus Triticum; species Triticum dicoccoides. The sequence continues at coordinate 436,383,280 of NC_041380.1, forward strand.
GTGTAGCACGGTGTTCATCTGTAAAAGAGAGGTACTTAGTTGAAAGAAGAATAGCCGTGCGAAATATATGTTGTACTAAGTAAACAAAGTATAATTCAAGATGGGGAAAATTGAGCCTTATTGTCGCTTATTTTACATATGCGGAGCCCCTTGTATAGGGGTGTACGGCTACAACAACCTTTATCGATTATAAGTTTGCTCCGGACTCGCCTAGCCGTGTCCGTGGTCTTAATGACCTGTTAGATGCTTTTGTTGGTGAAGCTGTTTTAATGTGTGGCTGTCAAGGCAGCCGTATAGTCTTCTACGCACGAGGAACATTCAATGTTTCCCTTTAGTGAGACAATGCCTCGTGGGCCGGGCATCTTAAGCGTGAGAGATGCATAATGCGGTATTGCGTTAAAGCGGGCGAAAGCTTCACGTCCCAGTTGTGCTTGATAGCCACTTGAAAATGGGGCGATGTGGAAGGTTAGCTTTTCGTGGTGGAAGTTATCGGGGGAACCGAACATTACTTCTAGCAGGAGAGAACCTGTGCAATGGGCATCCGGGCCTGGCGTTACTCCTTTAAAGGAAGTGTTGCTATGGCAAATTTTTGTTGGGTCCATCCCCATTTTGCGGAATGTGTCCTGATATAGCAGGTTTAGACCACTGCCGCCGTCCATCAGGACTTGTGTGTAGTGGAATCCGTCGATTATCGGATCTAATACCAAGGCGGTCCAACCTGCGTTCCGGATACTTCCGGAGTAATCCTGATGGTCGAAGGTGATCGGTTTTAACAACCAGTGGCGAGACTCCTTTGTGATAGGCCGCATGGCGCGTATCTCTATAGGCGCCACTTTGTTTTTCCCTTTTCTCTCGTGAAGTAAGTTTACTATTTTGACTTCTTGTGGGAAATTCTTTTGTTTCCCGGTGCTCTACTTGTGGGGTTCTTCATCGTCCTCACTTGGTGTATCGAGCCCCTTGTGTTTGGCATTGAGTTTGCCGGATTGCTTGAAGACCCAACATTCTCTGTGGGTATGGTTTGCAGGCTTCCCGAGAGTGCTGTGGATTTGACATATTTTGTCCAAGATTTTGTTTAGGCTAGATAGCTCATCCCTGTTATCCTTGAGGGGCAGCTTTTTCTGACCCTGCCAAGAGCTTTTGAATCCGGTGTTGACTGCCGTGCTCTTCGGGCTGTTTCCCTTATTCCGGCGCTGGTCCTTGCTGCGACGCAGTTTCTCGTTTCCGTCCCTAACTTCGGATGTACTTGGGTTGCTGGTGCTGCATCTTGCCAACCAGCTGTCGTCTCCCGCGCAAAAGCGGGTCATGAGGCTTGTTAATGTGGCCATTGTTCTTGGCTTTTCTTGGCCGAGGTGTCTGGCGAGCCATTCGTCTCGAACGCTGTGTTTGAAAGCTGCTTGGCAATTGATTCTGCTGGCAGGCTCTTAAGCCAATGCCGAGCTGGTCCTTTAAGCTTGAGTGGGAGGTATTTGATGGCGTGTAGATCATCGCCATGGGCCGTGTGGATATGAAGGAGATAGTCCTCGATCCATACCGTAGGATCTGTTGTGCCATCGTATGATTAAATGTTTACGGGTTTGAAACCCTCTGGGAGTTGATGATCCATTACTTCATCTGTGAAGCATAGTGGGTGTACGGCGCCTCTGTACTGGCCTATATCACAACGTAGCTCAAATGAGCTTTGTCTGTTGTGTTCGGCCCGGCCGGATTTACTGTATCCAGCGAGACAGTTATCGTCTCGTGTCGTGGGGCGCCCGCGCGATCCGTAGATCAATCTTGTTTGCCTTGCCCTGTCTTCCAACATATCTCGCAGGTCCAGCGCATTTCCCCGTGCCTTGGTATTTTTTGAGCGACGCTGGGGTGCGGCTTGAGTGGAGGGCTGGGAGGACTCTCTGTCGCGGCTGTTAGGTGGCCGGTCAGCCGCATCATGTGCTGGTAATGTAGGCTTAAGTGCTTCCTCCTCTAAACGGGGTAGCAACCTACGCTTTGGGTTGCTCTTGGAGGGGCGTTCGAGTTCATATTCCTCGGCCGCAAGGACTTCCGTCCATCTGTCGGCTAGCAAGTCTTGATCAGCTCTAAGCTGTTGTTGTTTTTTCTTAAGGCTACTCGCCGTGGCCATAAGCCTACGCTTAAAGTGCTCTTGTTCGACAGGATCCTCAGGCACGACAAATTCATCGTCGCCGAGGCTTGCCTCGCCTTCGAAGGGAGGCATGTAATTATCATCCTCTTCTTCTCTGTCTACTGCTCTCTCAGGGGGGTGGCTTCTCCATCCTCCTGCGCTGAATCTTGCTGGAGGGAATTATCTTCGGCACTGTCCGGGGTGTTACTATCTCCCGTGCCGGCAACACCATTTTTGCTTTGGCGGGACTTAGAGCGGCACCGCTGACGCCGGCGCTTGGGTTGCTTCTTGGAGGGGTCATCCCCCGTTGTTCCGTCGCCATTGCCTTCTTTGGGTGTATCCACCATATATATGTCATATGACGAGGTGGCTTTCCAGTGCCCTATAGGCGCTGGTTCAGGTTCGTCTCCTACATCATCGTCCATACCGTCGATGTCTTCAGACTCAAAGTCGAGCATGTCGGTTAAATCATCGACAGTGGCTACGAAGTGGGTGGTGGGTGAGCTTCGAATTTCTTCGTCGTCCACATACCAATCCTGTTGGCCGTAGTCCAGCCAGGGCTCTCCTATCAAAGAGAGAGACCTTAGTGAATTTAGAATGTCGCCGAAGGGCGAGTGCTGAAAGATATCCGCGGTGGTGAATTCCATGATCGGCGCCCAATCGGATTCGATTGGCAGGGGCGCGGAAGGTTCGGAGTCCAGAAAAGAGTCCGGCACCTTGGCGTCACGGGCTTCGCAGAGGATGAGGCTGGTGTTCGGCTCGATCACCGTTGAGACTGCAGCCCCCGAGGCGGTGTCTAGCCACCCATCCTTGATTGGCGCAGTTGGCTCCGAGCTAAGGGTCGGAGCTGATGCGAGCGCGGCCTCTAGGGTACTGTTCGGCGGCAGAGCTAGGTCATGCCCATCGTGACAGTGCGGCGCGCCCGACTGTGGCTCGAATCCGTTGAAGATCAAGTCTCCGAGGATGTCGGTCGTGTAGTTCAAACTTCCAAATCTGACCTGATGGCCAGGGGCGTAGCTTTCAATCTGCTCCGGATGGCCAAGCGAATTAGCCCACTGTGCAAAGCCGCCGAACACGAAGATATGTCCGGGGAGGAAGTCTCACCCTGGACCGCATCGTTGTTGATGATCGGAGGAGCCATCGGACCTAAAGTTGACGACACAGAGGAACTCTCAATGAAAGCACCAATGTCGGTGTCAAAACCGGCGGATCTCGGGTAGCGGGTCCCGAACTGTGCGTCTAGGCCGGTTGGTAACAGGAGGCAGGGGACACAATGTTTTACCCAGTTTCGGGCCCTCTTGATGGAGGTAAAACCCTATGTCCTGCTTGATTAATATTGATGATATGGGTAGTACAAGAGTAGATCTACCATGAGATCAGAGAGGCTAAACCCTAGAAGCTAGCCTATGGTATGATTGTATGTTCGTCCTATGGACTAAAACCCTCCGGTTTATATAGACACCGGACAGGGCTAGGGTTACACATAGTCGGTTACAATGGGAGGAGATCTACATATCCGTATTGCCAAGCTTGCCTTCCACGCCAAGGAAAGTCCCATCCGGACACGGGACGAAGTCTTCAATCTTGTATCTTCATAGTCCAAGAGTCCGGTCAAAGGTTATAGTCCGGCTATCCGGACACCCCCTAGTCCAGGACTCCCTCAACCCCTCTCATCGATCTTCAACGACGCGCCCAACCATGGGCCCGCGTGGTCAAAGTTGTGCATTGGAATTTTGAACATCACCGACCACCCTATTCATTCATACTCCCTCCATTCCAAATTACTCGTCGCAGAAATGGATGTATCTAGAACTAAAATACATCTAGATACGTCCATACATGCGACAAGTAATTCGGAACAGAGGGAGAATATATTTGGGCCACATGCTGGTGTGGCTGTCTTCTGACCCTCTCTAACGTAATTTGTTGCTGCAAAGACTCTGATGACGCTCCACGAACACGGATATAATATCTTAACCATGTGCGATACAAGTGCGCAGTGAATCATCACGCCCTGTGTGATGCAAGTGCGCTGTAAAATTACCACGACCGCGCAAGGGCGAGCAAATGGTGGAGGTACTGGCTTAACCGTGTGTGATGCAAGTGTGCTGTAAAATCACCACCTATGCAAGCTAAAGGTGGGTAAGTTTATTAGGAAATTAGGACGAACCATGTGCGATAGACCAGCTAGCTAGAAATATAAAAACAAACTACCCGCCTTGAGCGTTGCAAAAATCGGTGGTTCCGCGCCACTTTTCCTTATTATCATACACGCATATTGTTATTGGACTGTGCATGATCTTGGGCACTCCCGCCCTGCATCAATTCCTTTACCCAAATTTTATTAGCCCCCGTACTTCAACCATCACCCACACTCCTCCAGCACCAACCTTATAGTAAAAATTGTAGCAGCCGAGGCATTTGAACGGTCGCCCTCCCTCGTCCACCACCATCTCCACACAACATTACTAAAAATTTCAGTAGCCGCGACGTATCCTCAAACACCCCCCCTCTACAGTCCCCCACCCGCCCCCTCCCCCCTCAAACCCTAGCTCTGCACCGCCACCGGCTCCGCCGCCAACCCCTGCCGGTCTACCCATTCCTCCTGGCTTAGATAATAAAGTTCAGGTTACCCAACGATTCCCATATCATCGCCCCACTCCCCTGAGTTTTTGGGTGAGGCATGCGGTGTTCCTCCCTGCCAGATCCACATCCCCTACTCCAGAATGTCGCATCCTAAGCTCAACCACGTATCTTGGGGAGCCCAACGAGCGTTCGACCAAGAAGAGGTTTATCATGGCCTCTTCGGCAGAAATTGGTGAGGTGGCTGTCGTTCGCCCTGACCTGTCGATCCCGGCGCCGGCAAAGATGCTGACTACGTTGCCATGCCGGAGGATTCATGTTAGCGGGCTAGTGTATTACTATATCTCGGGAAAGCTGGCTACGACATCAAGCTCGTCCACAACGATGGCTTCACGCGGGCCATGTCACAGGTTAAGTGGTCCATCACCAACCCCTCTGGTTCAACCTTCAATCTCTTCGACCGCCCTGCTACTGATCTCCTCCACCAAGAGGCCAAGGATTTGCGAGCTTTATACGCCATCGAGCCCATTTTGTCATTTCTGAATGACACGTTCAATGGCGGCGGGTTGGGATCCTCAATTGCCAAGTCAGATCTCATTTACCAAGACCACGAGGAGGGCACCCACGAAGGTTCTTCCAAGGTGAAACAGCCCATCTGGGACATCAGAGAGCGCACCATGGGTCTGTGCTCTTCCAACTGGAAGGATCCCGTCCATGAAATGTGAGGCAATATTCTATCAGCAAATCTTACCTTTTCTAGCTTGCCAACCCGTACCCTTTGTTGTAGTTGCATTTTTCGTGCGGTGCTTTAAATGTGCCATTTTTAATTATTTAAGTTATGCAAAAATGTATTGTTCAATAGGGCTATGTGATGTTTAAGTATGAATTTTCCACTTCAGTTTCATGAATGGCTATATTTGGTTGTTTATAGTGAGTAGATGCCTTGTTTATCTGTATTTTGTTGTTAGGTTGGTTGGAGTGAGCATTTTTTCAGTTATCGAGTAGATGCCTTGTTTATATGTATTTGGTTCTTAGTTTGGTTGTAGTGGGCATTTGTCCAATTATCAAGAACATGCCTTATTTATCTGTATTTGGTTGTTAGGTTGCTTTTTTAACATTTGTCCAGTTATCAAGCAGATGCCTTGTTTATCTGTATCTGCTTGTTAGGTTGGTTGAAGTGAGCATTTGTCCAGTTTTTAGGCATATGCCATGTTTATCTGTATTTGCTTGTTAGGTTGGTTGTAGTGAGACTCTGTCTAGTTTTCAATTGCTATATTTGTTTTTAATATTGGTCATTTATGTCCTGTTTATTTCAGTCATTTACAATGTGTTGTTCATTATGTGCAAGTTAGAATTGTGCTGCTCGACTACATCAATACCAGTTTGAACGGCTATATTTGGTTCCAGTTATTCCTGGTGTAGTTAACACATGCCCTTTATTTCAGTTTTACATTTTTATGCAGTGTGATTTTTAAGCATCACCTATATGTTCTATTCATTTTCAGCAATACCAGTTTGAATTGCAATATTTGATGGATGTTAAGCATGTTGTCGGTAACATTTCCTTCCATTTTATATCTGCTTTAACAGCATGCTGAAACCAACACATTCAAGCAATCATTTGGAGATGATGTTGTTTACCTTTGCTATATTTTTTGATGTTAATGTTGTTGTACTTATCATGCATTTCCACTACTTATGCAGGACAACAACGGGAGAGGCCACCATTTTCCACCGAGGTTAGCTTCATCACTCCGCTTGTACTCCCCCCGTCGTTCCATAGTGTAGTGCATATAGATTCAAGCCTGCACACTTGTTAGCTTCCAATATTGACTTGTTGCTTGTAGGTACATGTGCCCTTGGAAAGGATCCATGCATCAACCCTTTTTGAGTATGGGCAATGAGATATTCATGAACAAGCATCAAGTGAGGAAACTGATAAGGATTATTAGCAAAAAGATACGAATGGTGGCAAGCAAATTATTTGTTTATGCTCTATCCAACACAACAGTGAGTTGTAGAATGGTAACTACAAACTCTGCAGCCTTCTCTTTTTACCGGCCATAATGAGTTCTTAGACAACAATGTCTGAATCTTTTTCGTTCATAGTGGTTCCCAAAGTAGTTCACTCAATATTACCTCGCAAAGTACATGATTGGTGGACACACAATGTAGGTTAAAGTATTTCATCCAGACTACAATGAGCATCGAGAAGTAGTAATGAAGACAGTGAAGGATGTAAGGGCAACCATCACAAGGGGTTGGCCTAGAGTCATGCGTGCATTACGCATGGAGGAGGGCACAATATGGGCATTCCACTTCACCTTCTCCAGCGACCAGAATGTATTTCGCCTCTATCTTTACAGTCTTTAGTACAACTGTGGTTCATCATTCTTTACTGGGTGCTTCTGTAGTTCTTCAGTATATGTACTTGTGCATTGAATTATGCATTCGTCGTTGAACCTATATTTGTAATAAAAATTGTTGGATATGAAATAACTGCTTGCCTACTTTCAAATTCAAAACATGTGATTTCCAAATTAGGGATTAATTAGGAATCACACTTCACGTTTGCAAAAGCGAAACGCCTGCGATAGGCATGGGGATCAGAAATGTTTATAGGATCCACTACGTGTGCGATCAATATCCACTTATGGCAGAAGTTTGTTGGATCAAAATATCACAACAGAAGAGCTCTCGATGAGTTCTCCATTCAAATTGTGAATCTACCAGTCCTTCTTCTTCTGCATGGGTTATCCGGAACAAATATGTTGAACTTGTTTGACATACTAATCCATGCGTCCACAACTCAGGAAGTTATATGCTCCTTGAGTTGTCCATTTTCAGTTGTATTCCGACCATCATCTATCAGTTGATAGTCAAGAGTATGTGTGCAATCGTGTTCATCGATGCCTATTATTCTTGTGGTCCGTCAAGCCATTCTATTTCAGAATGACTAGGAGAAACAAACTCCAGTACCTCATCCATTCCTAGGATTGGGTCAAAGTAGTTGTACTCCGCAGATCAAAATGCTAATCCATCTTTTGTTCTGCTCTACCTTGGAGTGTTTCCCTCTTTATGTCAGGAATCTCATGAGGATTGCACCAACCCTTATGAATTCTTGTTGAAGTGATACTTCTCGCCATCATCGTTCATTCATCGATCTCCGTGTTATTGTAACCGGAATACTAACAAGTGAATTGTGATGTGTGAAATCAATACTCCTAGCAACCACGTTGCTTGGTAGTTAATGGGCAACAATCTCATTCTTAGCGTGTTGGTTATTCAATCATCATCCTGAGATTGATCGTGTTTCCTAGTCCATTTTTCCTGGTGCACTCTTCGGTCAATGAGTTAGGATTATATCAATCCCTCACTCTTCTTGATCATATCGTCTTGCCCCGAAAAGCATGATTGTTCTCGAGCTTAGTAACATATCGGTGGTTCGTGATTTTCTGATTATCTTCTCGGAAGTATCACCAGGTTGTCCCCTGACTGTTATGTTGAGCTCGTGGTCAAGTTGGTTTCTTGTAACCACCCCTTCTCCAGGAATCTGTGTTGGATACCCCTGAGCTAGTTGGTTAAGCCAAACAACAACTTGGAGAATTGGAAGATAAAGGCTTGTCTTGCTTAGTTTGTGTTAAGGGATATCTTTTGTGTGTGTGTGTGTGTGGTGAAGTAAGATGATATCTTCATTGATTGGTCCTCGTGATCAGTTATTGGATCTATTGTCTTGTCCAAACTTTGATTTCAGTGTGGGCTATCCTCAAATCAAATCAGAACCAACGATGTTCGTAATGTTGTCCTACTCGAGGTTGATTCCTCGGGCATACACCATTACATCCTTTGGTCTGACCAATGCTATCACCGTGATCACTTAATTGTGGAATTCCATCTATATGGAAGCCTGGATGGTTGTTTGTTGAGCCCATTGACAACATTTTCATCTTGTCCATGATTCATGTTGAACATCTAAGGTAGCGTTGGAAACTTTGAAAGAATTTCTTCATGCTATCTCATGAAGCATATGTTTGGATGAAAGAAGTGACTACCTCTGATTCACGTGCATTTGGTGAAAGTTGCCGCTGTGAATTCGAGAAAGTAGTTTTGCTTCCTCTGGAATCATCCCAAGTTATTCATGCACGTGCGAAGTATTCTGTGGTCTGGAGACTTGCAACCTTCATTCCATATGTATCCCTAGCACAGCAAGCCACTGATTGACTTGTTCTAGGAGAAGAAGTTCCTTCTTAAGAGCTAATCATGACTTAAGTAAGGACTTTGCTATCCTCGATGATGTTTCCCAACCAGAACTCGGTAGTGTTTGTTGTAAGACTTCCATGTGGTCATTCTTGTCTTCGACAACGTGTTCACATGTGTGTAGCAGAACCAGCTCATATTTTGTAGCTTGCTATCATGGTTCACTTCTCGAGAATCTCGCAATATTATCTCGTCGAATTGTGTTGCAAACTTTCTTTTGCAGACATGTTGAGTCTGAAGTATCCTGTTACTAACCAGATCTGAATCTCAGGCAGATATATTGGTTGGAACATTCCAACATTTGTATTTTGTTACTAGCTTACACCGTCTTTGTGCCATTTCACTATGGGCTGCCTCCATAGTAATTCTTATTCAGGATCATCTTCAAAAGTGGTCCTACCATGGATTCCACCAATTTCCGATGATAAGCAAATCATCCATTGAGTTGTCTTCAACAAGGTAGTCCACATCATCCATTCTAGTCTGAGTATGCCATTCTACCGCACTCCGCCAATGATTGTTGTGTTTTTGCCTTAGGCTGGTATAAAGAGTTTCAATGATCTCTGAAACAAAAGTAATTCTTTTTTCCACTTAAGGGAATATTTCTTTGAGTTACCTTCCTTAAGATGTCTCGATGTGGTATCATGGCAACTCAACTCCTCGCTACATTGACAACCGTTCACCACCCTCTTAAGTGTGGAATTGTTGCCTACCAATTTGAACCTTTGTCATATATTACCTCCCATCTCTCTTGATGTGTGTTTTGTGTCTCAACCCAAGATATGTTTCAACGTCTCACTTCATGAGTTGATCTTGAGGTGCTCGATCTTTGAGAAGATCATTTCCTATAGAGTTTCCTTCCGGCGTCATCGTGTTGGATGAAGATCTAGAAAGCAAAGATGTCAAGATCGACTTGAGTTATCAAATCAACATCCTCGAGAAAGACATCAGGATCATGAAGAATGTGTTAGCTTGTGTCCCTCTGTCTTCTTACCTCGCGACTTGAATCTCGGGACGAGATTCTTGTTTAGTAGGGGTGAGTTGTCACGGCCCTAGATTTGCTTGTAACTAGTTGCATGAAAGCATTCATGTCATCATGTTTAAATTTTAGAAATTTGAATTGGGGATTATTAAACCCTAGCACAAATTCAATTCAAATAGGTTCAACCAAAATATTTTCAATGACCGCAAAATATCCTTTTAAAATTTTCATGATTTATGGAAAAAGGTGAAAGCCTCTACCATTTGAGTTGGAGTTTAAAATTTACCATTAAATATTGGTTGCTCCAAATATTCTGAAATTTGTTGTGTGGTTTGAAAATAATTCAAATATTCCTCACAAAAATTTACAGAATTAACCAAAGTGTTTTGGTTAGTATTTTATTTGCAAAACAGTAACATAAATTAGAAAAACTGAATCAAATAAGAGAGAGAGAGGGAGAAAGCACTTACCTGGCACTCACCTGGCAGCCCATCTGGCCGGCCCAGCCCACTAGGGGCAGGGAGGTCTTCTTCCTCCCGCCAGTCGGATGCACAACGCGTGCCCGACACGCGCACGGCCACCGCACGCCACCTCCTGCCTCCCTGCTTGCTCCCGCGACCCCTGGAGACGCCACACAGACCCCCTCGACTCTCTCTCACTCTCCCTCGCACTACTAGGGAAAAGCCTATACACAGAATCTTAGCAGCAGCGCGCTTTAAAATCAGGCGCTGCTGCTAAGTAGCAGTAGCGCGGGTTTTTAACCCTCGATACTACTAAGTTGATAGCAGTAGCGCTGGTTTTTTACCCTCGCTACTACTAAGCGGTCTCTACTGTGCCCCCCGGGACATGCCATAGTAGTAGCGCGGGTTTTTAACCCTCGCTACTACTAAGTTGATTGCAGTAGCGCTGGTTTTTACCCCTCGCTACTACTAAGCGGTCTCTACCATGCCCTTGGGCCATTCCATAGTAGTAGCGAGGGTTATAAACCCACGCTACTACTAAGTTTTTACCCCTCGCTACTACTAAGAGGTCTCAACCGTGCCCCTCTGGGACATGCCATAGTAGTAGCGAGGGGTAAAATCCCTCGCTACTACTAAAGGTCCCATTTTGAAACTCTACCCCCCCCCCTAGTGGATCGCCTTTTCGGTTTTGTAAAAAGCAAAAGAAAATGATAAAAACTTCAAAAATTAAAATCCTTCGAGATGTAGTTATGTTACTTCATCTACTAGTTAGGAAAATTTAAAAACTTCAATTTGGACATGTTTTGCAAAAAGTGTAGGGAAAATGTAAAACGGCTATAACTTTTGCATACGATGTTAGAAAAAAACGTATAATATATCAAAATGTTTCAAAAATTAAAACCTTCGAGATGTAGTTATGTTACTACATCTAATAGTTAGGAAATTTTAAAAACTTAAATTTGGACAGGTTTTGCAAAAAGTGTAGGGAAAATGTAAAACTGCTATAACTTTTGCATACGATGTCAGAAAAAACGTATAATATATCAAAATGTTCAGCACGAAAATCCTACAGCCTGTTTGCAAATTTTTAGAAACCTCAAATTCTAAAAGGAAAAAAGTTATGCTCAAAATTCAGTTTTTTTTTAATTTTGGTCAAATCTGGTCAAACTGTGGTCAAACTACTTATTCAAGAAGTATTAGTGTTACTAAATAATTATTCAAGAATATTAGTGTTACTAAATAATTATTTCAGTTTATTGGAATTTTGGTCAAATCTGGTCAAACTTTGGTCAAACTTTGGTCAAAATGTGGTCAAACTCCTTATTCAAGAAATATTAATGTTACTAAATAATTATTGTTTTTTAGAACAATAGTTTTAAACTCAAACAGCAAAATGTGTGACTTCATGCTCAAGCTAAACTCCCGAGGGTTAATAGGATTGACATCTTACTATTGTGAGGAAAACAACAAGTGCAAACTTGAAATCGAGGGAGAATAGAGCCCGGAAGTTAAGCGTGCTCAGGCTGGAGTAGTGAGAGGATGGGTGACCGTCCGGGAAGTTAGATGATTTGGAATGATGAGGGGTGATTAGATATTAAATTGAGCAACGATGAGGGTGATTAGAGATTAGAGGTTAAAATAATTCAGAAATTTGAAAATTCGCGCAAAAAATTCGAAAAAAAATTCCGTGGGTTAGTAGTAGCGCGGGTTTTTACCCACGCTACCACTAACGGACGTAGTAGTAGCACGGGTGGCACCCGCGCTGCTGCTATATGTTAGGTGTAGCGCCTTATTAGTAGCACTGGCCCCCGCGCTGCTAATAGGCCCAAAACCCGCGCTGCTGATAGGCTTTTCCCTAGTAGTGTCGCTCTCACCCCCTTTCCTGGATCTCTCTCTCTCTCTCCCGCATCCGAGCGAGCTCGTCGCCGCCGATCGCTACTGCCGCGGCCACCGTCTCCGCCTCGCCCTGCTGACATGCCTACGAGCTCCGCTACATCGTCCTCATCATTTCCACCGAGCCAAGCAATGCCGGAAGCCCCGAAGCGACATCCACGCCGTCTTCTTCAACCTCGGCTCGCCGAGATCGATCCCGCCACTCCGTCCGATACAGAGCTTCCCCGGGCCGGCTGAGCTGCTCATCTGGACCGTTGTGAGCACCTGCCCTGTCCCCCTTGCTCACCCCCTCCCTTCCCGCTCACTAGCTGCCGTCCCCACGAACCCGAGCTCCGGCCGCCCCCATGGCCGGTGAGCTCCGTGCTTCCGAGCCCCTCCATTCCAACTAGTTGCTCCTACGTGATTCTGCTGCTCTTTACATGCTGCCTAGCGCCTCCATTCGCTCTCCATCGAGCTGCAGCACCGTGCCCGCACATAGCCATGCTCCGGCCGCCGTTGTTGTCATCGTCGTCGCCGATGCAGTCTGACCCACCACCGCCCACGGCCACCAATCAAAGCGCCTCCTCGCGCAGCAGCCATAGAGACCAACCTCGCCTCTTCTCGTCGCCGGAATCGCCGGAACAAGAGCCGCCGCCGCGTGTGTGTGTCACCGGCAGTTAGCCGCTGACATGGCCACTTAAATAGGGCCTAAACACCCATCTAATCACCCCCTAGAGCCACTGCCAAGTGGGCCCCCGTGCCTAAATTAATTAGTTTAACTTCTCTGTTAAATTAGTACTAATCTCAAAGGGCCCCGCCTGTCACCATTGACTTGGCCACGTCAGCATTGACCGGACCCACACGTCAGCCTTTGTAGTTGACACTGTGTCACTGACCAGTGGGTCCCACTGGTCAGCTTTGACCTGGACCGTGCCCCATTGACCTGCTGATGTCATGATGATGTCAGGCTGACGCAGTAATCCTTTTCTAGAATTTAAATAAATCTTAAGTGATTTATTTATTTCAGAAAATATCCAAAACTTCTAAAGATAAGTGTGAGTGCTATGGATGGCCTTCTCGTAGAGAGACGGGAGCGGATCCATAGTGGAGTATTGATATGGTGAATATGTGGACTCGTGTGCGCCACCTCAAAAGAGTTACTTGCAGTCGTAGTTCAAGATAGCCACCGAGTCAAAGCTGGCTTGCTGAAGTTAAACTCCACCACCCCTTTATTGATACTGATGCATATGTAGTTAGTTATGATGTAAGTCTTGCTGGGTACATTCGTACCCACGTTTGCTTAATTTATGTTTTTGCAGAGACACTTCAGTCTCGCTAGTAGTTCCACGTGGACTATGATGTTTAGCTTCTTACCCAGTAGACAAGAGGTCTATAGCTTGTTACCCACGCGGGCTATTTCTAGCTAGCTTGTTACCTTGGGAGGGTCTTGTAGATAGTCAGGCTTCTGAGCGTTCTTCATTTGTAGTTGTCTATACTCAGACAAGTTAAGCTTACGCATGTGCTTGTTGCTTGTATGCTCTGTATGCTGGGTCATGAGACCCATGTTTGTAATTCTTGGCCCCTCGGAGCCTAATGAATAAATACTCTGAGTCGTAGAGTCTTGTTGTGATGCCATGTTGTAATGCTTGGTATGGGTGGGATCCGACAACCTAGTTGTTTATCCTTGGTAGCCTCTCTTATGGGGAAATGTAGTCTTGTGCTTCCATGAGCCATAGTAGTCCGCTACAGCCCGGTTCATCGGAGTCCTGCTAGCCCAGCACTACTGCTCCGGAACACTTGACTGGCTGGCATGTGATTCAATTCGTTCCTGTGTCTGTCCCTTCGGGGAAATGTCAAGCGGTGACATCCGGAGTCCTGCCTAGCCTGCTACAGCCCGGTTCACCGGAGTCCTGTTAGCCTAGTGCTACAGCCCGGATTCGCACGCTGCTGACCAACATGCTCGATGTTGATTCATGTATGCCTGTCCCCGTAAGTTAGTGCCACTTTGGGTTCACGACTAGTCATGTCGGCCCGGGTTCTCTGTCGTATGGATGCTAGCGACACTATCATATACGTGAGCCAAAAGGCATAAACAGTCCCGGGCCATGGTAAGGCGACAGCCGTGGGGATACCGTGCGTGAGGCCGCAAAGTGATATGAGGTGTTACAGGCTAGATCCGTGTGACTTAGAATCGGGGTCCTGACCTTGGCTATGCCTCATTTTCGTCACACAAAATTCTCCTATCATGCACAACCCCGATGACAAGCCAAGCAATCGTTTCATACTTTAGCATTTTCAAACTTTTCAACTTTCATGCAATATATGAGCACGAGACATGGACATAGCACTATAGGTGGAATAGAATGGTGGTTGTGGAGAAGACAAAAAGGAGGAAGATAGTCTCACATCAACTAGGCGTATCAATGTGAGTGAGTAGGGATTGCAATGCAACGGATGCACTAGATATATAAGTGTATGAAAGCTCAAAAAGGAAACTAAGTGTGTGTGCATCCAACTTGCTTGCTCACGAAGACCTAGGGAAATTTGAGGAAGCCCATCATTGGAATATACAAGCCATGTTCTATAATGAAAAATTCCCACTAGTATATGAAAGTGATAACATAATAGACTCTCTATCATGAAGATCATGGTGCTAATTTGAAGCACAAGTGTCGAAAAAGGATAGTAACATTGCCCCTTCTCTCTTTTTCTCTCATTTTTTTCATTTGGGCCTTCTCCTTTTTTTGGCCTCCTTTTTTTCATCCGGAGTCTCATCCCGACTTGTGGGGGAATCATAGTCTCCATCATCCTTTCCTCACACGGGACAATGCTCTAAGAATGAAGATCATCACACTTTTATTTACTTACAACTCAAGAATTACAACTTGATACTTCGAACAAAATATGACTCTATGTGAATGCCTCCCGGAGTGTACCGGGATGTGCAATGAATCAAGAGTGACATGTATAAAAAATTATGAGTGGTAGCCATGCCACAAATATGATGTCAACTACATGATCATGCAAAGCAATATGACTATGATGAAGCATGTCATAATAAACGAAACGCTGGAAAGTTGCATGGCAATATATCCTGGAATGGCTATGGGAATGCCATAATAGGTAGGTATGGTGGCTGTTTTGAGGAATGTAAATGACGGGTTTATGGTACCGGCGAAAGTTGCACGACACAAGAGAGGCTAGCAATGGTGGAAGGGTGAGAGTGTGTCTAATCCATGGACTCAACATTGGTCATAAAGAACTCACATACTTATTGCAAAAATATACAAGTCATCAAAACCAAGCACTACATGCATGCTCCTAGGGGGATAGATTGGTAGGGAAAGACCATCGCTCGTCCCCGACCGCCACTCATAAGGAAGGCTATCAAAGAACACCTCATGCTTCAAATTTGTCAAACACCAGTTACCATACGTGCATGCTACGGGACTTGCAAACCTCAACACAAGTATTTCTCAATTTCACAATTACTCAACTAGCATGACTCTAATATCACCATCTTTATATCTCAAAACAATTATCAAGTATCAAACTTCTCATAGTATTGAATGCAATTTATATGAATGTTTTTATTATACCCATCTTGGATGCCCATCATATTAGGACTAATTTTATAACCAAAGCAAATTACCATGTTGTTCTAAAGGACTCTCAAAATAATATAAGTGAAGCATGAGAGATCAATAATTTCTATAAAATAAAACCACCACCATGCTCTAAAACAATATAAGCACTAGAGCAAAATTATCTAGCTCGAAAGATATAAGTGAAGCACATAGAGTATTCTAATAAATCCCGATTCATGTGTGTCTCTCCAAAAAGGTGTTTACAGCAAGGATGATTGTGGTAAACTAAAAAGCAAAGACTCAAATCATACAAGATGCTCCAAGAAAAACACATATCATGTGGTGAATTAAAATATAGCCTCAAGTGAAGATACCGATAGACAAAGACGAAAGAGGGGATGCCTTCCGGGGCATCCCCAAGCATAGACTTTTGGTCGCCCTTGAATTTTACCTTGGGGTGCCTTGGGCATCCCCAAGCATAGACTTTTGGTTGCCCTTGAATCTTACCTTGGGGCGCCTTGGGCATCCCCAACCTTAGGATCTTGCCACTCCTTGTTCCAAAATCCATCAAATCTTTACACAAAAACTTCACAACACCAAACTTAACAGAAAATCTCATGAGCTCCGTTAGTATAAGAAAACAAACCACCACTTTAATGTACTATAATTAAATCATTCTTTATTTATATTGGTGTTAAACCTACTGTATTCCAACTTCTCTATGGTTCATACCCCCCGATACTAGCCATAGATTCATTAAAATAAGTAAAAAACACACAAAAAACAGAATCTGTCAAAACAAAACAGTCTGTAGCAATTTGGAGGTTTCGATACTTCTGTAACTCAAAAAATTCTGAAAAATTAGGACAACCTAAATAATTTGAATGTTGATTTACTGCAGTGGGAATTGGTATTTTATCGCTCTATGGTATAAAATGAAAATTATTTTCATGAACGCATACTTTCTGTTTTTTTCAGCAAGATTGAACAACAATCACCCAAGAAGATCCTAAAGGTTTTACTTGGCACAAACACTAATTAAAACATAAAAACACAATCATAACAGAGGCTAGATAATTTTTTATTAGTAAACAGGAACAAAAAGTAGAGAACAAAAATAAAATTGGGTTGCCTCCCAACAAGCGCTATCGTTTAACGCTGCTAGCTAGGCATAAACGCTAGAATAGATCTAGGTATTGCCATGATAATGATAAGTCAAATCGCAAAAACTCATCACATACTCCCTACGTTCAGCAACTAGTTTTCTTTGTGGCAAGAAAAAGTAATCAAAAGGGCTAAATTTAATGGGACAAATGTCCCCAAGATCAAGCTCGAGAGGTATTGGTTCCTCCTTTGGCCCCTCATATTGCACAACCAATTCATCATTATAAGCATTCTTTTGGCAAAAAGTCATGAGCCTTTGTTCAAGGGAAAAACCTAACCCACTGTTCTGGATAGCAAAATTATCATTAAGTTCAGAAATCCCGTCAACTTGAACATCGGTAGGAACGTTTTTCCTAAGGTTTTCATTATAAGAAACACGATCTAAGGATCGTAAACGCAATATGTCTTGTTGATAAAAAATGATTGCTTCTATGGGAGGACGGCCGGCATCCACCCTATAATGTGCAAAATTTTCATTGGCATCTATTATTGTAAACCTAAACTCATGAGCTAAAAAGATGGTAGCTGCTCGCTTAACAGAAGAATGCTCAATATTGGAAAATTCTAGAAAAATCCTTTGTATGCAAGGATGCATGTGGACAAATTGTCTTTCAAGTTCAACCACGAGCAAAGATATAGCATCCGCAATAGTACTAGTTTTATGAAGAATAGACCCACCCTTAGATGGCAAAGCACCAGCGCAAGTAAAGAAATCTTGAATAACTCCTTTTCCAATAATATCACCACTACCAATCCGAAACTTTTTAGGGTGTAAAATAGTAGGTTCTTCATGAGGATAATCAAAAGCATCAATGTTTCCCCCATCGTTACTACTACCCTTTTCAATGATAACCTCCCCAGTTTCAGACATGATGGCAACAAACCGCACTAAAAACAAACCGCACTAAAAACGGTAAAGGTGAAGTGGGGGAGAGGAAAACGAGAGGCAAATGGAAAATAATGTAATGCGAGGGAGAAGGGTTTATGATGGGTACTTGGTATGTCTCGACTTGAGCATAGATCTCCTCGGCAACGGCGCCACAAATCCTTCTTGCTACCTCTTGAGCATGCGTTGGTTTTCCCTTGAAGAGGAAAGGGTGATGCACTAAAGTAGCGTAAGTATTTCCGTCAGTTTTTAGGAACCAAGGTATCAATCCAGTAGGAGATAACACGCAAGTCACCTAGTACCTGCACAAACAATCAAGAATCTCTTAACCAACACGAAAAAGGGGTTGTTAATCCCTTCACGATCACTTGCGAAAGTGAGATCTGATAAAGATAGTAAGATAAATATTTTTGGTATTTTGTTGTATAGATTGGAAAGTAAAGATTGCAAAATTGTAAACGAGATGTGATATAAATAAAAAGAGATGCAATATAATAAGAAAGATACCCGGGGGCCATAGGTTTCACTAGTGGCTTCTCTCATGATAGCATGTATTAAGGTGGGTGAACAAATTACTGCCAAGCAATTGATAGAAGAGCGCATAGTGATGAGAATATCTAGGTAATGATTATGAATATAGGCATCACGTCCATGTTAAGTAGACTGAAACGATTCTGCATCTACTACTATTACTCCACACATCGACCGCTATCGAGCATGCATCTATAATATTAAGTTCATAAGTACAGAGTAATGCTTTAAGCAAGATGACATGATGTAGAGGGATAAATTCAAGCAATATGGTATAAACCCCATCTTTTTATCCTCGATGGCAAAAATACAATACGTGCCTTGCTGCCCCTACTGTCACTGGGAAAGGACACCGCAAGATTGAACCCAAAGCTAAGCACTTCTCCCATTGCAAGAAAGATCAATCTAGTAGTGTAAGTGCATCTAGTTCCACCCCTAGTTGGTTTTGGAGTATTGACGACAAACCTGGTTGGCGGACTAATGTGTTTGTGAGAATTGCAGGATAACACAGGTAGTAGTCCCTCATTGATTCGGTTTAACTACCAGAGATGACCCTAAAAATGTGTGAAGACATTGAATACAATGGTGGTCTATGAAGAGTTTTACGTTGAAGACTATGACATGAAAAGAGATCGTATGAAGACTATGGACTGTGAAGACACAGTTGTCTCATAGTTTCCTTTTCTTCCTTGTCGAGTCATAGGAAGCACTGTACTGTTAAGTGGGGTCCAAGTGAAGAAAGTCAGAGTGACTGAAGTGATGCTCAACCAAATTCTATGTCTTCGAGCGAAGACAATGAGAGCAAATCTTATCCAGAGCTGGATAAGTCAGCTTTACTTGTAGCCCAAGTCAAGCTGTCGCGTATGTTTGAAATCTGACCGTTGGACACGTGTTAGTTCATTAGTGACCCAGGGTCACTTCGAACAAATCAGGTCGGGTTGCCTCGTGGCTATAAATAGCCCACCCCCTACACCATAAATTGGTGGCTGCTCAGAGTTAGTACATGGCTTTTTTCGTTTGAGAGCAACCCACCTCGAAGCCTTTGAGAGAGAAATCCTTGCGAGGATAAAGCCCTAAACACCCAGAGCCAAAGAGTGTTAGGCATCACTGAAGTCTTTCTTTCTGCGTGATCTGAAGAGTTATTACACTTGAGGACTGTGAATCCTCCAGCCGGTTAGGCGTTGCATTCTGACTATCCAAGAGTCATTGTGGATCATCGATGAACGAAGTCTGTGAAGGTTTGGAAGTCTACCTTGAAGACATACCAGAGTTATTGGGTGAGGACTATGTGTCCTTAGCTCAAGGGGAATAAGGTTAAGACGCGGTCTTCTGAGTTAAATCTCAGCCTCCCTAACCAAACGTACAGTTGCCATAGCAACTGGAACTAGTCCAACAAATACCTATCCTCACCGAGGTACTGGTTCTATCTTTTAACTCTCTTTACTTAATGTTTGTCTTCGTGAAGTCATTGCCTGCTTCCATGATATGATTGACTTCACTGTGTGAAGACTGTTGTTGTTTGGATTCATACCATCTTCCATCTTGATTCTACTACTTGGCTGCTGATAGTCTTCGTGCTTTCACTTCATTGCTTACTTGACTATGGCTTGTCTAGTGTAGTCTACCTTCCGCTGCATATTTAGAGGCTCATTGCTACTGTTTGTCTTCAAACCCCCCGTGTTTTGAAGACTTTCATGAAAATCGCCTATTCACCCCCTCTAGTTGATAACTAGCACTTTCAATTGGTATCAGAGCAAGGTGCTCCCTTGTTCTGTGTGATTCAGTTTAACCACCTGGAATTTAGCTATGTCGACTGCAGGGATAATCAAGGTGTCCGCTGCGTGCCCTGTCTTCGATGGCACTGATTACCCCTACTGGAAGAATAAGATGTGCATTCATCTTGAAGCCATTGATGTCGACCTCTGGTATGTCGTCAAGAATGGCGTTCCCAAGGCTGGTGAAAGCATCACCATAGCTGATGTCAAGAACTTCATTCAACTGGATTCTACTGCCAAGAACATCACCTGTGGTCATCTCACCAAAGGACAGTATGGCCGTGTGAGTGCTCTGGAAACTGTGAAGCTAGTCTGGGACTGGCTCTCCATGGTCAATGAAGGCGTATCAACCCAGAGAGACTCAAGGATCAGTGTTCTTCGCAATCTCTTCAACCGCTTCAAGAGAAATGACAATGAGAATGTTCAGCTGACGTTTGATCGCCTCACTGACATCACAAATGAGCTTCATGCACTCGGCACCACTGAGATCACCAAGCATGAAATCTTCACGACACTCTTGAGATTACTCGACAGCTCATTTGACACCCTAGCCTTGATGATTCAAGAACGCCCTGAGTTCAAGACTCTCGATCCGTCTGGCATACTTGAAAGGCTCAACACACATGAGTTTCGGCTATCTATGAAAAGAGATATACATTGTCCCAACTATGGCCGAGCTCGTGCTTTGAAGGAAAAGGTTGTTTCCTCATCTAAAGAAGAATCTGACTGCAGTTCTGAGGATCCTGAAGACACTGGAAAGGAACTTGCCATGCTCGTGAAGAAGTTCCAAAGGTTCACCAGGAAGAAAGGCTCCACACAGTCTTCAAGATCCAGCTCAAGAAATGATGAAGCTTCCTCCCATGACTACAAGAAGAAAACGTGCCACAACTGCAAGAAACCTGGTGACTACATCTCTGAATGTCCGCAATGGGACAATGAGAACAACAACAAGAAGAAGAAATCCTCAAAGTCTTCTTCCAAGGATTCGTCAAAGTCTTCATCACACAAAAAGAGATCATCTAGCTAGGGTCGTGCGTTTGTTGGCAAGGAAATGGATTCAAAGGAGGAGTCTGCATCTGAGGAAGTGGAGATGGAGTCTAAAGAGGATTCTGTTTCAGGCATGGCAAGCCTGGCTTTAGCTTCAACATACGTCACCAAGTCCATCTTCGATACAGAAGACGATGGCACTTCACCAAAGTTGATGCTAACGAGGATGACTCTGCTCCCACCTACTACTTCATGGCACGTGGAGCCAAGGTAAACTCACGCGATGCTCACTATCAAACATCTAGTGAAGATGACTCTGAACGTAAATCTAAACCTAGCTACAAAACACTTGCTAAAATTGCAACACACCAACAGACTGCTATGGAACATATTCAAAAACTGTTAGACAAAAGTGATGACCTGTTGGACGCGAAAATGACTCGAACTCAGTCCTTAATTGAAGACATTAAAAATCTTCATGTTAAGTACAAGGAACTTGAAAGTCGTCATGAAACGCTCTCAACAACTCATGAAAATATTTCCTATTATTATCTTCAAAGGAAGCAAGAACTTGAGAAATTGAGAGCTGCTCATGAAGACCTTCAAAAGGAGAACGAGTCACTTCGCGCTCAATAGATCAGTCCCGCTCAGGAAGGATTTCAACCACCATGTCTAAAATGCCTTGGGCGTGATAACGCTTCTTCTGTTGCTGGATGTTCTACTACTACTACTGTTGCAATATCTTCAACTGGTGATGTGGTAACTAACCCCTGTACTGAGGATACCACTACTATTGCTGATGAGAATGCCAGGTTGAAGACATTGCTTGAGACAGGAATGCACAAAAGTCTCAAAGGGCATCAGACACTATGTGATGTCCTCAAGAAACAGATTCTGAACTAAAACCCTAGGAAAGAGGGTGTTGGGTTCGAAAGGAAAATGAACGTTGATGGTTCTTACTGGAAGCCTGAGCAGTACCCCAAAACCACATGGGTTGCTGCAAAGGGACCTTCAGTGGATCCATCTACCTTATCCGGCTTCACTTGTGCTAACCCGTCCATCATTAATGAATCCTTCAATGCAAACTATAAACTGTTTAAGAATCAGAATGGTGAAGTGTTTGCCAGGTATATCGGTACTAACTACAGGAATGGACCACCTTTGAAGAAGATCTGGCTGCCCAAGAGCTGTCTTGAAAATCTTTAGGTGAATGTCATCATGACACCACCTGGGATGAATACAAACCCCAGACCAAAGGCTTCACATGGTCCAAAGGCTTCATACAGATAGAGGACTCACCAGAGTCACCCTCACACAAATGTTTACAGGGAAACCATACTCAGGCCTATGAATATGAGTGTGTTTCATCAAACCGGAATGTTCATAAGACCAAGAACTATTCTTCCTATTCTTATGAGTATTATTCACCTCCTGCAAGACTATTTGCTAGGGCTCCAAAGCCAAAGTTCTCAGGTGTTGCACTTAGACTCATTGCTACAAAGCCACCCCTGAAGATGTGGGTGGTTAAGAAAGCTTAACTCTCTTTTGCAGGGAAAGGTCTCCAGTCGGAAATCAAAGGCGTCAGATGCTATTGATGGAGACCTAAAACATCTTGTGGGGCCCAAGACAAAATGCCCAAATGGTCTTATTATGTATTTCGTTCCTAAATTGCTTGCCATTCATCCTATCAGTCCTAACCTAGATCTGAGCTTTCATAATCCACTTTCTCATCAAATGTTTGTGCTTCACAATACTCTTCGTGAAGCCTATCCCCCTAACTGCACCGTAGGGTATGACACCAGCTGCTTCAGAATGGATTATTGATAGTGGATGCACTAACAACATGACTGGCGATCGAAATCTTCTCATGGACTCAACCTTACGTCCATCTGACAAGAGTCATATCACATTTGCTGACACTTGTAAATGCAAGGTATTGGGTCTAGGTAGAGTTACAATCTCAAAGGATCAGCACATGGATAAAGTGATGCTTGTTGAATCCCTTGGTTTCAACTTAATGTCTGTCTGAATGCTTTGTGACTTGAACATGATTGTGATATTTGGAAAATATTGTTGCCTTGTTCTAATGGAATCTGACAAGTCTTTAGTCTTTGAAGGGTACCGAAAAGGTGATTTGTACATGGTAGATTTCTTAGCAGGACGATAGTTGGCAGTATGCCTTCTAGCAAAAGCTTCAGAGTGTTGGCTCTGGCATCGGAAGCTAGCGCATGATGGCATGAGAAACTTGTACACTCTCGCGAAGAAGAAGCATGTCGTAGGTATCGAGGGCGTCAAGTTCAAAAAGGATCATCTATGTGGTGCCTGTGAAGCTGGGAAGATGACTAGGGCCAAGCATCCTTCGAAGACAATCATGACGACATCACGTCCCTTCGAGCTGCTTCACATGGACCTATTTGGCCCTACTCATTACTCCACCCTTACTACCACTGCTTGTCTCTATGGCTTCGTTATTGTTGATGATTAATCTAGATATACCTGGGTGCATATAATTCTCCAGAAGACTGAAGTGCAGGATGTCTTCAGACGATTCGCAAATCGTGCCACGACGAACTATGGCATCAAGATGAAGCACATAAGAAGTGACAATGACACAAAGTTCAAGAAAACCGGCCTCAACACTTATCTTGATACATTGGGCATCACTCATGAATTCCCAGCTCCATACACACCTCAGCAGAATGGCATCATGGAGCGCAAGAACAGAACACTCATTGAGATGGCTCGGACAATGTTTGATGAGTACAAGATTCTAAGGAAGTTCTGGCCTGAAGCCATTGATACTGCGCGCCATGTCATCAACCGTGTTTATCTCCAAAAGCTTCTAAAGAAGACATCATATGAACTACTGACTGGTAAGAAGCCAAATGTAAGCTACTTCAGAGTATTTGGTGCCAGGTGCTGGATCAAGGATCCACATCACACGTCAAAATTTGCACCGAAAGCACATGAAGGTTTTATCCATGGTTAAGGAAAGGATTCACACTCCTACTGAGTCTTCAACCTCTTTCACTATAAAGTAGTTGAAACTGTGGATGTGCGGTTCGATGAAACTAATGGATCACAAAGAGAGCACCTGCCAAATGTGCTAGATAAAGTCCCTCCTTGTGAATCAGTCAAACTTATGGGTACTATAGAAATCATACCTTCAGAGGCACAGGCTGAAGAGGAACTTATCATCTCTGCACCAAATAAACCTAAAGACTCTGCTCAGCCTGAAGCCAATGCTGAAGATGAAGACAATGATCTGCAAGAGCAAAATCTTCTTCCAGTTCATCCTCGTGTTGCAAATGAAGTACAAATTGAGAAGATAATTGATGGCATCAATGCACCAGGTCCCCTTACTCATTCAAGAGATACACAACTAGCAAATTTTTGTGGGCACTTTGCATTTGTGTCCATATCTGAACCCAAGAAAGCTGCTGAAGCCTTCATGGAACCTGAATGGATTCAAGCTATGCAAGAAGAGCTTCAACAGTTCGAGCTGAACAATGTATGGGAACTGGTCAAGCGTCCTGATCCTCGCAAGCACAATATCATTGGCACAACATGGATCTATCGCAACAAGCAAGATGAGCATGGTCAAGCCATCGGAAACAAGGCTCGTCCCATTGCTCAAGGATATACTCAAGTTGAAGGAATTGACTTTGATGAAACATTCGCTCTGGTGGCTAGGCTTGAAGCCATTCGCATTCTGCTAGCCTATGCCAACCATCACAACATCCTCCTATATCAAATGGATGTGAAGAGTGCTTTTCTCAATGGCAAGATCGAAGAAGAAGTGTATGTTGCACAACCACCTGGCTTTGAAGATCCAAAACATCCTAATGTGGTTTACAAGCTCAACAAGGCACTATATGGCCTCAAACAAGCCCCTCGTGCTTGGTATGACACACTCAAGGACTTCCTGAAGAGCAAAGGCTTCAAACCTGGTTCCCTAAATCCCACTCCCTTCATGAAGACATATGATGGTGAACTGTTTGTGTGCCAGATCTATGTGGATGACATTATCTTCGGCTGCACTAACAAAAGATACAGTGTTGAGTTTGGACACATGATGCAAGAGCAATATCAGATGTCCATGATGGGTGAGCTGAAGTTCTTCCTTGCTCTTCAAATCTGTCAACAAAGGAATGACATCTTCATATCCCAAGAGAAATGCCTCAAAGACTTCCTGAAGAAGTTTGGAATGCAAGACTGCAAGGGATACACGACGCCAATGCCAACCAAAAGTCATCTGGGCCCCGACGACAATGGTAAATAATTCGATCAAAATGTATACCACTCCATGATTGGTTCTTTACTCTATTTGTGTGCATCTAGGCCTGATATCATGCTCAGCATTTGTATGTTTGCCCAATTCTAATAGGCACCAAAGGAATCGCATCACTTAGCTGTGAAGCAAATTCTTCGATATTTGGCTTACACCCCAACACTAGGATTATGGTATCCAAAGGGCTTAGAGTTTGATCTAGTTGGATTCTCAGATGCTGATTATGCTCGTGACAAGGTTGATCCCAAGTCTACATCAGGCAAATGTCATTTTCTTGGACGATCTCTTGTCTGTTGGTCTTGAAAGAAGTAGAACTATGTCTCGCTCTCCAATGTTGAATCTGAATACATTGCTGTTGGTACTTGCTCCACTCAGCTTCTGTGGATGAAGCAAACTCTCAAGGACTATGGCATCCATCTGAAGCATGTGCCACTCTCCTGCGACAATGATAGCGTCATCAAGATTGCCAACAACCCAATTCAGCATTCGAAGACAAAGCACATTCTGATCCGTCATCACTTTCTCAGAGATCATGTCATGAAGGAAGATATTGATATCATTCACGTCAACACTCAAGAGCAATTGGGGGGTATCTTCAAAAAGCCCTTGGATGAGAGAAGGTTTTGCAAGTTGCGGTGTGAGCTAAATATCTTAGAATCCTCAAATGTCCTGTAGTTGGACACACATTCTAATGCTTATGCATGTGATGACTTAGATGTGCAATACACGAAGTAACGTATATCTTCAAATAATGAATACATACACTCTAAGTGTGAATACATTAATGCGGAAATTTACTTCGGAGCGCCACGATAATTGTGCGCCATGTCTGGGTCTGATACTTCCTATAAAGTGGGTAACACCACCACCAAACTCTTGTTTGAAGTGTTTTTATTGGCGTCACATTTGCATAGTCTCTACATTTGGTTTTTCTTCAACATTGAATCAACTTCATGTTTATCTTCACAATGTTGATTTGGTATCATATTGGTATATCCATATACTTGTGTTCTGTCCTCTACAACATTCACTTATAGCTATGACCTCTTGTCTGAATCCTTTGACCTGAGTGAATGTGATCGGAACCTAACCCCCTCTATGCTTCTACCTCAGATTCTATCTATCCAAATCACATGCATTCTATTGAAACTATCTATTGTCTTCTCCGAGTCCTTGTCAGCAGAAGACACAGAGACAAAAAATGAATCTGTTTTTAATGATATATCTCTTTTGCCTGAAAACCGGAGAAGCGGGAACGTCGACCACCCGACAATCCAGGCGTGCGTGGGAACATGGAACAACTTCCAAGGTGTTGCATGCATGCCACGCGTCCCTTAGATGTGAACCGCCAGGGGCACCTGTGTAATAATGATGTGACGTCCCTGTCCCTATAAATATACACCTCACCGCGGTCATTATCTTTTCTTCCACCTCTCCACCTCACACAATCCCTAGCGCCACCGCTAGCTCTCGAAGATGCCGGCGACAAAGCGCTTAGCTGCCGCGACCTCACCGACGCCGTCCTCACGTTGGCCGCGGACCTCGTCTCCTCCGCCACCGCCGTAGGTGTCTTCCGTCGCCAAGTGAGGGCACGGAAGATTGAACTGCTCGTCCTCCAACTCCACTCCCTCTAGCAGTTCTTCGTGTGGTAATTAAAACTTACCTTTTATTGTGTTTTTGATCCGATCGATCCATCTTCATCACCAAAAGTGGTTTCTAAAACTACAAAATTGGATCTATCCTATTTTGCATCTCACCTCATGACTAGAATGTTCACTTATGCTTCACTACTAGTTAGATTCCTCACTTGTCCCTATTCTTGGATTCGTACAAATCTGGAACCAACTCTCAACAAATA
The DNA here is from genome assembly GCF_002162155.2 of Triticum dicoccoides. NCBI lineage: Eukaryota > Viridiplantae > Streptophyta > Magnoliopsida > Poales > Poaceae > Triticum > Triticum dicoccoides. The sequence goes on from NC_041380.1 coordinate 436,410,630, forward strand.
AGTGAATGTCTTCGCGTCATGAGGTCAATGTTTCAAACTAATTTATCTTCAATATCTTCTGAGAATGCATATGACCTCTTCCCCTTCGCTCGCATCTCTAATGTTGTCACAGGTACATGTCCGTGGGAGAATCCCTTGGTTCTCATAGTCTGCATTCATTTGCAGAGTTCTTACAATGTCACATCAATTCTCATGAAGCTAGTTCCTGTCTGACCAGCAGACGGAAGCCTTTGCAAGTTCTGAGCCATTCAGTCTGAACTTCATGGCGACAAAAAAGTCAGCAAGAAAGGGCGGCAGACAGCGCCGTGGGGACATAGCCAAGGACCTACAACCAGATCTCTTTGAACTATACAAGTCAGACCCTGAAGAGACCTATAGGGAACGCAAGAACCGAATCCAATGGATTCGATGATATTGGGTAGAGAAATGGTTCAAGTACAAATTTGTCACTGCCGAATATGCTGAAAAGAATGCCATCAAGGGCCCCTGGGGAGACATTAAATACAAAGGTCTTCATCCCAAGTCCAAGTCTAAAGCAATAGCTCAAGGTTTCTATCCTTGCATGGTCCGAGGACCGCAGCCTGAAAATGCCAATACATCCAGTCTGCTATGCTGTCATGAGGACAATCTCTTCAAGCGCAACATCCAGTTTGCCAAACAGTCTGCCATGAAGAACAAGGACTTTGGACTTGACTTCAACCCCGGTCCATCTGCTCCTCGAGCTGATGGCACTCATGATGCTGAACCCAATATCATCAGGCCTTTCTACAACCTCGACGGTCTCCTCATTCACATTGTTGTCCAGGGGGCAGCCGTGGAGCACTCTGAGCATGACGCTGACACTGATGAAGCGCCAGCTCCACCAAGGCCATAGAAGCAGAAGCAATCTAAGGCTTCAAAGCCCTTTGTTGCTCCTAAAGCTTCTCGTGTGAAGCCACTGGCCACTGCACCACCTGAAGCAAGCGTGTAGTCTGAAGATCTTTTTCGCATCTCCAAGAAGACCGAGAAGTCTTCAAAGAAGATGAAGCCCATTTAGCGCTCTGGGCTAGAACTGACCCTAGCTGATATCTTGTGAAATGAAGAAGCCATCATTGATCTGTCCAGCGACGACGATTTTGGTGATGATGCTCTTGAGATGCTCATAAAGAGCAAGGAGGAGGCGGAGATCTTCAATGATCTGCCCCTGTTTGATGTGGATATCTTAAGCAACTTCATTGATGAATGGTTTGAAAACCCCAGCATCAACATTGATGACCTTGAGCTTCCAATTGGCATTAGTGTCTCTTCCCACGGTGCCATTGCTACTGAGTTGGCTCTGGCTCAGAAGATAGTTGAACTGAAAAACAAGATTGATCATGAGAAAGCTCAATTCAAGAGGAACATGCCCAATCTCAGCGTGGCAGATGTTCAAAGCTTCAAGCAGATGCTGCATGAGCTCAAGGAGCAGTTTCACCAGAAACATGAGGAAGCTAAAGGTTCCAGAGAGAGAATGAAATACTTTGCTGAGAAGAGTGTGCAAGCACACACTGAGGCTGAGAAGTGCAAGGCACCTGGGCGCCTTGGCATTGACCGTAGAATGGCTCCCAAGAAGAAGAAGAAGTGTGTTGCGGGACGCATTGAAGAAGTATGGCAGGAAGCACCTAGCATTGTCTTCCCTGCCAGCATGACAGGCTCAAAGCCTAAGGTCCCCACAGCTACTTCAGAATTGAAGAAGACAAGGGAAACTTAGGCTGAAGCCATAAAGCGCAAGAGAAAGTATGCCACTGACGATGCTCCACAGACTAAGAAGAGGAAGACAAAGAAGAAAGATCGGGCTACTCACATAGAGCCCCTTTTTGTCGAGCCCATCTCAGGTGCTCATCCTGCCTCAGAAAACCAAGAGCGTTAGTTAATTTTTCATGAGCCTGCTTCCATAGAGGCTCCTGAAGCTGAAGACGTTCCAGCTGCTGATCCCATCACAGCTGAAGACATTCCAGCTGCTGATCCCATCACAGTTGAAGACATTGGTCATCACGATAATTTAGATGATGATGAAGTCCTTCCTCAGATCGAGCGCCAAGCAATATCATCACCTGTTCTCACGATCAGCGAACTTATCCTCATTGGTCGTCCATTGACGCCAATTGCTTAGGATGCATCGTGGGGTGATCACCCCCAAGACACACCCAGTATTCTCCCACCTCAAGTTTCCATTCCGGTACTTGATGATGACAATTACATGGTGAAGACCACCCCATCTCCAAAGGCTTCGCTGTCGGTGTACAAAAGTAGGGGCTCTTCTTTTGACCCCTTTACTTGTGCACGGGCAGTCAGAGCCACGCGCCGCAGCCATGTTGGGGAATGTAGCAGAATTTAAAATTTTCTACGCATCACCAAGATCAATCTATGGAGTTATCTAGTAACGAGGGAGAGGGGAGTGCATCTACATACCCTTGTAGACCGCGAGCGGAAGCGTTCAAGAAAACGGGGTTGATGGAGTCGTACTCGTCGTGATCCAAATCACCGATGACCGAGCGCCGAACGGACGGCACCTCCGCGTTCAACACACATACGGTTGGGAATACGTATCCTCCTTATTGAGCCAGCAAAGGGGGAAGGATAGGTTGATGGAGATCCAGCAGCACGACGGCGTGGTGGTGGAAGCAACGGTGATCTCGGCAGGGCTTCACCAAGCTCAGCGAGAGGGAGAGGTGTCACGGGAGGGAGAGGGAGGCGCCAGGGGCTTGGTGCGGCTGCCCTCCCCCCACTATATATAGTGCCCCAAGAGGGGGGACGCCAGCCCTAGAGATTGGATCTCAAGGGGGGCGGCGGCCAAGGGGGGTGGCTTGCCCCCCAAGCCATGTGGGGCGCCCCCCACCCCTGGGGTTTCCAACCCTAGGCGCAGGGGGAGGCCCAAGGGGGGCGCACCAGCCCACCAGGGGCTAGTTTCCTTGCCCCTTCAGCCCATGGGGCCCTCCGGGACAGGTGGCCCCACCCGGTGGACCCCCCGGGACCCTTCCGGTGGTACCAGTACAATACCGGTGACCCCCGAAACTTTCCCGATGGCCGAAACTGGACTTGTGATATATAATTCTTCACCTCCGGACCATTCTGGAACTCCTCGTGACGTCCGAGATCTCATCTGGGACTCCGAACAACTTTCGGGTTACCGCATACTAGTATCTCAACAACCCTAGCATCACCGAACCTTAAGTGTGTAGACCCTACGGGTTTGGGAGACACGCGGACATGACCGAGACGACTCTCGAGCCAATAACCAACAGCGGGATCTGGATACCCATGTTGGCTCCCACATGCTCCTCGATGATCTCATTGGATGAACCACGATGTCGAGGATTAAAACAATCCCGTATACAATTCCCTTTGACAATCGGTACGTTACTCGCCCGAGACTCGATCGTCGGTATCCCAATACCTTGTTCAATCTCGTTACTGGCAAGTCACTTTACTCGTACTGTAATAAATGATCCCATGATCAACCACTTGGTCACATTGAGCTCATTATGATGATGCATTACCGAGTGGGCCCGGAGATACCTCTCCGTCATACGGAGTGACAAATCCCAGTCTCGATTTGTGCCAACCCAACAGACACTTTCGGAGATACCCGTAGTGCACCTTTATAGTCACCCAGTTATGTTGTGACGTTTGGCACACCCAAAGCACTCCTATGGTATCCGGGAGCTGCACAATCTCATGGTCTAAGGAAATGATACTTGACATTCGGAAAAGCTCTAGCAAACGAACTACACGATCTTTGAGCTATGCTTAGGATTGGGTCTTGTCCATCACATCATTCTCCTAATGATGTGATCCCGTTATCAATGACATCTAATGTCCATAGTCAGGAAACCATGACTATCTTTTGATCAACGAGCTAGTCAACTAGAGGCTCGCTAGGGACGTGTTGTGGTCTATGTATTCACACATGTATTACGATTTCTGGATAACACAATTATAGCATGAACAATTGACAATTATCATGAACAAGGAAATATAATAATAACCATTTTATTATTGCCTCTAGGGCATATTACCAATAGTCTCCCACTGGCACTAGAGTCAATAATCTAGTTGCATTGTGATGAATCGAACACCCATAGAGTTCTAGTGTTGATCATGTTTTGCTCTAGGGAGAGGTTTAGTCAACGGATCTGCCACATTCAGGTCCGTATGTACTTTACAAATATCTATGTCTCCATTTCGAACACTTTCACGAATGGAGTTGAAGCGACGCTTGATATGCCTGGTCTTCCTATGAAACCTAGGCTCCTTGGCAAGGGCAATAGCTCCAGTGTTGTCACATAAGAGAGTCATCGGGCCCGGCGCATTGGGAATGACTGCTAGGTAGGTAATGAACTCCTTCACCCAGATTGCTTCTTGTGCTGCCTCCGAGGCTGCCATCTACTCCGCTTCACATGTAGATCCCGCCACAACGATTTGCTTGCAACTGCACCAGCATACTACCCCACCATTCAAAATATACATGTATCCGGTTTGTGACTTAGAGTCATCCAGATCTGTGTCGAAGCTAGCATCGACGTAACCATTTACGACGAGCTCTTCGTCACCTCCATAAACAAGAAACATATCCTTAGTCCTCTTCAGGTACTTCAGGATATTGTTGACCGCTGTCTAGTGTTCCATGCCGGGATTACTTTGGTACCTTCCTACCAAACTTACGGCAAGGTTTACATCAGGTCTGGTACACAGCATGGCATACATAATAGACCCTATGGCCGAGGCATAGGGGACGACACTCATCTTTTCTCTATCTTGTGCCGTGGTCGGGCATTGAGCCGTGCTCAATTGCATACCTTGCAATACAGGCAAGAACCCCTTCTTGGACTGATTCGTATTGAACTTCTTCAATATCTTGTCAAGGTATGAACTTTGTGAAAGACCAATGAGGCGTCTCGATCTATCTCTATAGATTTTGATGCCTAATATATAAGCAGCTTCTCCAAGGTCCTTCATTGAAAAACACTTGTTCAACTAGGCCTTTATGCTTTCCAAGAATTATATATCATTTCCCATCAATAGTATGTCATCCACATATAATATGAGAAATGCAACGGAGCTCCCACTCACTTTCTTGTAAACACAGGCTTCTCCATATGTCTGTGTAAACCCAAACGCTTTGATCATCTCATCAAATCAAATGTTCCAACTCCGAGATGCTTGCACCAGCCCATAGATTGAGCGTTGGAGCTTGCACACCTTGTTAGCATTCTTAGGATCGACAAAACCTTCTGGCTGCATCATATACAATTCTTCCTTAAGAAAGCCGCTAAGGAATGCCGTTTTGACGTCCATTTGCCATATCTCATAATCATAGAATGCGGCAATTGCTAACATGATTCAGATGGACTTCAGCTTCGCTATGGGTGAGAAAGTCTCATCGTAGTCAACCCCTTGAACTTGTCGATAACCCTTAGCGATGAGTCGAGCCTTGTAGATGGTTACATTACCATCTGCGTCTCTCTTCTTTTCAAAGATCCATTTATTTTCTATGGCTCGCCGATCATCGAGAAAGTCAGTCAAAGTCCATACTTCGTTTTCATACATGGATCCTATCTCGGATTTCATGGCTTCTAGCCATTTGTCGGAATCTGGGCCCGCCATCGCTTCCTCATAGTTCGAAGGTTCACCGTTGTCTAACAACATGATTTCCAAGACAGGGTTGCCGTACCACTCTAGTGCGGAACGTGTCCTTCTGGACCTACGAAGTTCAGTAGCAACTTGATCTAAAGTTTCATGATCATCATCATTAACTTCTTCTCTAGTCGGTGCAGGCACCTCAGGAACATTTTCCCGAGTTGCGCCACTTTCCGGTTCAAGAGGTAATACTTCATCAAGTTCTACTTTCCTCCCACTCACTTCTTTCGAGAGAAACTCCTTCTCTAGAAAGGATCCATTCTTGGCAACAAAGATCTTGCCTTCGGATCTGAGGTAGAAGGTATACCCAATAGTTTCTTTAGGGTATCCTATGAAGACGCATTTTTCTGACTTGGGTTTGAGCTTTTCAGGTTGAAGTTTCTTGACATAAGCATCACATCCCCAAACTTTTAGAAACGACAGCTTAGGTTTCTTCCCAAACCATAATTCATACAGTGTCGTCTCAACGGATTTCGATGCCCTATTTAAAGTGAATGTGGCAGTCTCTAAGGCATAGACCCAAAATGACAACGGTAAATCGGTAAGAGACATCATAGATCCCACCATATCCAATAGAGTGTGATTACGATGTTCGGACACACCATTACGCTGAGGTGTTCCAGGCAGTGTGAGTTGTGAAACTATTCCACATTTCCTTAAGTGCGTGCCAAATTCGTGACTCAAGTATTCTCCCCCACGATCTGATTGCAAGAATTTGATTTTCCTGTCACGTTGATTCTCAACCTCACTCTGAAATTCCTTGAACTTTTCAAAGGTCTCAGACTTGTGTTTCATTAAGTAGATATACCCATATCTACTCAAGTCATCAGTGAGGGTGAGATCATAACGATAGCCACCACGAGCCTCAACACTCATTGGACCACACACATCAGTATGTATGATTTCCAATAAGTTGGTTGCTCGCTCCATTGTTCCTGAGAACGGAGTCTTGGTCATTTTACCCATGAGGCATGGTTCGCACGTGTCAAATGATTCGTAATCAAGAGACTCCAAAAGTCCATCTGCATGGATCTTCTTCATGCGTTTGACACCTATGTGACCAAGGCGGCAGTGCCACAAGTATGTGGGACTATCATTATCAACCTTACATCTTTTGGTATTCACACTATGAATATGTGTAACATTACGCTCGAGATTCATTAAGAATAAACTATTCACCAGCGGGGCATGACCATAAAACATATCTCTCATATAAATAGAACAACCATTATTCTCGGATTTAAATGAGTAGCCATCTCGAATTAAACGAGATCCTGATACAATGTTCATGCTCAAAGCTAGCACTAAATAACCATTATTGAGGTTTAAAACTAATACCGTAGGTAAATGTAGAGGTAGCATGCCGACGATGATCACATCGACCTTGGAACCATTCCCGACGCGCATCGTCACCTTGTCCTTCGCCAGTCTCCGCTTATTCCGCAGCTCCTGCTTTGAGTTACAAATGTGAGCAACCGCACCAGTATCAAATACCCAGGAGCTACTACGAGTACTGGTAAGGTACACATCAATTACATGTATATCACATATACCTTTAGTGTTGCCGGCCTTCTTGTCCGCTAAGTATTTGGGGCAGTTCCGCTTCTAGTGACCACTTCCCTTGCAATAAAAACACTGAGTCTCGGGCTTGGATCCATTCTTTGGCTTATTCCTGGCAGCTTGCTTACCAGGCGCGGCAACCCCCTTGCCGTCCTTCTTGAAGTTCTTCTTACCCTTGATGTTCCTTTTTGATCTCCACCTCCGCTGATTTCAGCATTGAATATACCTCAGGAATGGTCTTTTCCATCCCCTGCATATTGAATTTCATCACAAAGCTCTTTTAGCTCGGTGGAAGCGACTGAAGGATTCTGTCAATGACTGCGTCATCCGGGAGATTAACTCCCAGCTGAGTCAAGCGGTTGTGCAACCCAGACATTTTGAGTATGTGCTCACTGACAGAACTATTTTCCTCCATCTTACAACTGAAGAACTTGTCGGAGACTTCATATCTCTCGACCCGGGCATGAGCTTGGAAAACCATTTTCAGCTCTTCGAACATCTCATATGCCCCGTGTTGCTCAAAACACTTTTGGAGCCCCGGTTCTAAGCTGTAAAGCATGCCGCACTGAACAAGGGAGTAATCATCAGCACGTGACTGCCAAGCGTTCATAACGTCTTGGTTCTCTGGGATGGGAGCGTCACCTAGCGGTGCTTCTAGGACATAATCTTTCTTGGCAGCTATGAGGATGATCCTCAGGTTCCGGACCCAGTCCGTATAGTTGATGCCATCATCTTTCAGCTTGGTTTTCTCTAGGAACGTGTTGAAGTTGAGAGCAACATTAGGGTGGGCCATTTGATCTACAAGACATAATGTAAAGAATTTAGACTAAGTTCATGATAATTAAGTTCATCTAATCAAATTATTCAATGAACTCCCACTCAGACAAACATCCCTCTTGTCATCTAAGTGAAACATGGTCCGAGTCAACTAGGCCGTGTCCGATCATCACGTGAGACGGACTAGTCAACATCAGTGAACATCTTCATGTTGATCGTATCTTCTATACGACTCATGCTCGACCTTTCAGTCTTCCGTGTTGCGAGGCCATGTCTGTAAATGCTAGGCTCGTCAAGTCAACCCAAGTGTATTGCGTGTGTAAATCTGGCTTACACCCGTTGTATTCGAACGTTAGAATCTATCACACTCGATCATCACGTGGTGCTTCGAAACAATGAACCTTCGCAACGGTGCACAATTTGGGGGAACACTTTCTTGAAATTATTACGAGGGATCATCTTATTTAAGCTACCGTCGTTCTAAGCAAATAAGATGTAAAACATGATAAACATCACATGCAATGAAATAGTGACATGATATGGCCAATATCATTTTGCTCCTTATGATCTCCATCTTCGGGGCGCCATGATCATCATCGTCACCGGCATGACACCATGATCTCCATCATCGTGTCTTCATGAAGTTGTCTCGTCATCTATTACTTCTACTACTATGGCTAACGGTTTAGCAATAAAGTAAAGTAATTACATGACATTTATGTTGACACACAGGTCATAAATAAATTAAGACAACTCCTATAGCTCCTGCCGGTTGTCATACTCATCGACATGCAAGTCGTCATTCCTATTACAAGAACATGATCAATCTCATACATCACATATATCATTCATCACATCCTTTTGGCCATATCACATCACATGGCACATCCTGCTAAAACAAGTTAGACGTCCTCTAATTGTTGTTCCAAGTTTTTACGTGGCTGCTATAGGTTTCTAGCAAGAACGTTTCTTACCTACGCCAAAACCAGAACATGATATGCCAATTTCTATTTACCCTTCATAAGGACCCTTTTCATCGAATACGATCCGACTAAAGTGGGAGAGACAGACACCCGCTAGCCACCTTATGCAACTAGTGCATGTTAGTCGGTGGAACCAGTCTCATGTAAGCGTACGTGTAAGGTCAGTCCGGGCCGCTTCATCCCACGATGCCGCCGAATCAACATAAGACTAGTAACGGCAAGTAAATTGACAATATCGACACCCACAACTGCTTTTTGTTCTACTCGTGCATAGAAACTACGCATAGACCAAGCTCATGATGCCACTATTGGGGAACGTAGCAGAATTTCAAATTTTCTATGCATCACCATACCCTTGTAGATCTATGGAGTTATCTAGCAACGAGGGAGAGGGGAGTGCATCTACATACCCTTGTAGATCGCGAGCGGAAGCGTTCAAGAGAACGGGGTTGATGGAGTTGTACTCGTCGTGATCCAAATCACCGATGACCGAGCGCCGAACGGACGGCACCTCCGCGTCCAACACACGTACGGTTGGGAAGACGTCTCCTCCTTCTTGATCCAGCAAAGGGGGAAGGAGAGGTTGATGGAGATCCAGCAGCACGACAGCGTGGTGGTGGAAGCAACGATGATCTCGGCAGGGCTTCGCCAAGCTCAGCGAGAGGGAGAGGTGTCACGGGAGGGAGAGGGAGGCGCCAGGGGGCTTGGTGCGGCTGCCCTCCCTCCCCCACTATATATAGGGCCCCTAGGGGGGGCGCCAGCCCTTGAGATTGGATCTCAAGGGGGGCGGCCAAGGGGGTGGCTTGTCCCCCAAGCCAAGTGTGGTGCCCCCCACCCCTAGTGTTTCCAACCCTAGCCGCAGGGGGAGGCCGAAGGGGGGCGCACCAGCCCACCAGGGGCTGGTTACCTTCCCCACTTCAGCCCATGGGGCCCTCTGGGATAGGTGGCCCTACCCGGTGGACCCCCAGGACCCTTCCAGTGGTCCTGGTACAATACTGGTGACCCCCGAAACTTTCCCGATGGCCGAAACTGGACTTCCTATATATAATTCTTCACCTACGGACCATTTCGGAACTCCTCGTGACGTCCGGGATCTCATCCGGGACTCCGAACAACTTTCAGGTCACTACATACTAATATCTCAACAACCCTAGCGTCCCCGAACCTTAAGTGTGTAGACCCTACGGGTTCGGGAGACACGCAGACAAGACCGAGACGACTCTCTGGCCAATAACCAACAGCGGGATCTGGATACCCATGTTGGCTCCCACATGCTCCTCGATGATCTCATCAGATGAACCACAATGTCGAGGATTCAATCGATCCCATATACAATTCCCTTTGTCAATCGGTATGTTACTCGCCCGAGACTCAATCATCGGTATCCCAATACCTTGTTGAATCTCGTTACCGGCAAGTCACTTTACTCATACCGTAATGCATGATCCCGTGATCAACCACTTGGTCACATTGAGCTCATTATGATGATGCATTACCGAGTGGGCCCAGAGATACCTCTCCGTCATACGGAGTGACAAATTCCAGTCTCGATTCGTGCCAACCCAACAGACACTTTTGGAGATACCCGTAGTGCACCTTTATAGTCACCCAGTTACGTTGTGACGTTTGGCACACCCAAAGAAGTCCTACGGTATCCGAGAGTTGCAGAATATCATGGTCTAAGGAAATGATACTTGACATTCGGAAAAGCTCTAGCAAACGAACTACACGATCTTTGAGTTGTGCTTAGGATTGGGTCTTGTCCATCACATCATTCTCCTAATGATGTGATCTCGTTATCAATGACATCTAATGTCCATAGTTAGGAAACCATGACTATCTTTTGATCAACGAGCTAGTCAACTAGAGGATCCCTAGGGACGTGTTGTGGTCTATGTATTCACACATGTATTACGATTTCCGAATAACACAATTATAGCATGAACAATAGACAATTATCATGAACAAGGAAATATAATAATAACCATTTTAGTTTTTCCTCTAGGGCATATTTCCAATAGGCCACACTTAACAGGGCAGAGGAGGGAAGCCGGAGAGAAGCAAAAGCACAAGACAACCCAAGCGACACCAGGACCAGAAGCGCAGTAGGGCAAGAGGGCAAGGTGGACTCCCTCGGCGATATCCTTGCCAAGGCAGCCCCCCGCATCCCCGGCAAGAACCTTGCCGGGGCAGCTTTCCCAACACCAGCAGAGCCAGCCACCCTTGAGCCCACAGGCTCCGACCCAATCAACTACATTGGGACCAGGGCTCGGGAGGCACCTGTGTGGTGGCATGCAGATCTTTGTCAAGATCATAAACACACAAGATCTGATGAGGATTAGAAGACGACGACCCTCAGCGGGATCCTCGCAATGGAAATCCACAAGACCACTGGCAAGCATCTTGGCGGGGACGACTATGACACCACAGCAAGACCCTTGCCACCCCCCAGCAAGGCCCTCGCCGAGGATGCCAGCAGGGCCACTGCCAGGCCCGCACCAGCCAAGACTCCGCTGCCGTTCACATGCAGCTGCCAGCCCAACCAGCTGGGTAGGCACCTGCATGGCAACATGCAGCTTCTAGGCCAAATCAGCAAGCACCTCCGTCGCGGCATGCAGATCTTCATGAAGGCTCTACCACCACGCGACCTCAGCTTCTTGCTTGCCTACATGGCGCTGCATGCATTGCTAGCCTGGGCGTGTGTCGAAACAAGGCAGAGCGGCGACGGACGGGACGGGCCTCGTTCCTGTCCTCGATAAAGCTAATGGACACCTACATAGCGCATTTAATGCACTTTGTCCCGTTATGTCGTGTGAAAAGCTCGTGCACTGTAGGCCTTTCCACCTCATGTGTGCCATTGTGGCAACCCCTTTTTCCTATAAAAGGAGTCCCGAGGTGACCAGGAGAGGGATTCGGCTTTTTGGGGACGGACAACCACCGTAGCTAGTTCAAAAAGCTCAAGAACACTCAATACATCCACCAAAGCAGGACTAGGGTTTTACGCATCCTCGCGACCCGAACCTGGGTAAACGATCCATGTGCTAGCTCCTAAACCTGCTCTTCTCACGACCCCGCGTCCGCTGACTGTAGAAGGGATCCCAGTGATCTTGAAGGTGTCGTTCCCACTGACTTCTTTGGCGCGCAAGGTAGGGGGTGTGCAGTTGTGAGAATCTGGTCTAGTAGTTAGCCTAGAGGTTCTTCATCGCCATGGCTCCCAAGAAGAAGGCGGCTACGGCGGTCGGTTCGTCGGGAGCCGGACGGCCCGTACCAGTGCGGGCGAGCAGCGGGCCGGTCGCGAACAGAACCCGAGGCGCGACCCGCAAGCACCAACATCGCTCTGGCAGTTAGAGCCTGGCGAGCGGCGTCATTCGTGCACAAGGTGACGGGCCACACGCTGCAAAATCCAGAGACGGAGCTGGGCCCCTGGCAGACGGCGCGGGACCCTCTGGGGGCGTCATCGTACCACCCGCGGGCGGCGTGGCGACCTCCAAGACGCCCACTCCGGCGCCCACAGCACGCTCTTGCCAGGTTGTGCGCCACGAGCAACGTCACCACACCGGTGACCCTGGACGCCGTCGTGGGAAGAGTCATGTGCATCATCTGCGAGACGAATGAGGCCAGCATGCCCGCCGAAGTGCTGGCGAAGATGGCGCACCGCCGCTGGGCTGTGACAGAGCTCCTTCTAACATGGTCAGAAGTCAAAGCGCACCACGGTCCACGCAGCTTTCGCCGCCACCCACGCCAGCAGAAACCTTAGCACGTGTGTAGCTGCTCCTCGACTTCCCTCCCACCGCGGAGACTTGACCAGTGGAGAGCCACTATCCGGAGCCTTGTCGGCATCACCAACAAACACGAGCCACGACCGGTGGGGCCCTCCGGCCAGCAATCGATCGAGCCACTGCATGCCGGCGATGGAGGGGCCGGAGGCACCACGGCCACGGTGCACTCTCCTCCTCCACGCCAGCCACCGCGGATGTCGGTCCGTCGTGATGACACTTGTGATGACATTAACATAGCGTCGTCCGACCCACGGACCCACCGCGACCAACACCAGGTTCTTCGGGAGCGAGCCCATGAAGACACTCGAACCACCATCGAGCGCCAGTGCGATACGCGCCACCAGTCAGATAGGCGGGCGGGGCCCGCTATGGACCATCCAACACCAGGATGCTCTGGAGGCCTACCTTCTTATGAGGTGGGTTGCCCAGCCTTTACCCGTGGGTTGCAGTAGTTCCAGTGGTCGTCCCACCGCATGTTCAAGCCCGATGTCGGCGAGAAGTAAAATGGCAAGACCACCCATCAGAGTTCCTTAGCATCTACACCATCGCGATGCAAGCCGCTGGAGCTCGTGACGACAAGGTGCTTGCCAATTACTTCCCGTTGGCCCTGAAACCCAATGTCATGTCTTCGTTGATGCACTTGCCGGCGGATTCCATTTCTTCTTGGTCAGATCTGTTCCATGAGTTCGTTGGTGCCTTCACTAGAGGCCACCAAGCTCATGGACAGGTGAGTGATTTGCATCTCATTCCTCAGAAGGAAGGTGAAAACTGCGCAAGTACATACAGAGGTTCAGCCGAGTGCAATACAACATCCCAGATGTTCATCCTACCGCCGTGATCAGCGCATTCCATCAGAATGTCCGTAACCGCAAGATGCGTGAAGAACTAGCAATGAACAAGGTCAAGGATGTGGCCGAACTTTACGTTTTGGCCGATAGATGCGCCCGGGCTGAAGAGGAAGGAAGTACCTCAGCGAAGACGCCGGTGCGGAAACCGACTCTACCGATAAAGACACCGCCGCACCGACGAAGAAGGGTCGGTGTCCCAACAGGAAACACAACGACAAGACCGTGCTTGTCGTCGAGGGATCCAGCGACACCAGCGCCGCCAAGAAGGCCAAGGCAGACGACCCCGGAAAGGAGATTGCTGGGTGCACCGCTTGCCAGGCCTTGGCGGCTACCGACAAGCCAGGGGGCTTCGACAAGCAGTACTGCAAGATCCACCACACCAAGGGCCACGACCTCCAGAACTGCCGACAAGTTGAGCTGCTTGCTGAAATGCAAAAAGCCGAATATGAGAGGCGGGACAAGGACAAGGGTCGGGATGGTGCCGAAGGATCCAGCAAGAAGCGTGGCCACCAAGGAGGTCGCCGCGGCAAGGATAACCAGCAAGAGAGGCCCGCTCGAGGCCGCGACAAGAAACAGGAAGACGATGATCATGATGAAGATGACAAGTTCGATGAGCATGAGTTCTAGAAGGCTACGGAGGCCATGTGCGTAGATGGTGGTGCCTCGCTGCATACTTCTCACCGCCAGCTCAAATAGTGGGCGTGTGAGGTCACAACAGCGGATCCCTCGTTCGACGCTCAGAGGGCACTCAAGTGGTCCAACATGCCCCGCATCTTTGACACCGAGGACCACCCTGACCGCACGACTTCGGTCGGGTGTTTGACGTTGTTGGTCTCGCCAACAATATGCAACCTCAAGGTGAACAAGATGCTGGTTGACGGCGGGGCCGGCCTGAACCTCATCTCGCCCGTCGTGATCAAAAGGCTGCAGATTCATGATGGAGACCTCGAGCAAACGGGTACGTTTCAAGGGATCAATCCAGGAAGGAGCCAGCCGAAGGGGAAGGTCACATTGCCTGTGACGTTTGGAGGTGAGTTGAACTACAGGACGGATAGGATCGTCTTTGATGTGGCCAAGATCCCCTTGCCCTACGACGGGATCCTCGGCCGCCCGACACTAGAGAAGTTCATGGCAGCGTCACACTACACCTACAACACGCTGAAGATGCCTGGGCCGATGACAATCATCACTGTCCCCTCCAATAAGAAGGACATGCTGATCTGCGCTGACCAACTCTATTGAGAAGAAGTTGCGGAGGTGCCGCCAAGGCACTTGCTCCTGCCGTTGAAGCTCCGGGAGGGAAGAAGAAGGCATGCAATACCTCTCGCATCCACTACATCAAGCGCACCTCTTCGAAGTGTTGTGCTACCTTCGAGGACGTGCTCGAGAGCTCTACCGGCAAGAGGAAGAAATCCAGAGCTGCACCACCAGAGACCAAGAGGGTGTCCGTCAAGGCAGATGGCATGGGAGGGGCTTTCACCATAAGCTCCACCCTCAATAGCAAATAGGAAAGCGTGCTCGTTGCTTTCCTATGGGCGAATGTAGATGTGTTTGCGTGGCAAGCATCCGACATCCATGACGTTCCCAGGGAAGTGATTGAGACCCATCTTGTTATCTGTCCCCATGCGTGACCCGTCAAGCAGAAGGTCAGGAAGCAAGCTTTGGAACGATAGGAGTTCATCATAAAGGAGATCAGGAAATTGGAAGTGGTAGGTTTGGTGATAGGAGTGCTCCATCCGACGTGGTTGGCCAATCCGGTGGTGGTGCGCAAGGCAAATTGGAAGTGGAGGCTGTGTATTGACTACACAGATGTCAATAAGACTTTTCCTAAGGACCCCTTCCTGTTGCCGCGCATCGACCAGATTGTTGACTCCACGGCCAGGTGTGATCTGTTGTCATTCCTCGACGCCTACTCGGGCTACCACCAGATCTTCATGACAAGAGAAGATGAAGAGAAGACAACATTTATCACCCCATGTGGTACATATTGCTTTTTACGGATGCCTTTCGGGTTGAAGAGTGCTGACTCGACATTTGCAAGGGCGGTCTAGATTGGTTTTGAGCCCCAGCTAAATAGAAATATGGAAGCTTATATGGATGACGTAGTGGTCAAAACCAAGGACAAGGCGACCCTTGTACAAGACATAGAAGAGACATTTGCCAACCTACGCAAGATCAACCTCAAGCTGAACCCTGAGAAGTGTGTCTTTGGCCTCCCGTCAGGAAAACTTCTCGGGTTCATTGTGTCGCACTGTGGGATCGAGGCAAACCCAGACAAGATCAAGGCTATTAAGCAGATTGAGGCACCCAAGTGGATCAAGAATGTGCGCTAGCTCACTGGCTGTGTTGCCGCCATGAACAGATTCACATCCAAGTACGCTGAGCGTACCCTTCCCTTTTTTAAAATCTTGAAGAAGATGGGCCCAATGGAGTGGAGCCCAGAGGCTGAGGCGGCGTTGTAGGATATGAAGAAATACCTTTCCTCTACGCCAATACTGGTTGCGCCAAAACCACAAGAGACGTTGCTGCTGTATCTGGCGGCAACGAATCAAGTGGTCAGCGCCGCACTAGTGGTGCAGAGGGAGGTCGACGAAGAGGCAGTGCCAACGGCAGGACCGGCGGATGGCAAGTCAGAATTCCCCTGGCAGGGCCTGGTGCTGGCAAGGCGAGGCCCCCAGCAGAGTCTGACGCCATCTGGACAGGGGCCGCGCCGCCATGTGAAGTGGTGCAGACGAAGATGATGCAACACCCGGTTTAGTTTGTCAACTCCCTCTTGCAAGGGGCCAGGTCAAGGTACTCTGTTGTGCAGAAATTGCTCTTTGGCCTCCTTATGGCCTCGAGGAAGCTGTGTCATTAC
This sequence comes from Triticum dicoccoides, assembly GCF_002162155.2. Classification (NCBI taxonomy): domain Eukaryota; kingdom Viridiplantae; phylum Streptophyta; class Magnoliopsida; order Poales; family Poaceae; genus Triticum; species Triticum dicoccoides. The sequence goes on from NC_041380.1 coordinate 436,427,092, forward strand.
TTCCAAGCCCACGAGATCACTGTCGTCACCCACCTCCCGTTGCAACAGATGCTGCACAACCCAGATGCAACTGGAAGGATTGTGGAGTGGGCCTCGGAGTTGTCAACCTTTGGGTTGAAGTTGGAAAGTACTTCGACAATCCAGAGCAGAGTCTTGGCAGAGTTCATTGTAGAATGGACCTCAACGCCCGACGAAGAAATCCAGGAGACCGCTCTTCCCAGGAAGGAAGCAAGTCGCGACTAGATCATGTACGTTGATGGGGCTTTCTCGCTGCAAGGCGCCAGTGTCGGTGTGCTGCTTGTCGCACCCACCGGAGAGCACCTCAAGTATGTGATCTAGATGCACTTTCCTAGGGAGATGTCCACAAACAACACTGCTGAGTACGAGAGGCTGCTTGCCGGTCTCAGGATCGCGGCAGACCTCGGGGTGAAGAAGCTCCTCGTCAGGGGTGATTCGCAGCTTGTCGTCAGACAGATCAACAAAGATTACCAGAGTCCATTGATGGAGGCCGAGAGCGTGTCGTTGTCGTCAGCGTGGCTATAGGCCACCACCCACCCAACCAGCGCCACCACGAGCTCCGCCATGACTCCGTGGAGCTACAAACTAAGGCACGCGACCGCAGGAGCCCTGTAGCGTCGCCACCATCGCCATCTTCATCCTCTGCCCTGACGGTCGCCATCATCGATTCGTCGGCTACGGGACCTCCCCGAGCTCGCCGTCCACACCAGAAGATCAGCTGTGAGACCTGCAGTCTTTTCCCCCTCCTCCGTTTGTCGCGCTCGCCCTCTAGTCTCTGCCCCACAAGCTCTCGAGCACCACCGCCGCCATCGCCAGCCAGCCCTGCGCTCCCAACCTCCCCCGCTCTCCTAAGCAGCACCAACATGCTCACCGCATCCCCGGGAAGCGAACTTGCTGCACCGTTTGCTCTAGCTCGCACTGAAACCCCGCACCCGCTCGAGCCTGAGCTCCGTCGCCTCTAAACCTCGACGCAGGCGACACACCCGGCCACCCCAGGCCTTCCCGAGGCCACCAACCTACGCGCCTTGTTGCGCCGGTTCCAACAAGCCCAGCCGCACGACCCCTCGTCACCGGAGTTGGCCGAACGGGCAACTCCGATGTGCCCCGCCGCGTCTACTGCCGCAGGCGGCTAAACGCCGGCCTAACCCCATTTAGGTTAGTGCTAATGACCCCCCAGGTCACAGAGACGCGGGCCCAGCCCAGCTAATTAAGTTAGGTTAGTATTAACTAAAGCTAGGTTAGTTTAGTTAGACACTGACACGCAGGACCCACTAGTCAGATTTGACCTAGACCCGCCCTGTTGACTTGATGACGTCACACTGACGTCATGCTCACGCGGTAAGCATTTCTGGGATTTTAAATAAATCAGAAATGATTTATTTATTTCAAAAAATAGCCAAAACTTCTAAAATTCACAGAAAATCAACCGTAACTCCAAATGAAATAAATTATATATGAAAAGTTATTAGAAAAATTTAAGGAATCCATCAGTGCCGTTTTCATGCATGTTTAAACAATGTTTGTCCTCTGTTTTGGACAAAACAAACAACGGGCATTTAAATAATCATATATGGAGTTGGAATTTGAATCATGTATTCAAACCAACTTCATTTAAATCATAGCTAGATGCTTTAGCTCAAATCATAGCATATTGCCATGTCATGATCATGCATCATATTGTGGCATTGCATTAATTGTGTTCTTTCTCAGTTGCCGGTGTTTGTCCCCTCTCGATAGACGTGGTTCCGATGATGTGATCAATGACACCGATGAAGAACTATACTATCTTCAGAAGTGCCAGGCAAGCACAAACCCTTGTTCATTCCGATACAATCCCACTCTCTCGCTCTTGCTCTCTTTTACTACATTACGACAACAGTGATTCAACTGTTACATACTGCGGTAGCTGAACCCCTTTCCTCTGCATGACCTCTCATTTCCACAATAAATAGATGAAACCCACTAGCATGAGTAGGAGTTGTTTGAGCCCTGATGTGCCTCTACTCATTCATGCTTATTTGTCATCCATGCTACTGCTTAGAGTTGAGTTAGGTCTGATTCATCGGGGTTGAATTGGAATGTGGTGAACATGTCCTACCGTTGAGAGCTAAGTGTGTGAACACGATTTGGTAAAGGTAGCGGTGAGAGGCCATGTAGGAGTACATGGTGGGTTGTCTCATTGCAACCATTCTTAGGAACTGAGTTCTGTGTTTGTGATCCATGAATAGTTACTACCACACATTGGGTTCCGGTAACTCGACCCCTCTCGACTTATTAATCAACTCGATCTCTGTCCAGGAGTTGCAACTAGTTTCTGGTGTTTGTAGGTAGTGTTAGTAGTCTACCAAGTGGCACCCGGTACAGGTGGGCTTGGGACAGACTAGGCACAGTGGCCTGGTGTACCAGGTGGCACCCGGATGGTGGGCTTTGGAACCCTGTACACATCGTTTGGGGCCGTGAGTGACACCTCGGCCGGATCTCCTTGCGGATGGAACCCGAATAGGCGATAAACCTGGACAAGAGACTTGTGTGGTTAGTTAGGTCATGGCCGACTCCCTCAAGAGGCTTCCGCTTGAAGGTTGCCAAGATACACGACGTGTACATGGTGGTAAGTGGCGAGAGCGTGTGTGAAGAAGTACACCCCTATAGGGTTATCATTATCTATTCGAATAGCCAGATTCCTCGGATATGGAAACTTGGACCCCTTGCATCGTTCATAGGCAAGTGAAAGTGGATACTCTAAAATGCGCAAGATAAGCGTGAGTGATATGGATGGCGTTCTCGTAGGGAGACGGGAGCGGATCCATAGTGGTGTATTGATATGGTGAATATGTGGACTCGTGTGCGCCACCTCAAAGAGTTATTTGCAGTCGTAGTTCAGGATAGCCACCGAGTCAAAGCTGGCTTGCTACAGTTAAACTCCACCACCCCTTTGATGATACCGATGCATATGTAGTTAGTTCTGATGTAAGTCTTGTTGGGTACATTTGTACTCACGTTTGCTTAATTTATGTTTTTGCAGAGAGATTTCAGTCTCACTAGTAGTTCTGCATGGCTTCGAGGTGTAGCTCGTTACCTCAGCTACGATCTTGTACCCTTGGGAGGGTCTTGTAGATAGTCAGGCTTGTCAGCCTTCTTCATTTGTAGTTGTTTGTACTCAGACAAGTTAATCTTCCGCATGTGCTTGTTGCTTGTATGCTCTGTATGTTGGGTCATGAGACCCATGTTTGTAATATCTCGCTCCTCAGAGCCTAATGAATAAATACTCTGAGTCGTAGAGTCTTGTTGTGATGCCATGTTGTATTGCACATATTGATCATATTGTGTGTATGACTGAAATGGTTGGTATGTGTGGGATCCGACAACCTAGTTGTTTATCCTTGGTAGCCTATCTTATGGGGAAATGTAGTCTTGTGCTTCCATGAGCCATAGTAGTCCGCTACAGCCCGGTTCACTAGAGTCCTGCTATCCTAGCACTACTGCTCTGGAACACTTGACTGGCCGACATGTGATTCACTTTGTTCCTATGTCTGTCACTTCGGGGAAATGTCACGCGGTGACATCGAGAATCCTGCCTAGCCTGCTATAGCCCGGTTCACCGGAGTCCTGTTAGCCCAGTGCTACAGCCCGGATTCGCACGCTGCTGACCGACATGCTCGATGTGGATTCATGTATCCCTGTCCTAGTAAGTTAGTGCCACTTTGGGTTCATGACTTGTCATGTCGGCCCGGGTTCTCTGTCATATGTATGCTAGCGACACTATCATATACGTGAGCCGAAAGGCGCAAACGGTTCCGGGCCATGGTAATTAAGGCGACGCCCGTGGGAATACCGTGCGTGAGGCCGCAAAGTGATATGAGGTGTTACCCGCTAGATTGATGTGACTTGGAATCGGTGTCCTGACAGCTTTGGTATCAGAGCCTGACTGCCGGTAGGATTACCAAGCCAAACCGATCGAAATTGTGTCTAGAAATGCTTTAGTTATGTAAGGGAATTGATTGTGGAAGGGAACGTAAGGCTCTTTTTTCTCCTTATACCTTATGCCTTATGATCCGAGTCACCCTCTTCTCTTCTACGGGGGCTAAGAACTATGCTTCTCTTCTACCTCTTAGGATGACGTGTTACTAAACCGTAGTTGCCTAGGATTGTTGAGTTCAAGCCTCAGTTCAGTTCCTACTACTTCCATATGTTCATAGCTGGCCTTGGAACCTTGAGTTTGTGATGTTGAGTGTCTATGCCACCATTTTGCAGGATGTCTCAAATCTTTTTGAGCATTTACAGCCGTTATGCTGTCCGAGTCATCCCAGGTTTCGAAATAATCTGATGCATTTGCAAATCCCTTCTTTGCGTTATCGATGTTTCCTTTGGCCAGATTAAGCACACTAATCGGTCCATTGAGGTACTCCGTTGCGTCGGCATATACGTTGGAGCTATTATTATGACCCTAGGTGTCTTAGAGAATCACCTAGTAATCTAGCCATGTTTTGTGTTCCCAATGTGATGATTCTGACGACTATTCTCGAAAGCATCTCGTGATGTTATTTAGTTAGTAGGTATTCTACTCCTGGGTTTTGTACCCGAGATTCACCCTACTTCATGTTGTTAGTATTTGCTAGTTCCCTTAAGATATTAGTAACCTTATGATAGTCCTCGAGGTCTATGGTATATCGTTCTTCCAATACCATGAGCCAATGTGGCAAAAGCTACTCGAACCAAAAGATCACAATCAGAGTACTCTTGAGGAGTTCTCCATTCATAATTGTGACTCTGCTAGTCATACCTCTCTGCATGGGTTATCCGAAAGAAACATGTTGAACTTGGTTCGACATACTAATATATGCATCCACAACTCAAAAGATATATGTTCCTTGAGTTGTTACTCTTCACTTGTATTCCAACCATTGTCTATCAATCGATAGTCTAGAGTATGTGTCCATTCGTTCACCGATGCTTATTATTCTTGTGGTCTGTCAAGACATTCTATTTCAAAATGACTAGGAGAAACAAACTCCAGTACCTCATCCATATCCAGGGTTGGGTCAAAATAGTTGCGTATTGCAGATCAAAATGCCAATCCAGCTTTTGATTTTGCTCTACCCTGAAGTATTACCGTCTTGTGTCAAGAATGTCATGGGAATTGCACACCAACTTATGAATTCTTGATACAGTGATACTTCTCGCCATCATTCTTCATTCCTCGGTCTCTGTGTTGTTGCAACCGGAATGCCGACAAGTGAACTATGATGTGTGAATTCAATACTCCTGGCAACCCGGTTGCTTTGTAGTTAAAGGACAATAATTTCATTCTTAGCGTGTTGGTTATTGAATCATCGTTCTAAGATAGATTGTGCTACCTAGTCCTTGTTTCTGATGCACTCTTCAATTGATGAGTTAGGATTTTGTCAAATCGTCGCTCATTTGATCATATCGTCTTGCCCTAAAAAGCAAGATTGTTCTCGATCTTATTAACATATCGGTGGTCGTGATGTTCCGAATATCATCTCCGAAGTATTACCAGGTTTTTACCTGACCGCTATGTTGAGTTTGTGATCAAGTTGGTTTCCTATAAACCACCCCTTCTCCAAGAATCTTTGTTGGATACCCCTGAGCTAGTTGGTTGAGCTAAACAATAACTTGGAGAGTTGGAAGATAAAAGCTTTGTTCGGCTTAGTTCACTCCAAAGGGCTATCCTTAGGTGTGTGTGTGTGTGTGTGTTGAAGAAAGATGTTATCCTCATTGATTGATGCTTGTGATAAGTTGTTGGATCAATTATCTTGTCAAAACTTTTATTTGAGTGTGGGCTATTGTCAAATCAAAATAGAACCAACAATATTCGTAATGTTGTCCTACTCGTGGTTGATCCCTCAAGCATACACCATTACATCTTTTGGTCTGACCGATGCTATCACCTTGTTCACATAATTGTGGAAATCCATTTATATGGAAAGCTGGATGAATTGTTGTTGAGCCCATCGACAACATCCCTATCTTGTCCATGACTTTGTTGGACCTTAAGCTAGTGTTGGAAACTTATGTAAGCATTTTCTTCGTGTCCCGTTCATGAAGTATATGTTTGGTGTAATAAGTGACTTCCTCTAATTCATGTGCATCTGATGCAAGTTGCCGCCATGAATTCGAGAAAGTTTGTTTTGCCTCCTCTGGAATCATCCCAAATCAGTCATGCATATTGTGCGAAGTATTCTGTGGTTTGGAGACTTGCAACCTTCATTCTATATGTGTCCCTAGCACGCCAAGCCACTGATTGATTTGTTCAAGGATAAGAAGTTCCTTTTTAAGAGCTAACCCGGGCTTAATCAAGGATTTTGTTATCCGCAATGATGGTTCCCCACCTGAACTCGGTAGTGTTTCGTTGTAAGACTACTACATGGTGATGCTTGTCTAGGATAGTGTGTTCACATGTTTGTAGCAGAACCAGCTCATGTTTTGGAGCTTACCACCTTAGTCCATTTCCCGATAATCCTGGAATGTCATCTCGTCGACTTGTGTTGCAAACTTTCATTTTTCTCTCTAGACTTGATGAGTCTGGAATATCTTGACACCAATCAGATCTGAATCTCAGGCAGATATGATGGTTGGAACATTTCCCAAGAACTATAATATTGGTCTCTCTGTAACCAGTAAAGTGGATGTCGTGGCCGACACACCCAGCGGGAAGACCTATTATTGTAGTGTTTTGATTGAGTAAGTTGGCTACCTCCCCATAAGGATTTCGTAGGATTTACTTCCATAGTTATTCCTTATGGATTCTTGTGCTCCCTAAGTCCGACCTTTTACTTGATGTCGTAGGTACCAAACCATATCTATAAATGGGTTACGGTAGCACATCAAGGAGAACATTAGAAGCGGAGTGCTAAATGTCTCTCGGTCGATCATCAGATTTTGTTTCCTTGGCCTCGCTAAAGAGAAATCTGAGAAGGTGTTACCTCCCTTTGCATCTGCATCGTCCATCACTATTCATCATGGTAGTATGTTGTGTTGCCAGGATCCTTGACACGGATGTTGGTAGAACCTTGATGAATATGGAAATGCTGAAGCTCTTGAGAGCACGCGCAAGGAAAATCTTCCCTTGCGTTGTCTTTAACAAAGTAGTCCACATCATCCATTCCAGTATGGGTATGCCATCCCTTCTTACCCTGCCAAACGATTGTTGTGATTTTCCTTAGGCTGGTATGAAGAGTTTCAATGATCCTTGTATCAAAAGTAATTCTTGTTGCCATTTAAGAGAATAGCTCTACGAGTCACCTCCCTAAGGTGTCACATTATGAAATCATGGTAAATATCTCCTCGCTACTTTGAAACCATGCACCATCTTACTCAAGCATGGAATTGTTGCCTACCAACTTGAACCTTCGTCATCTGTTCTTCCATCCCTCTCAATGTGTTTTTCGTGTCTCAGCTCAAGAGGTGTTTCAACATCTCACTCCATGAGTTCATCGTGAGTTTCTCGATCTTTGAGAAGATCGATTCCTATAGAGTTTCCTTCTGTCGTCATCATGTTGGATGAAGAGCTCAAACACAAAGACGTCAAGATCAATTGGAGAAATGAATCAACATCTTCGAGAAGGGCAATCGGATCATGAAGATCATGTTAGCTTTGTCAACCCTTTGTCTTCTTACCTCACGTCTTGAATCTTGGGACAAGACTCTTGTTTAGTGGGGGTGAGTTGTCACAGCCCTAGAACACCTGAGTGTAATAGTTGCATCAGTAAGCATGCATCATGTTTAAATTCAAGAAACTTAAATTGAGCAATGTGAAAGCCTCATAAATCAATTTAAAAGAAGGGCAAGAACCCTTTGCATTCATTGTTTCCAAAATGCCTTCATAAATGTTTGATAATTTTGGCAAGGCTTTGAGACCAAACCAAAAATAGTGAACATTTTTGTGGAATATTTTGGGCACTGAATTGAAGTCACTATTCTATTTGAATTTGGAAATATACCCAAATATATATGGGATATATTTCCAAATACCTCTGATATATTTTGTGTGCTTTTGGAGAAGTCCAATAAGCAACATAAAAATGGTCATAGAATATTTTGCATTGTTTTGAATTCCTTTGAATTTGCAAAATAGTGGCAAAGTAATAAAAAACTGAAATAAAAAGAAAGACCCGTACCTGGGCTACTTACCTGTAGCCGACACAGCTACACCAGTCCAGCCCACCGCGCGCACGCGGAGGCCTGCACCTCCTGCTTCGCGGTGGCAGCCTCCCCGACATCCTCGCGACACCACGGAGATGCCCAGAGCCTCCCCTTGTTCTCCCTCCTCCTCTGGCTCCCTCTTCCTCTCTTCCCATGAGCCCGAGAGCGCGCCATCGCCGTCACCGTGGCTATAGGCCACCACCCACCCAACCAGCGCCACCACGAGCTCCGCCACGACTCCGTGGAGCTACAAACTAAGGCACGCGACCGTAGGAGCCCTGCAGCGTCGCCACCATCTGCCCTGACGGCCGCCGTCGTTGATTCGTCTGCTATGGGACCTCCCCGTCCGCACCAGAAGATCCACTGTGAGAACTGCAGTCTTTTCCCCCTCCTCCCTTTGTCGCGCTCGCCCTCTAGCCGCTGCCCCATAAGCTCCCGAGCGCCGCCGCCGCCATGGCTGGCCAGCCCTGCGCTCCCGACCTCTCCCGCTCTCCTAAACAACACCAACATGCTCACCGCGTCCCCAGGAGAGCGAACTTGCCGCACCGTTTGCTCTAGCTCGCACTGAAACCCTGCACCCACTCGAGCCCGAGCTCTGCCGCCGCTAAACCTCGACGCCGGTGACACACCCGGCCACCCCAGGCCTTCCCGAGGCCAACAAGCTACGCGCCTCGTTGCGCCGGTTCCAACAAGCCCAGCCGCACGACCCCTCGTCACCGGATTTGGCCGGACGGGCAACTCCAACGTGCCCCACCGCGTCTGCTGCCGCCAGCAGCTAAACGCCGGCCTAACCCCGTTTAGGTTAGTGCTAATGACCCCCCCAGGTCACTGACAAGCGGGCGTAGCCCGGCTAATTAAGTTAGGTTAGTATCAACTAAAGCTAGGTTAGTTTAGTTAGACACTGACACGCGGGACCCACTGGTCAGATTTGACCTAGACACACACTGTTTACTTGATGACATCACACTGACGTCATGCTGATGCGGTAAACATTTCTGGGATTTTAAATAAATCAGAAATGATTTATTTATTTCAGAAATAGCCAAAACTTCTAAAATTCACAGAAAATCAACCGTAACTCCAAATGCAATAAATTATGTATGTAAAATTATCAGAAAAATTCAAGGAATCCATCTGTACCATTTTCATGCATGTTTGGTTGTCCTCTGTTTTGGACAAAACAAATAAAGGGCATTTAAATATTCATATATGGAGTTGGATTTGAATCATGTATTCAAACCAACTTTATTTAAATCATAGCTAGATGCATTAGCTCAAATCATAGCATATTGCCATGTCATGATCATGCATCATATTGTGGCATTCCATTGATTGTGTTCTTTCTTAGTTGCCGGTGTTTGTCCCCTCTCGATAGACGTGGTTCCGACGATGTGATCTATGACACCGATGAAGAACAATACTATCTTCAGAAGTGCCAGACAAGCACATCCCCCTTGTTCATTCCGAGACAATCCCACTCTCTTGCTCTTTCTCTCTTTTACTGCATTAGGACAACAGCGATTGAACTGTTACATACTACGGTAGCTGAACCCCTTTCCTCTGCATGACCTGTCATTGCCACAATAAATAGATGAAACCCACTAGCATGAGTAGGAGTTGTTTGAGCCCTGATGTGCCTACTCATTCATGCTTATTTGTCATGCCTGCTACTCCTGAGAGTTGAGTTAGTTCTGATTCATCGGGGATGAATTGGAATGTGGTGAACATGTCCTACCGTTGAGAGCTAAGTGTGTGAACACAATTTGCTAAAGGTAGCGGTGAGAGGCCATGTAGGAGTACATGGTGGGTTGTCTCATTGCAGCCGTTCTTAGGAACTGAGTTCTGTGTTTGTGATCCATGAACAGTTACTACCACACATTGGGTTCCGGTAACTCGACCCCTCTCGACTTATTAATCAACTCGATCTCTGTCCAAGAGTTGAAACTAGTTTCTGGTGTTTGTAGGTAGTGTTAGTAGTCTACCAAGTGGCACCCGGTACAGGTGGGCTTGGGACAGACTAGGCACAGTGGCCTGGTGTACCAAGTGGCACCCGGATGGTGGGCTTTGGAACCCTGTACACATCGTTTGGGGTCGTGAGCGACATCCCGGCCGGATCTCCTTGCATATGAAACACGAATAGGCGATAAACCTGGACGAGAGACTTGTGTGGTTAGTCAGGTCATGGCCGACTCCCTCACCAGGCTTCCATTTGAAGGTTGCCGAGATACACGACGTGTACATGGTGGTAAGTGGCGAGAGCGTGTGTGAAGAAGTTCACCCCTGCAGGGTTATCATTATCTATTCGAATAGCCGGATTCCAAGGATATGGAAACTTGGACCCCTTGCATCATTCATAGATAAGTGAAAGTGGATACCCTAAAATGCGCAAGATAAGCGTGAGTGCTATGGATGGCGTTCTCGTAGGGAGACGGGCACTACTAGGAAAAGGGCTACTAATGGTGCACCAGTTTTGCCTACTAATGGCGCAACACTGGTGCGCCATTAGTATCACGCAACTGGTATTTTTTACTAATGGCGCATCACTGGTGCGCCATTAGTATCACGCCACTGTCGGGTCAGATCTTTTCCTGGCGACATCTTTCTTTATATTTGCAGGGGCCAATGCTAACTTGAGGAGCCAGCTGAGCGGAGCCCAGACCGCCCTTTGTGCCAAGGAGGCCGAGTGTGCTACCCTGGTTCAAGAGCATGACCGCCTGGCCAAGAGGCTGGCCGACTAGGAGGAGAGCCACAAGGCGACCCTGAAGGCAACACAGGACAGCGAGGCCGCCCTCAAAGCCGAATATGAGTCCGAGGCGGCAAACTAGGCCGAGATGAGGCAGGCGCTGAGCCAAGGCTACAGCCGGGCGGAAGACTTGATTGATGGTAGGCCGCCTTCTTCTTTGCTTCCTTGCCTGCCTTCTACTATCTGATCCATTTTTTGACTTTGTGCCACTGCTTTCCTCTTTGTGCAGATTACTTTCCCGCTACTCTGTCGCCGCCACCCAAGCCATCGAGGCCTACCGCGACGCGCGACGGCAGGCGGGGGCCGAGATCTTGCCGAATGCCAGCCGGTCACTTGAGGAGCAGCTTCTGGGCTTCAAGCCCGCCTGCAGCCGGCCCATCGCATGCTCCGCCGTCTTCAGCGTGCCGGGGCGCAAGTGCTAGCCGCCATATGGCCTGGCGAGGTGATTCCGCGCACCCCAAGTCGGACCGCCGACTGGCTGGAGGTCGCAGTCGGCCGTTTCGAGGCTTGGAAGGCGTCAGCTACCCGGTCCGGCGCTAGGCGGACTCTGGAGTTCATCCGAGCTTGGTATCCTGGGCTGAACTTGGACCAGCTGAGCACCTCACGCCAGGAGGCTAACAAGGAGCTGCAGGCGGTGCGGCCGGCTATCATCTAGCGCACCTCGGCGATCGCCGAGTATACCTATACCAGCGCCTTTGCTCCTGAGGTGGATGACACCAGCATCGCTCATCCGGAGGAGTGGTTCGGGCTGAACCCGGCCGAACGTGAGGACTCGGCGGAGGAGATTGCCTCCGGTGATGAGGGCGAAGGGGAAGAGGGAGAGGATGACGAAGACACTGCGCCGAATGGTGATGCGACCAGTCCGCCTCAGCCCGATCATGCCTCTAGCAACGATGCCGAGACTCGCCAGCCGATCACTCCTCTAGCCGGCACCGCCGACTCCGCCAACCTGCCCAACTCGCCTGTTGTTCCCCTGGCTTGATCCGCCATCCTAGCTTTCCTGCTTGTTACTTCTTTGAACAATCTTTAAATTTGCGCAGTTCCACCCACTGGGGGTGTATTCAGACTATGTTGAATGCTGGCCTTTCGAAGGTCTTTTGTGTAAATATTATGCATGTGTTTGTCTTATGTTTATGTTTGCTTTTTATCCTTTGGCTTTTTCCTTTGCGGCCTTCCCTTGGCCGCCGCCTTCCCGGCCGGGCAGCTGCTCTGTAGTCTATGGCCGGAGAAGGACTTGGTCGTTGTAGGATGGCAAGTACTCGAGCTTTCTCAGATTGCGGCAAGGTGAACGGGAAGCCGGCCAGCCGGCTGCTCTGGTAGCCGGCTGGCGGGTGGGAGGCCGGCTCGCGTTATATAAGTTCGTTGGTCCTAAGCCGTTTTTCGTGTGGGCATCCTTTCCTGCCCTTGGCTCTTGCTAGTCGGATAGTTGGTTCTTCGAGCTATGACTTTTTGGCAAGAGGGGGCTTGGGTGCCGGCACATTACTTGTCTGATTGCAGGTGGAAATTCAGATATAACTTGAGGCGGCGAGTCCCCGGGCCGACTGGTCGAACCCGGTGCCGGACGAAGAAAGCAAGTGTTGTAACATAATCGTATGTGTGATACTCGTCTTTCATAGATAAAAGACGGTAGTCCCCGAGCGCTCCTCGGGGCACCCCTTGTCTCGTACTTAGTACAAAAGCTAGCGTGCTACGTACTGTTTTTTAACTGTAAAATCTTCGGAGGAGATTGGCGTTCCACGGTCGTTCTGACTCCTTGCCGGAATCATCTCTCTTGCGTGCCTTCAGCTCCCGCGCGTCGATTAGGTAGTAGGAGTCGTTGCCTAAAGCTCTGCTTATGATGAAGGGGCCCTCCCAAGGGGCTGAGAGCTAGTGCTGGCCGGCTGTTCGCTGGATCAGCCGGAGCACAAGGTCACCCTCTTGGAAAGATCTTGGCTTGACCTTCCGGCTATGGTAGCGGCGCAGACCCTGCTGATAGATGGCGGACCAACTAAGAGCTAATAGCCGGCCTTCTTCCAGCAGGTCAACGCCATCTTCTCGCGCTTCCTTGGCTTCCGCCTCCGTGTACATGGTGACCCGAGGCGAGTCAAACTCGATGTCAGTTCGGATGAGAGCCTCGGCACCATATATAAGGAAGAAAGGGGTGAAGCCGGTCGACTTGTTTGGGGTAGTGCGCAAACTCGATAGGACGGCCGGTAGCTCGTCAAGCCAACAGCCGGCCGAACGCTCCAGTGGCATGACCGGACGGGGGTTGATGTCGGAGAGGATGAGGCCGTTTGCTTGCTCGACCTGGTCGTTTGACTGCGGGTGGGCAACGGACGCTAGGTCCAGCCAGATGTCGCATGTTGCGCAGAAACGTGCCCGTGCTCCCTTTGCAAAATTTGAGCTGTTGTCGGTGATGATGCTATGCGGTACGCGATACCGGGTTGTAATATATGCGATGAAGGTGACGGCAGTAGGCCCATTCAGCTTCTTGATCGGCTTTGCCTCAATCCACTTGGTAAGTTTGTCCACAGCGACGAGCAGATGCATGATGCCGTCGCGTGGCGTCTTGAATGGGCCCACCATGTCCAGCCCCCAGACGGCAAAGGGCCAGGTGAGGGGGATGGTCTTGAGTGCAGAAGCCGGCAGGTGTTGCTTGGAGCTGAAAACTTGGCTCCCTTTGCAGTGTTTGACTAGTTCCTTGGCGTCTTTCAAAGCAGTCGGCCAGAAAAATCCAAGGCGAAAAGCCTTGGCGACGAGTGATCTTGAGGCTTCGTGGTGACCGCATTCGCCTTGGTGAATGTCCATCAGGATTGTTATGCCCTTCTCTGGTTCAACGCAGCGCTGGAAGACTCCAGTGACGCTGCGCCTAACAAGCTCTCGGCTGACGATTGTGTAGGCTCCGGCTCGGCGTTGAACTTGTCTTGCCGAGATCTCATCGGTTGGCATCTCTCTATTTACTAAGAAGTTGAGGATGGGCTGGCCCATGATGGAGCTGTGACTTCTTCTATTGTCAGGACTGCCACTGTGATAGGGGCGGGTGGGCTGGGTGGTGAAGAGTTGGAGTTGGAGTCGGCCATCGCCCGTTGTGTTGATGTAGTCCCCGGGCCGGCTGCAGTAGCCCCCGGGCCGAGTTCCAAATTCCCTGGGCCGGGTGACAATATGACAGTCCCCGGGCCGCCAATTGGAGTCCCCCCGCCACCTGCTTGGTTTCCCAAGTCGGATCCGAATGCGTTGGGGTCAGGCGGCACGAAGATGGAATCAGGTTCTGGAGACGGCTTGATAGACGGCTTGAGGAGGCGGTGGAGAGAAATGCCGGCTACTGTGGCTTGCCGGGCGGATCCTACTCGTTCCAGGGCATCTGCTTGCATGTTGTCAGCACGTGGTACATGAAGGAACTCACATCCTACAAAATATCCACTGATTTTCTGGACGAGGAAACGATAGCTCGCCATGTTTGCGTCTTTGGCGTCCCAGTCACCGGATGACTATTGGACCACCAAATCCAAGTCGCCATAGCACAAGATCCGGCGGATGCCGAGCTCTTTGGATAGCTAGATCCCGTGTATGAGCGCCTCATACTTGGCCACATTGTTGGATGCGGCCAAATGAATTTGCAATGTATACTTGAGCTTGTCACCCTTGGGAGAGGTGAGGACGATGCCGGCTCCCAAGCCGGTGTGCATCTTGGACCCATCGAAGTGCATCCGCCAGTGAGTGGAGTCGGGAGCCGGTGGCAGGTATTGGGTTTCAACCCAATTGACGAGGAAGTCGGCCATCGCCTGGGACTTAATAGCGGTGCGGGGCTGGTAGAAGATTGCGTAGGGGGCCAGCTCAATGGCCCATTTGGCCACTCGGCCGGATGCGTCCCGGCTGCCTATGATCTCGGCGAACGGGGCAGTACATACGATCGTGATGGGGTGCTCTTGAAAATAGGGCTTGAGCTTCTTGGTAGCGAAGTACACATCGTGGCACATCTTCTGGTAGTGTGGGTAGTTTTGCTTTGAGGTGGATAAGACTTAATTTAATTGATACAATGGCCTCTGAACCGGCTGAGCCCGGCCTTCTTCTGGGTGCTGGACTACGATGACAGTGCTGACCACCTGGCTTGTAGCGGCAGTGTAAAGGAGCATGGGTTCCTTTTCAGCCGGTGCCGCCAAGACAGGCGGCATGGTCAGCATCTTCTTTAGCTCGTGGAAGGCTTGGTCCGCCTGGTCGTTCCACTCAAAATGAGTGGACTTCTTCATGAGTCGGTAGAGGGGGAGGGCTTTCTCTCCGAGCCGGCTGATGAAGCAGTTCAGGGAAGCCAAGCATCGCGTGAACTTCTGGACATCCCGCAGCTTGGTGGGAATCTCCATTCTCTCTACGGCCTTGATCTTCATTGTGTTGCACTCGATGCCGCGTTCGGAGACCAGGAAGCCTAGGAGCTGGCCGGCTGGTACTCCGAACACGCATTTCTCGGGGTTGAGCTTGATTTGGAATCAGCGCAAGTTTTCAAATGTTTCTCTGAGGTCTTCCAGCAAGGTGCCGTGCTTCTCCGTCTTCACTACAATATCGTCTACATAGACGTGGGTATTTCTGCCGAGCTGCTTGAGGAGGCATTTCTGCATGCAACGCTGTAAAGTGGCACCGGCATTTCTCAAGCCAAATGTCATAGTCAGGTAGCAGAAGGCTCCGAATGGTGTGATTAAGGCGGTTTTCAGGCGGTCAGCTGGATCCAACTTTATCTGGTGGTAGCCTGAGTAAGCATCCAAGAAGCTCAACAACTTGCATCCGGCTGTGGAGTCTATTACGTGGTCAATCCTTGGCAGGGCGAAAGGATCTTTGGGGCAGGCCTTGTTGAGGTTAGTGTAGTCTATACTCATGCTCCACTTGTTATTTTTCTTCAGCACGAGGACCGGGTTGGCGAGCCACTCTGGGAAGAAAATTCCATAATGAAGCCGGCTGCCAGAAGCCGGGCTATCTCTTCTCCTACAATCCTTATCTTCTCCTCCGATAGTCGGCGGAGAGGCTGTTTGACTAGTTTCGCACCTTCTCGGACAGGTAGCTTGTGCTCAGCCAATTCCTTCGGCACACCCGGCATGTCCTTGGGGGACCATGCGAAAATGTCCCGATTCTCATGGAGGAAATCGGTGAGCTCGCCTTCCTATTTCCTCTTGGTCCAGAGGTACCCTCTTGGTTTCTTTGGCTGGCTGAAAAGAACCTTCGGCACCACATTCCTTGGGGTCGGGGGACAGGGCCGGCTGCTTGGCGGTCATGGCCACGACTCGGTCCAGTATCTTCTTCTCTTCGGCAATTACAAGGGACTTGGCCAGCCAGCTGCTGGCGGCCGCACACTCGAAAGATTTCTTGTAGTCTCCGGCTATGGTGATGATGCCCTTGGAACTTGGTATCTTGAGGTAGGCATAATGGGGTATAGCCATGAACTTGGCCAGGGCAGGTCGGCCAAGCAACGCGTGGTAAGGGCTCTCTAGATCCACCACTTCAAACCACACTGCCTCTCGGCGGAAATGATCCTTGTCCCCGAAGAGGACATCTATCTTGATCTTGCCGATTGGGGAGAAGGACAAGCCGGGTATGATGCCATGGAACACAGTCTGACTGGGCATGAGCTGCTTTGTCTTGATGCTCAACTTCTCCATGGTGTCACGGTATAGGATATTGACGCTGCTCCCACCATCTATTAGCACATGGGGGAAACGGGTGGCTCGCCTTTCCGTAGGGAGGGTGGCGTCCAAAACCAATGCGTAAGAGCCGGGAGACGGCATCTTGCCGGTGCACAAAAAGAGGGGTACACTTTTGTACCCCTATAACTGTGCACGGGCACTCTGAGCCACGGGCACCACCACACTGAGCAAGGCAAGCGATGTGAGCCAAGGTAAGGTTGAAGCTCAGGAGAAGCAGAGCGACGCCAAGACCAAGACCACAAAGAGCAAAGGGGATGAAGCGGACCCCCCCGACAAGATCCTTGTCGGGAGGTGGTTTTAGCAAACCCGGCAAGACCCTTGCCATGGCAGCTCGCGCCACACCTATGGAGTGAGTCACCCTTGAGTCCACTGCCCCCATCGGGCAAGGATTCGGGAGACATCCCCGTGGTGGCAAGAAGATCTTTGTGAAGACATTCAAGATCAGATACACCCTTTAGAAGATGATGATCCTTGGCGGGATCCCAGCCAAGAAGGACTACAAGGCCCACGACAAGAGCCTTGCCGGGGATGACAGCAGGCGCCACGGCAAGACCCTTGTCGGGGCCCCGGCAAGGCCCTTGCCAGGAACACCCGTAGGGCCACCATCAGGCCCACGACAGTCAAACCTCCACCGCCGTTCGCATGCAGTTGCCGACCCAACCAGCTGGGCAGGCACCTGCGTGGCGGCATGCGGATCTTCGTGGAGACCCACCACTGCGCCACCTTAGCTGCCTACATGCCTACGTGGCATCGCAGGTGTCGCTGGCCAGGGCGCGTGTCAACACAAGACGGAGCGGCGACGACGGACGAGGCAGATCTCTCCCCCGTCCCCGATAAAGCAAGGACACCTTGGCAAGACGCATTAAATGCGCCTTGTCATGTAATGCGAGGGATAACCTCGCAACACTGTACCCTTTCCACCTCCTGTGTGCCACTGTGGGAGGCCCGAGGCGACCTGGAGGGGGATTCGGCTTTTTGGAGCTCCTCACGCCCCATAGCTAGCTCAAGAACACAGATATACAATCCACCAAAGCAGGAGTAGGGTTTTACGCATCCTCGCGGCCCGAACCTGGGTAAACGAACCGTGTGCTATCTGTTTGATCCGCTCTTCTCACGACCCCGCGCCCCGCAACCATAGTAGGGATTATTGTGATCCCATAGGTGTCGTTCCCACCGACATCTTTGGCGCGCCAGGTAGGGGGCACAGTTGTGAGAATCGGCTTTAGCAGTTAGTTCGACGCTTCTTCATCGTCATGGCGCCCAAGAAGAAGACGACGGTGGCGGTTGGCCCGTAGGAAGCCGGACATCCCGTCCCGACGCGGGCGAGCAGCGGACCAGTCGGAGAAAGGAACCGGGGCGCCGTTCACGAAAACCAACACCGTCCGAGCAGCCGGAGTTTGGGAGGTGGCGATGTTCGTGAGCCTGGTAACGGGCCGCACGCCGCCAAATCCAAAGGCGGAGCCAGGCCCTCCGCGGGTGGCGCGGGGCCTTCCAAGATCGCTGCCACATCGCCCGAAGGTGATGCGAGGGCCTCCAAGACTCCCACGCCAACACCGACGGCGTGCTCCTCTCAAGCGGCGCGCGACGAATGGCGTAATCACGCCGAAGACCCCGGGCATCGCCGCGGGAAGATCCCCGAGTGCCACTCCCGGGAGGTAGAAGACCTGCCCGCTCGCCGAGGCACTGGTGAAGATGGCATGCGACCACGGGGTGGTGATAGAGCTCCTTCTGACATGGTCAGAAGTCGAAGCGCGTCGCGATCTGTGCAAGTTTTGGTGCCACCAATGCCAGCAAAAGCCCTGGCGCGTGCGCAGTTGCTCCTCGATTTTCCTCCCACTACGGGGAAACTCGACGAATGGATAGCCACTATCCGAAGCATTGTTGCAGTGGCCAACAAAGACAAACCGAGTCCGGTGGAACCCCCGGGTCGACGGTCCGACGGAGTCCCACGCACCAGTGGCAGGAAATCCCAGTACCGCGGACGCCAGCCCGTCGCGATGTTACGGGCGACGAAATCTCAATAGCATCGTCCGACCCGCGGACCCGCTGTGACCAGCGCCAAGTCCTTCGGGAACGAGAACATGAAGACGCTCGAACCACTATCGAGCACTGGCGCGGAGCGCGCCACCAGTCAGACAAGCGAGCAGGGCCTGCTGTGAACCACCTGGCACCGGAGATCCCTGGAGGCCAACCTTACGAGGTAGGCTGTCCGGCTTTTACCCGTGAGCTGCGGCAGTTCCAGTGGCCCGCTCACCGCACCTTCAAACCTCACGTGGGCAAAAATTACAGCGGCAAGACTCACCCGTCCGAGCTCCTCAGCATCTACACCATTGCGATGCAAGCTGTCGGAGCCCGCGATGATAAGGTGCTTGCGAATTACTTTCCGTTGGCTCTTAAACCCAAAGCCATGTCATGGTTGATGCACTTGCCGGTAGACTCTATTTCCTCCTGGTCGGATTTGTGCCATGAGTTTGTGGGCGCCTTTACTGCAGGCCACAAAGCCCATGGCCAAGCGAGCGACCTGCATGTCATTCCCAAGAAGGGAGGCGAGAGTCTCCGCAAGTATATACAGAGGTTCAGCCGGATAGAGTACAATATCCCTGATGTTCACCCTGCCGCCATCATCAGCGCGTTCCATCAGAACGTGCGTAACCCCAAGATGCGCGAAGAGCTGGAAATGAACAAGGTGAAACATGTAGCAGAACTCTATGTTCTTGCTGACAGATGTGCCCGGGCTGACCAGCAGGCGGAGGTGGTGCCATCCCGTCACCCTTGGAGATCCGTGTGAGCCAATGGCATTTTCTGGTCGTGTGGTTTGAAGGCTTTGCGCCGCTCTGAAACTTGCAGGGGGCATCAAGTGCTTGCTCGTAGGAGAAAGTCGGCTGCCAAGCCGGCCTGCCGCCCTTCTGCTTCTTGGGTGCAGGCCTCCCTTCGAGTTGTTCGTCTTCGACTGTGGCCACCTGCCGACTGGTGGAAAGCGGCAGGGGAGCCTTGCACTTGTGGTTGTTCTGGTGCGGGCGTCGGCCGGACTCTCCAGCCGGCGTCTTGGGACTTGGAGCAAGCACCTTCCCGGAGGCATCTACTCGGAGCTCGGTCTTTATTGAGGAATCGGTCGTGGCGTATTTGTCGGCTATGACCAGCAGCTCCTCAAGCGTAGTCGGCTCGTCGTAGAGGAGTCGGTGCTTGAGGAGGGTGTCTTCTCGGCACCCGGCGGTGAAGTACTCTATACCTTGAACCTCGTGCACTCCCTCACAGGAATTGCGGAGCTCGGCCCAACGCGTGAGGTAGTCGTGAGTCGATTCGTTGGGCCCTTGGACGCACAAGGAGAGCTGTCGGGGATTGGGAGCCCACTCGTAGGTGCTGGTGAAGTTGCATATGAAGGCTTCAGTGAAGTCTAGCCAGCTGTTGACACTGTAAGGCTTGAGGCTGTTAAGCCAGGTGCGTGCCGTGCCTTGGAGCATGAGGGGCACATATTTTACGGCAACACGCCTGTTGCCATTTGCAATGCTAACCGCGGTGGAGTAGTCGATCATCCAATCTTCTGGCTTCACGGAGCCATTGAACATGGGTGTGTCTCTTGGGAGCGAGAACCCTTTGGGGAAGGGCTCGTCGCGGATGCGGGGCCGAAGCAAGATGGGCCGACATCATCTTCTTCTTCCAGGGCCAGGGATCGCGCAAGGCGGTCGATCCAATGGCGGGCATCATTCTCGCGGACTCCTTCGTGGAGACCCAGTCGGCCGCTGAGAGTCGGATGCGTGACATGTGTCAGGGTAGGGTATCTCTCCCCACAAGGCAGAGGAGGAGGGGGGTTGCCCCGCCACTCCACGGCTCGAGGGCGGCCCTGTGCGTCTCGCTCGATGGAGATTCGAGTCCGGCTGCGGCTGGCAGCCGACTCCTTTTCTTTTCTCGCGCGGGTGTTGCCCGCGGTCGGTGTTCGGGACGTCGCGCCGTGCTCTCGGCGCGGGGGAGGACTCTCGGCGCGGACGCTCGCTTCATGCCGCTCTGTGGCCGCGTCGATAAGTTGCTGGATGCGTCTGGTCATGCAGGGGAGCTCATCAGGCCCCAGCCCATTCAACTCGTCTGTGGCCGCCTGGGCGGCGCGCAGGTTCTCGAGAGGCGTGGCATAGACAAGGCGGTCTGCTCCCAACATATCGGCGATAGCCGCGCCATGTTTTTTGATGATGCCGATGCAGCTCGGCCCATCGAGAGGCGGCGTGCCAAAGGAGGCACGGTCGACCTCGCGTTGGTGAGCCTCGGTGAGGCATCTCATGGTGGCGAGCTTCTGGCCCTACGCAACGAGGGCAGGGCGGCGCGCCTCCAATGTCTTGGCATTCGCGTCGGCCGGGACGAGGACGGACAAGTCGTGCAGCGCCATCTGCAGAGCGTCGTGGGTGTTTTCGCCTGAGGGGGCGCCGTGGCTGATGACCAGTACCTCGGTGATGGTACTGCTACTACTGTCGGCTCGAGGAAGAGGGTCGTCGATGACCACCACGTTGGTGGGGAAGGCGTCAAGGGATGCCGTGTCGGAGTCGACAAGCATCGGGTCGGTGGAGCCAACCGACTCCAGGTCCGCGGCAAGCTCGCCGGAGACGTGGAGTTGGTTGAGGAGGCTGACAAGGTGGCTCTTGGGGAAGTCTGTGCCCGCGTCGGATGCAGGCTCGTCAGAGATGCGAGCCTCGCCAAGAAGATCGACGAGGCAGCTCTTTGCGTAGGCGTCGGCGACGTCTTGCAGCGCGTCGGGGCAAGCGCCATCGGGCAAGCCGGGTGGGCGCCAAATGTCGGGTGGTTGGTGTGACATATGCCAATGGATGGATTATCATTGTGGGAGCCAATAAAACATCGCCGGTGCCTGCAAACGGGATAAGGCGAAGACATGCTCGCCGGCGAATCTTAACCAGCTAGATAACACCCCTAATGTTGCTCTGCGGGGTCTCCGCATGATCACTAGCTCAATGGGTAGCTACAGAATGCTCCTAGAGCTGTTCGGTGAAAGGATGAAGGAGGGCCAGGCCAGCCCGCTCCGCTTCTCCTTGTGGTGTCTAAAAACTATCCAAAGAGCGATCCCCCTGCATGGGAACCCTAGGGGTCTATATAGGCCCACCCCCCAAGGGTACAATGGTAATCCGGCTGGGCGTGGGCCCTAGTCGTCTGTGTCTACGCCCGCCGGCTTCTCCGCCGACTGGTGGGGCCCGCCGACTGGTGGGCCCGCCGGCTACCGACCCTTTGGTCGACAGGCCGGCCCCACCGCTCGGGGTTCCTGTCGGGGGCTGGTTACTGTTACCTTGCCCCTGGTGACGATGGCTTTGTCATGGTAAGCATGACTACAGTGCCACCGAGAGGCAGCTTATCACTGTAGCCTTACCTTCTCTTGTCTCCTTAATGAAGCACCTCCTTGGAGGGAGAGAGTTGGCCGGCTATGGGAAGCCTGGCCGCCTTTGGGATCTCCTGACCGAGGGAGCCCGCTACCCACGGGTCGTACTGACCGCTCGCCATGGCTGACATCACGATCATCGTGGCAACAGTGCCGCGCTGGACGGGTGATGGCCGCCCCGTACGGTGCACTGTGGCCATGCGTGCGCCAGGATTCGGGGGTGGCAGGCTTTACTGTAGCCACGCCCCATCTTGTCGCCGTTATGTGGGTGCAGACTCTAAGGGCAAGACCTTAGCCGCCTGCTGAGGGGCCGACTCCTGGGAGTCGGCCTTTTCATGGCCGTCTTCTGGAAGTCAGCCTTCTCGTGGTCTTGTTTCTCAAGTATTTCAGGGCTGGGCCGCCTTTGCGCAGTCGGCTTGAGAGGTAGCCAGCTGGGGCAAGGCATCCCCATGGCTTGGACGCTTGGAGGCTTGATCGGCCTATAATTTTTCTGAAGTACTAGGGGAAGACGGCTAGGCTACCCATGGTCATTTACTCTGACAGGAGCAGAACTGACCACAGGAATTGGATGACCAAGAAAATAATGTTTCAATTTGCGACTGGCCATGAACACCCCATATACTAGCTTCCGCCAATGCGGGTATCGCTGTTTAGACTCAATTAAGACCTCACTAACATAATAAGCCGGCCTTTGGACTGGATATTCCTCACCCGTCTCTTTTCTTTCCACTACAACCGCCACGCTGATGGCTCTACTGTTAGTAGCCACATATAAGAGCAAAGGCTCCTTCTCAACAGGAGTTGCAAGAACCGGCGGCTCAACCAACTGCTTCTTAAGCGCTTCAAACGCCTCTTTAGAAGCATCACCGCAAACAAAATGATATGTTTACTTCATCATCTGGTACAAAGGAATATCCTTCTCTCCCAGGCGGCTTATAAACCGGCTTAAAGCTGCAACACGACCTGCCAAATTCTGGACATCATTGACGCACGCCGGCTTAGCCAACGAAGTGATAGCCTTGATTTTCTCTTGGTGAGCTTCAATACCACCTTCTTGATTTGGCTGGGTTAAGCATCATTTTGTAGGCCCGGAGATTATCAAAGGTCTCTTTCAGATCATCCAACAGAATCTCCTTCTTTCGAGATTTCACAACAATATCATCCAGATAAGCCTGAACATTATGTTCAATCTGATTATCGAAACCGTTCTGGACACAACGCTTATAAGTCGTTTGAGCACTCTTGAGCCCAAAAGGCACAGACACATAGCAGAAAGCTCCAAAAGGTGTGATGAAAGCCGTCTTCTCTTGGTCTTTAACTGCCATCTTAATCGGATGATAACCAGAATAGTGTCACAGCCCTAGAATTGTTTGCAATAGTTGCATAAGAGAGCATCCATGCATCATGTCTAATTTCTGAAAGTTGAATTGAGGTTTGTTGAAACCCTCAGAAATCAGTTCAAATAACCAATTTTAAAAAAAAATCTTCTCAAATGAGTCCAATAAAATGTTCCTGTTATTCCATAGAATTATTGGCAAGAGCAAAAATTCAAACCAATATTTTTATGAGCTCAGAAACATTTATGTTGTCCATTTGAATTAATCCAATAACTATTTTCTTTGGATTATATTTAATATATATTAAATATAACTCCAATAATTCTGGAAGTTTGTGAGTGGCTTTGTATATATTTTAGCAAGCCATATAATAAACTAAAGAATTGATGAAAATGATTTAGTGGCTAAAACTAAATCAAAACAGAGAGGAAATAAAATAGAAAACAGTAATTAAAATAGAAAACAGAGAAGGAGGGAGTACCTATAACTTACCTGGCCCACGAGAGAAGCCAGACCACCAGGCCCATGTGCCAATCATCATCCTCCTTGCGCCAGAAGGACGCCCGGCGCGTGCCCGACGCGCGCCGGCCACCTCCACCTTGCCTGCCTATCTCCTTGCTGCCCGAAGCACCTAGAGGACGCCACGCACCCCCCCGGACTGCTCTCACTCTCTCCTGCGCTCATCCTCTCCTTTGCCGCCCTCTCTCTCCCGTGACCGAACGCTGCCGTCGCCGCCGCTCGTCGTCGCCGTAGCCACAACCACTCCCTCGCTCCATCTTCCCATCCCCGAGCTTCGCCACGACCCCGTGGAGCTACACACCCGACAAACGCGACCGCAGGAGCCCTGCAACATCGTCCCCACCGTCCTCATCGCCGCCTCTGTCCGATGACCGCCGTCGTTCGATTCATGCCGTCTAGGGCTTCCCTGGCCTCGACCTCGACTCCGTTCGACCCCTCTGTGAGCCTCCGTCGTTTCCCCCTTATTTCCCCTCTCCAAACCTTCCTCTAGCCGTGCTTTCACCGGAGCCAAGAGCTCACGCCCGCCGGCCATGTCGCCGTCGTGTCTACAGACGGCGTAGCTTGCGCCTGGGTGTGTCATTCTTCTCGGGCTGCTCCTAGGAGACGACCACGACCACAAGCTGGTCCTCCCGTGCACCACAGCATCGTTGCCGAGCTTGTCCGAGCTCCAGCCACCGCGCTTGCCATCACCACCGTCGTTACAGTCCACTCCGGCGCGAGCTGATGGCTCCGTTGGATGCGGACAAGCACCAGCTTCACGGCAAGCCAAACTGCCGCTAGTTTTGTCGCCTGTGTTGCGTTTCCGAGCCGCGCCACCGTCTCGGGCATCGCCAGCATCATGTCACCGGTGGGTTTGACCCATTTGACCATGTGGGCCCCGCCCCCTGGTCAAACCTAGCTTAGGAGTTAAACTAACACTAATTTAGTTAGTTGGCTAACTATGACACTGACAGTGGGCCCCGCATCGAGTCAAAGCACGAGGTAACGCGGGATTAGTGCCCCTGTCACTGACCAGTGGGTCCCACTGGTCAGGTTTGACCTGGACCGCATCTATTGACCAGATGATGTCAGAATGATGCAAGGCTGACGCAGTAACTACTTTTCTGTATTTTTAATAGATCTTAATGATTTATTTATCTTTAGAAAATCCCCTAAACTCCAAATGAAATAATTTATATATGAAAAGTTATCAGAAAAATATGAAGAATTTTTTTAGGCCATGTTCATGCATGTTTGAGCAAGTTAAGATCACGAACTAGGACAATTCATGTTTACGGAATATATGGTATGTAGTTTTGGAGTTGGAATTTGCTATATGTTTGAATTCCACTTCAATTAATATGACTAACTGTTGCATTAGGTGAATTCAGTACATTAACATGCCATGATCATACATCATTTTTGTTGCATTGCATTGATTGTGTTCCCTCTTGTTTGCCGGTAATCGTCCCCTCTTAGTAGATGACGTTCCGACGATGAGATCGATGACACCGATGAAGAGCTATAATATCTTCAGAAATGCCAGGCAAGCACAACCCCCCTTGTTGATTCCGATACAATCCCACACTCTCTCTCTCTCTTGCTCTCTTTTACTGCATTAGGACAACAGCGATTCAATTGTTACATGCTGCGGTAGTTGAACCCCTTTCCTCTACATGACCTGTCATTGCCACAATAAATAGATGAAACCCACTAGTATGAGTAGGACTTGTTTGAGCCTTGATGTGCCTACTCATTCATGCTTGTTTGTCATGCCTGCTACTGCTTAGAGTTGAGTCAGGTCTGATTCATAGGGAATGAATTGGAACATGGTGAACATGTCTTACCGTGGAGAGCTAAGTGTGTGAACACGATTTGGTAAAGGTAGCGGTGAGAGGCCATGTAGGAGTACATGGTGGGTTGTCTCATTGCAGCCATCCTTAGGAACTGAGTTATGTGTTTGTGATCCATGATCAGCTACTACCATGCATTGGCATCCTTAATTGACCCTCTTGGCTTCTCAATCACCCTAGTACTTTGTCCAGGAGTTGCAAATAGTTTCTTGTGTTTGTAGGTTATGTGTTGGCGGCCGTGCGTAGCGCTGACCCTAGGGGTGGGCTATGTTGCGGTAGATACACCATGACCGGGTATGCCGAGCGCCCGTTTGGCGTCTCGAGACCCTGTTCACATCGTTCGGGGCTGTATGTGGAAACATCGGCCGGACTTCCTGCGGATGGAACCTGGATAGGCGATAAACCTGGACTAGAGACTTGAGTGTTTAGGTAGGCCGTGGCCGACACCCTCATTGGGCTTCCGCTTGAAGGTTGCCGACTACATGTCGTGTAAACGTCGGTAAGTGGTGAGAGCGTGTATGAAGAAGTACACCCCTGTCGGGTTATCATTATCTATTCGAATAGCCGGATTCCTCGGATATGGAAACTTGGACCCCTTGCATAGTTCATAGACAAGTGAAAGTGGATACTCTAAAACTCGCAAGATAAGTGTGAGTGCTATGGATGGCCTTCTCGTAGGGAGACGGGAGCAGATCCATAATGGTTTATTGAATGGTGAATATGTGGACTCATGTGCGCCACCTCAAAGAGTTGCTTGCAGTCATAGTTCAGGTTAGCCACTGAGTCAAAGCTGGCTTGCTCCAGTTAAACTCCACTACCCCTTTGTTGACACCGATGCATATGTAGCTAGTTCTGATGTAAGTCTTGCTGGGTACATTTGTACTTACGTTTGCCTATTTTATGTTTTTGCAGAGAGACATCAGTCTCGCTAGTAATTCTGTGTGGACTTCGACGTTTAGCTTGATACCTCAGCTACGATCTTGTGCTCTCGGCATGATCTGGTAGATAGTCAGGCCTCTTAGCCGTTTTCATTTGTAGATGTCTGTACTCAAACATGTTAAGCTTCCACATGTTCTTTGATTTGAATGCTATGATTGTTGGGTCATGAGACCCATGTTTGTAATATCTCGCTCCTCGGAGCCTAATGAATAAATACTTGAGTTGTAGAGTTATGATGTGATGCCATGTTGTATTTACACATATCGAGCATATTGTGTGTATGATTGAAATGCTTGGTATGTGTGGGATCCGACAATCTAGTTGTTTATCCTTGGCAGCCTCTCTTATGGGGAAATGTAGTCTAGTGCTTCAATGAGCCATAGTAGTCTGCTACAGCCCGGTTCACCGGAGTCCTGTTAGCCCAGCACTACTGCTCAGGACACTTGACTGGCCGGCATGTGTTTCACTTCATTCCTGTGTCTGTCCCTTCGGGGAAATGTCACGCGGTGACATCCGGAGTCCTGCCTAGCCTGCTACAGCCCAGTTCCCGGAGTCCTGTTAGCCCAGTGCTACAGCCAGGATTCAGACGCTGCTCACCGACATGCTCGATGTGATTCATGTATGCCTGTCCCCATAGGTTAGTGCCGCTTTAGGTTCACGACTAGCCATGTTGGCCCGGGTTCTCTGTCATATGGATGCTAGTGACACTATCATATATGTGAGCCAAAAGGCGCAAATGGTCCCGGGCCATGGTAAGGCGACACCCATGGGAATACCATGCGTGAGGCCGCAAAGTGATATGAGGTGTTACCGGCTAGATCGATGTGACCTGGAATCGGGGTCCTGACAGCTTTGGTATCAGAGCCTGACTGCCTGTAGGGTTACCAAGCCAAACTGGTTGAAGTCGAGTCTAGAAAAGCTTTAGTTATGTAAGGGAACATAAGGCTCTTTTTACTCCTTTACCCTATGCCCTTCTGATCTGAGTCAACATCTTCTTTTCTACGGGGATTAAGAATTAGGCCTTCTCATCTATCTATCAGGATGACGTGCTACTAATCCATAGACTTATAACATTGATAGTTTCAAGCCTTAGTTCTGTTCCTACTACTTCCGTATGATTGACAGTTGATCTCAGAACTTTGATATTGTGATGTTGACTGGTCATGCCACTATTTTGTAGGATGTATCAAACATTTTTGAGCATTTACGGCAGTTATGCTGTCCGAGTCATCCCAGGTTTCTAGATAGTCTGATGCACTTGCAACCATTCCTCCATGTTCCTGATGTCCACTTGGGCCAGATTAATCACACTAATCGGTGAGTTGAGGTACTCTGTTGCCTCGACATATATGTTGGAGCTATTATTATGACCCTAGGTGTTTTAGGGAGTCACCTAGTGATCTAGCCATGTTTTGTATCCTCAGTGTGTGATTCTGGCCATTATTCTCGAAAGCATCCCGTGATGCCATGTAGTAGTAGGTATTCTATTCATGGGTTCTTGAACCCGAGATTCACCCTACTTACCTCATGTTGATAGTGCTGCTAGTTCCTTTAGGATATTAGTAACCTTTGCGATAGTCCTCGAGGTTCGTGGTACATCCTTCTTCCAATTATAATGAACCATTCTTGGTAGGAGTTCTTTTGAACCAAAAGGTCATGACAGAGTGCTCCTGATGAGTTCTCCATTCTATGCTGTGACTCTGCCAACCCTACCTTTATGCATGGGTTATCCAGAAGAAATATGTTGAACTCGTTCGACATACTAATCTATGCATCCACAACTCAGAAAGTTATATGTTCCTTTGAGTTGTCCCCCTTCCGTTATATTCCGAACTTCGTCTATAAATTGATAGTCAAGAGTACATGAGCATTCGTTCATCGGTGCCTATTACTCTTGTGGTCCGTCGAGCCGTTCTATTTCAGAATGACTAGGAGAAACAAATTCCAGTACCTCATCCATTTCTAGGATTGGGTCAAAGCAGTTGTATTTCACAGATCAAATGCAATCAAGCTATTGGTCTGTTCTACCCTCAAGTATTATCCACTTTATGTCAGGAATGTCATGAGAATTGCACCTTCCCTTATGAATTCTTGACGTAGTGATACTTCTCGCCATCATTATTCATTCCTGGGTGTCGTGCTGTCGCAACCAGAATACCGACAAGTGAATCGTGATGTGTGAAATCAATACTCCTAGCAACTCTTTGCTTGGTAGTAAATGGACATTAATATCATTCTTAGTGTGCTGATTATTGAATCATCACCGTAAGGTTGATCACGCTACCTAGTCCTTATTTCCTGGTGCACTCTTCGATCAACGGGTTAGGATTTTGGCAAACCCTTGCTCTTTTGATCATATTGTCTTGCCCTAGAGAGCAAGATTGATCTCGAGCTTAGTATCATGCCGGTGGTTCGTGATTTTCCGAATATCTTCTCGAAAGTATTACCAGGTTGTCACCTGACCGCTATGTGGTGTTCATGATCAAGTTGGTTTCTTGCAAACCAGCCATTCCCCAAGAATCTGTTTTGGTTACACCCTGAGCTAGTTGGTTAAGCTAAACAATAACTTGGAGAGTTGGAAGATAAAAGCTTGCCAGCTTAGTTCATCTCAAGGGATATATTTGCGTGTGTTGAAGATAGATGATATCTTCATCAATTGGTCCCTGTGATCACTTGTTGGACCTATTGTCGTATCAAACATTGATTTGAGTATGGGCTATCATCAAATCAAGTCAGAACCAACGATGTTCATAATGTTGTCTTATTCGTGGTTGATCCCTCGAGCATAGACAATTATATCTTTTGGGTCTGACCAATGCTATCATCTTGTTCACTTAGTTGTGGGATTCCATATATATGGAAACATGGATGGATTGTTGTTGAGCCCATCGACAACATCCATATCCTTTCCATGAATTATGTTGAACATTAAGCTAGTGATGGAAACTTTGTAAGCGTTGCCCTTGTGTCCCGTTCATGGGGTATATGTTTGGATGAAAGAAGATACTTCCTCTAATTCACGTGCACTTGATGCAAGTGGCCGCCGTGAATTTGAGAAAGGTTTGTTTTGTTTCCTCTGAAACCGTCCCAAGTCAGTCCTGCATATGTACGAAGTATTTTGTGGTCTGGAGACTTGCAACCTTCATTCTATATGTATTCCTAACTCACCAAGCCACTGATTGAATTGTTCAAGGAGAAGAAGTTCCTTCTTAAGAGCATGCCTTATGCAAGGACTTTGATATCCTCGATGATGGTTCCCCACCTGAACTCGATAGTGTTTTATTATAAGACTACTATGTGGCCATTCTTGTCTTGGACAACGTGTTCACATGTGTGTAGCAGAACCCGCTCATGTTTTGGAGTTTACTATCGCAGTTCAAATCCCGAGTATCTCGCAACATCGTCTCGTCGGTTTGTGTTGCAAACTTTCTTTCCGGACATGTTGTCTGAAATATCCCGTTACCAACCAAATCTGAATCACAGGCAGATATGATGGTTGGAACTTCTCCAAGATCTATGATGTAGGTCCCGACAAGGTTGATGTTCTGGCCGACGCACCTAGCCGGAGAATCTATCACTATAGTATCTTGATTGGGCAATTTTTCCATCTTCTCCATGAGGATTTCATGCATCTTATCCTATAAGTTGTTCCTTAGGGATTCTTGTGCTCTTGGTTTCCTCGATTAAGCTATGACCATTCGAACGGTGGAATCACTCTCGTTGAGTTATTCCCAGTTACCAGAATCATTCCCAGCATTTGCATTTGTTCCCAGCTTGCACCTTAGTAATTACTGTTTTAGATCATCTTCAAAAGTGGTCCTACTATGGGTCCCATCCATCCCCGATGATAAGCAAAATCATCCATTGTGTTGTCTTCAACAAGGTAGTCCACATCATCCATTCTAGTATGGGTATGCCATTCTTTCAAATTCGTTCACATGATCATTTGTGAATGCCTTAGGCTGGTATAAAGAATTTCAATGATGTTGCATCAAAAGTAATTCTTTTTGCCACTTAAGGGAATAGTTCTTCGAGTCACCTTCCCCGAGGTACCCCGTTTTGGAATCATGGCAATTTACCTTGCTACTTTGAAACCCTCGTCAAACTGTTTCTTCTATCGCTCCTGATGCAAGTTTTGCCTCTCAGCTCCAGAGATGTTTCTATGTCTCATTCCGTGAGTTGATCTTGTGATCATCAAGATGATCCTAAGTTGCTCGAACCTCAAGAAGATCGATTTTTATAAAAATTGTCCCTTTCTACTCGTTGTCATGTTGGACGTAGTTCTCAAGTAAGACGCCAAGATCAATATGATGCAATGAATCAATATATTCGAGAAGAGCAGTTGGGTCATGAGGATTGAATTAGATTTGCGTCCCCTCTGTCTTCTTACCTCACGTCTTGAATCTCGGGACGAGATTCTTGTTTAGTGGGGGTGAGTTGTCACATCCCTAGAATTGTTTGCAGTAGCTGCATAAGAGAGCATACATGCATCATGTCTAATTTCTGAAAGTTGAATAGATGTTTGTTGAAACCCTCAGAAATCAGTCAAATAACCAACTTTCAAAAAAATCTTCTCAAATGAGTCCAATAAAATGTTCCTGTTATTCCATAGAATTATTGGCAAGAGCAAAAATTCAAACCAATATTTTTATGAGCTCAGAAACATTTATTTTTGCCATTTGAATTAATCCAATAAATATTTGCTTTGGATTATATTTAATATATATTAAATATAACTCCAATAATTCTGGAAGTTTGTGAGTGGCCTTGTATATATTTTAGCAAGCCATATAATAAAATATAGAATTTATGAAAATGATTTAGTGGCTAAAACTAAATCAAAACAGAGAGGAAATAAAATAGAAAACAATAATTAAAATAGAAAACAGAGAAGGGGGGAGTACTTGTATCTTACCTGGCCCACGAGAGAAGCCAGCCCACCAGGCCCATGTGCCAATCATCCTCCTCCTTGCGCCAGAAGGACGACGGGCGCGCGCCCGACGCGCGCCGGCCAACTCCACCTTGCCTGCCTATCTCCTCGTCACCCCGAAGCGCCTAGAGGACGCCACGCACCCCCCCGACCGCTCTCACTCTCTCCTGCGCTCATCCTCTCCTCTGCCGCGCTCTCTCTCCCGCGACCGAACGCTGCCGTCGCCGAAGCTCGTCATCGCCGTAGCCACAACCACTCCCTCACTCCATCTCCGCATCCCCGAGCTCCGCCACGACCCCGTGGAGCTACACACCCGACGCACGCGACCGTAGGAGACCTGCAACATCGTCCCCGCCATCCTCATTGCCGCCTCTGTCCGGTGACCGCCGTTGTTCGATTCATGCCGTTCAGAGCTTCCCCGGCCTCGACCTCGACTCCGTTCGACCCCTCTGTGAGCCTCCGTCGTTTCCCCCTTGTTTCCCCTCTCCAACCCTTCCTCTAGCCGTGCTTTCACCGGAGCCGAGAGCTCACGCCCACTGGCCATGTCGCCATCGTGTCTACAGACGGTGTAGCTTGCGCTTGGGCACGTCATCGTGCTCGGGTTGCTCCTAGGAGACGACCCCAACCACCAGCTGGTCCTCCCGTGCACCACAGCATCGTTGTCGAGCTTGTCCGAGCTCCCGCCACCGCGCTTGCCATCGCCGCTATCATTACGGTCCACTCTGGTGCGAGCTGATGGCTGCGTTGGATGTGGACAAGCACCAGCTTCACGCCAAGCCAAACCACCGCTCGTTTCGTCGCCTATGCTGTGTTTCCGAGCCGCGCGGCCGTCTCGGGCCTCGCCGGCATCATGTCACCGGTGGGTTTCACCCATTTGACCATGTGGGCCCTGCCCCCTGGTCAAACCTATATTAGGAGTTAAATTAACACTAATTTAGTTAGTTGGCTGACTGTGACACTGACAGTGGGCCCCACGTTGAGTCAAAGCACGAGTCAACGCGGGATTAGTGCCTCTTTCACTGACTAGTGGGTCCCACTGGTCAGGTTTGACCTGGACCGCGTTTGTTGACCAGATGACGTCAGCATGATGCAAGGCTGACGCAGTAACTGCTTTTCTGTATTTTAAATAGATGTAAATGATTTATTTATTTTCAGAAATCCCCTAAACTTCCAAAAATCATAGAAATTCAACCGTAACTCCAAATGAAACAATTTATATATGAAAAATTATCAGAAAAATATGAAGAATCTGTTTATGCCATGTTTGAGCAAGTTAAGATCACAAACTAGAACAATTCATGTTTATGGAATATATGGTATGTAGTTTTGGAGTTGGAATTTGTTATATGTTTGAATTCCACTTCAATTAATATGACTAATTGTTGCATTAGGTGAATTCAGTACCTTAACATGCCATGATAATTCATCATGTCTGTTGCATTGCATTGATTGTGTTCCCTCTTGTTTGCCGGTAATTGTCCCCTCTTAGTAGACGACGTTCCGATGATGAGATCGATGACACCGATGAAGGGCTATAATATCTTCAAAAGTGCCAGGCAAGCAAAAACCCCAATGTTCATTCTGATACAATCCCACTCTCTCGCTCTTGCTCTATTTTAGTGCATTAGGACAACAACGATTCAACTGTTTCATGCTGCGGTAGTTGAACCCCTTTCCTCTGCATGACCTGTCATTGCCACAGTAAATAGATGAAACCCACTAGTATGAGTAGGACTTGTTTGAGCCCTAATGTGCCTACTCATTCATGCTTGTTTGTCATGCCTGTTACTGCTTAGAGTTGAGTCAGGTCTAATTCATCGGGAATGAATTGGAACATGGTGAACATGTCTTATCGTGGAGAGCTAAGTGTGTGAACACGATTTGGTTTGTCTCATTGCAGCCGTCCTTAGTAACTGAGTTCTGTGTTTGTGATCCATGATCAACTACTACCATGCATTGGGATCCTTAATTGACCCTCTCGGCTTCTTAATCACCCTAGTACTCTGTCCAGGAGTTGCAAATAGTTTCTGGTGTTTGTAGGTTATGTGTTGGCGGCCGTGCGTAGCGCTGACCCTAGGGGTGCGCTATGTTGCGGTAGATACACCGTGGCCGGGTATGTCGGGCACCCGTTTGGCGTCTCGGGACCCTATTCACATCATTCGGGGCCGTATGTGGAAACCTCGGCCCGACTTCCTGCGGATGGAACCTGGATAGGCGATAAACCTAGACTAGAGACTTGAGTGTTTAGGTAGGCCGTGGTCGACACCCTCGTTGGGATTCCACTTGAAGTTGCCGAGTACATGTCATGTGTAAACGGCGGTAAGTGGTGAGCGTGTGTATGAAAAAGTATACCCCTGCAGGGTTATCATTATCTATTCGAATAGCCAGATTCCTCGAATATGGAAACTTGGACACCTTGCATAGTTCATAGACAAGTGAAAGTGGATACTCTAAAACTCGCAATATAAGTGTGAGTGCTATGGATGGTCTTCTCATAGGGAGACGGGAGCGGATCCATAGTGGTGTATTGAATGGTGAATATGTGGACTCGTGTGCGCCACCTCAAAGAGTTGCTTGCAGTCGTAGTTCAGGTTAGCCACTGAGTCAAAGCTAGCTTGCTGCAGTTAAACTCCACTACCCCTTTGTTGATACCGATGCATATGTAGCTAGTTCTGATGTAAGTCTTGCTGGTTACATTTCTACTCACGTTTGCCCATTTTATGTTTTTGCAGAGAGCCGTTAGTCTTGCTAGCAATTCCGTGTGGACTTCGACGTTTAGCTTGATACCTCAGCTAAGATCTTGTGCCCTCGGCAGGATCTGGTAGATAGTCAGGCTTCTTAGCCGTTTTCATTTGTAGATGTATGTACTCAGACATGTTAAGCTTCCGCATGTGCTTTGATTTGTATGCTATGATTGTTGGGTCATGAGACCCAAGTTTGTAATATCTCGCTCCTCGGAGCCTAATGAATGAATACTTGAGTTGTAGAGTTATGTTGTGATGCCATGTTGTATTTACACATATCGAGCATATTGTGTGTATGATTGAAATGCTTGGTATGTGTGGGATCCGACAATCTAGTTGTTTATCCTTGGAAGCCTCTCTTATGGGGAAAGGTAGTCTAGTGCTTCCATGAGCCATAGTAGTCCACTACAGCCCGGTTCACCGGAGTCCTGTTAGCCCAGCACTACTGCTCAGGACACTTGACTGGCCGGCATGTGTTTCCCTTCGTTCCTGTGTCTGTCCCTTCGGGGAAATGTCACGGGGTCCTGCCTAGCCTGCTACAGCCTGGGTTCCCGGAGTCCTGTTAGCCCAGTGCTACAGCCCGGATTCACACGCTGCTGACCGACATGCTCGATGTGATTCATGTATGCCTGTCCCCATAGGTTAGTGCCGCTTTGGGTTCAGGACTAGACATGTTGGCCCGGTTTCTCTGTCATATGGATGCTAGCGACACTATCATATACGTGAGCCAAAAGGCGCAAATGGTCCCGGGCCATGGTAAGGCGACACCCGTGGGAATACAGTGCGTGAGGCCACAAAGTGTTATGAGGTGTTACCGGCTAGATCGATGTGACTTGGAATCGGGGTCCTGACAAATAGGCATCCAAGAAACACAAACACTCACAGCCCGCCATAGCATCTATGATCTGATTGATACGGGGAAGAGCAAAAGGATCAGCTAGACAAGCCTTGTTGAGATCGGTATAATCCACACACATACGCCAAGTGCCATTCTTTTTAAGTACTAGCACCAGGTTAGCCAACCACGCAGGATGAAAAACATCAATGATGAACCCAGCCGCTAAGAGCCGGGTGACCTCTTCTCCAATGGACTTAAGTCTCTCTTCATTAAAATGACGAAGGAATTGCTTGACCAGCTTAATCCTAGGATCAATATTGAGAGTGTGCTTAGCGAGTTCCCTAGGTACACCTAGCATGTTTGAAGGATTCCATGCAAAGATGTCCCAGTTCACTTAGATGAACTCGATGAGCGTGCTTTCCTATTTCAGATCCATATTACACTGATCCCTAGGTACACCTAGCATACTGAGGTGAGTCGCCAGGAACAAGGTCAACCTGTTTGGTATAATCTGCTGACTTAAACTTCATCAAAGGGTCTTGCTCTATGGTTGGCTTCTTTAATGGGGTCATGTCAGCTGGGTTAACATTATCCTTATAGAACTTAAGTTCTTCCTTGGCATAGGCAGACTCGGCATAGGCAGCATCACCTTCTTCACATTCTAAAGCAAATTTTCTACTGCCATGGATTGTGATAGTACCCTTATGTCCTGGCATCTTAAGCGGCAAGTACACATAACACGGTCGTGCCATGAATTTCGCATAAACCGGCCGTCCAAATAAAGCGTGATAAGGGCTTTTGATCTTGACCACCTCAAACCACAACGTCTCTGCTCTTTAATCATAGTCATCTCTGAAAGCCACATCCAGGGCAATCTTACCAACTAGGTATGCCGACTTACGAGGCACCACACCATGAAATACTCTAGAGGACGGCTTAAGAACCTTGTCAGTCAGATTCATGCGGCGAAAAGTGTCATAATAAAGGATATTGATGCTGCTTCCACCATCCATAACCACATTAGTGAATTTATAACCCCCAACTTGAGGGTCCACCATGAATGCTAGCTGAACCTGGTTGTCCATCTGGGCAGCTGATCCTCACGACTCCATACAATTGGCTGTTCTGACCACCACAAGTACTGAGGCACCACCGACTCAACTGTGCTTACCGCTTGTTTATGAACCTTCTAATCTCGCTTGCACAGGCTTGTGGTGAAAACATGATATTGGCTGATATTAAGCTGCTTTGGATTACTCTGGTACCCTGACTGTTGTTGCTGGTTACCTTGATTATGCTGCTGATTATAACTGCCCTGATTGCCCTGACCTTGATATCCAGAATTTGAGCCGCCACCTCCAAAGCTGGACCCGTGTGAGCCGGATCCTGACTCGCCGTGCAGGCCATTATTGTTATTTTGGTCCTGATGAAAACCAAAGTTCTTATATTCCTTCATGATAAAACAATCTTTCCACATGTGAGTCGACGGTCTATCTGGAAAACTGTGCTTTGGGCAAGGCTGGTTCACCATCGCCTCAAGGTTGAATTTTCGCCCTCCAAACCGAGGTTGTGGCTCTCCCTTACGACGTTGACCACTATTCTATGTATTGGTATTGGCCACAAAATCTGACTCGCCGTCAGGTTGCCTGCGCTTACCATTACTACCATGGTTATGCCCTGTCATGTTTGGCTGCTGCCCTTTTCCATTTCCATTCTTCTTCCCCTTACTAGACTTATCCTCATCAGACCCAGGGTCCTTAGTATTGTCAGAGTCGGCGTATTTGGTGAGAGCTGCCATAAGCTCCCCCATGTCATTGCAGTGATGTTTAAGCCGCCCTAACTTCTGCTTGAGAGGGGGCAATTTTTCTTCATAATTACAACATCAGAGCCGGCGTTGATGCTATCCAATGAATGGATAATAGCGGATACCCGTCGAACCCAGTGGTGGGCCGATTCATCCTCTATCTGCACACAAGGATCGAGATCAATGATTGATAGGGGCTACTTGCGTGTGTCTTTAAAATTCTGAATAAAGCACGCTTTCAACACAGCCCGTGAATTAATAGAATTTGGGGGTAATCCCTTCAACCAGGTTCGAGCCGGTCCATAAAACATCATGGTGAATTACTTGGTGCACATAATGTCGTTAACATATAACATCTCCATAGCCAGCTCATAGCTCTCAATCCAGGCCTCAAGAAGTTGATCAGCTGTGTAATTAGGCACCTTGCAAGGACCCTTAAAGTCTTTGGGAAGACGCTTATTCTGTAGAGCCGACACTAAACACGGCACACCAACCGTCCTAGAAGTCATCCTAGCCTCTAAAGATGCCGAAGGGTTCAACTGAAGCCATTGATGAGCCGCTAACTAAGCCACAAGCTCCGCCTCTTGATGTACCCTAGCCTAGTCCATCAGAGCCCGAACATTGTGATCATCACGTGGCGGGTCATACCCATGGGGCGGGTTATGACGCCGCTCGCTGCTGGAAATCGCCGGCGATTCAATGCGCCGGCTGTAGCTTTGACTATGATGGGGAGTTGAATGAATTCATTCATGGCTATGTGAGTAAGCAGCCTATTGGGCCACCGCTTTCTGAAGATGTTCCACGGTGTTCTGGGTCTCAATCACCGCAGGAGACTCGCCTTCAACTAGAAGAGCCGGCAGCCGTGAAGCCACAGCAATCATGTTATCTAGAGGGTTGGAGTAATGACCCGAGGTGTCAGCATCCGCTGGGGCGGGGTCGCATCCATATGTGGCGGGTCTGCTACATGAGGTCGAGACGGCGCCCCAGTTACAGGCGTCTCAGCAGCCCGGGTCACACCGAGCGGGTTACTTGGCCCTGCTCCATGCGTATTGAAAAGATTCCTTCCTTCGAACCATGAAGGTAAATGGCTCTAATATCTATGTAAGACAGCGTTTGGCGTGTTTCGATCCAAGCATTTATCCGTTGCGTCTCCGCCTCCAGGGCGGCTCGCTCTGTGGCCATCCTGACGTTTTCTGCCTCAAGATCCTCTCGGGCCTTGGCCACCTCTTCTCGCAACTTTGTAATCTCCGCAATATGCTACACCTGAGTCACCGGAGTTACCTCTGCAGCCAAGAGAGTCTCTAGAGTGTCTAGGAGTTCAGATAAGACTTGAGCTGGCGGACGTGCCAAGCCATTGGCCCCAGCCGTCACCGTAGTAGTTGAACTGGACGTCATGGCTGTAGCGGTTGACGATTGTAACACTGGTTGCGTGCCAGCCATGAAGATTGCAGTTCTGCTCGGTGGCTCATAGGGCTCCAGAATACTATTGCCATCCGAATAGCCCCCAAGCCCGCCATCTTGAAGTTGATATATCGACTCGGTTTCACCGGTTGATGTGACTCATCACTTGCATAGATGGATGTCTCTCCACCAGACTCAGAACCTTCCTCAAGATCCGCCCCATGAATAAAGCCAATGAAATCACAGTTCCGGACGGATATTCACTGGTCGTCTTCCTATTGCGGGTAATGGGGATCAACATCAACACAGCCCCGCTGCCTCACTGGCCGCCAGCAACCGGCAACATCAAGAAAACAACGATCGCCATGTTGGTGGTGGACGAGCGGTAGGAGCTGCTGCCCACGGAGCCCCTGCTATTGGTGCTGAACGGAGGCGTGGCGACTTTTTTGTCCCCCTTGATGGTGGGCTACATGGAGGAGAAGCTTGCGAGCGAGGCCATGACCCCCACGGGTTTGCTGCTGATCATGGGCGATGAGTGGCACATGATGGTGATGCCATCTTCCTTGAAGATCTCTCCGAGCATGGTGACGAAGATGAAGGCATGGGGACTATGAACCCTACTCCCGCCTTGCCGTGGTGCTATTTTTGGTCGCAATGGTCATCATTATGACCATAAGATCAGGATGACCATGACAACCAAGCGAGAGTGAACCTCCATGTGCCATCATTCACGGGAAAAGAGGATCCGGATGCATATATCGAGTGGGAAGAGAAGTGTGATCAAATCTTTCGCATCCATGGTTTTTTCAAAGCCAAGAGAGTTGATCTTGCTATTATGGAGTTCTCCGGTTATGCTCTTACATGGTGGAATCAGCTGCAAGACGACCGGTTGATTCCAGGCAATAATCATATTCGCCGACTTTGATGAAGGAAGTCATGAGGCGCCGTTTTGTTCCATCATACTATGAGAGGCAATTGTACAAGCGGTTGTAGGGGCTCACTCAAGGTTCTCGCACTTTTGAGGAGTACTATAAAGAGATGGAGGTGCGGCTAATTCGGATAAGAACCCATGAAAGTGATGAGGTGAAGATGACGAGATTTTTACATGGGCTGAATGATGAAATATCAGATTTTCTGGAGATTTTTCCTTATGATACATTACAATATGTGGTACATCAAGCTATAAGAGTTGACAAGAAGAACATGTGTAATGGTCATACTCGTGCCTTCCAAGGGCGCACCACCACACACTCATGGCAGCAAGCACAACAGCCATATGGTTCTCAGTTTGAGGGTGCACCACCTAGACACCCATATGCCTCGACGGCCTCCTCACCTGCTATTCGCAATCAAGATAAGAGGTCAACAACTACAGTAGGAGTATCCTCTGCTCCACCTCAAGAAAAGATTTCTACACGCAACAACAACATTCAATGTCACAAGTGCAAAGGAAGAGGTCATATTTCTTCGAAATGTCCAAGCAAAAGAACCATGATCATCAATGAACGGGGTGAATGGAAGTCTGAAAGTGACCCTAAAGGTGGCAATGTTGAAGTGCAGGAGGAGCAAGGTTGGGAAGTAGGAGGAACAATTTTATCTCATGAGGAACTTGATGGAGAAGATTTGGTTGTATGTCATTCACTTAACGCCCAGGTTGTGGAGGAGGAAAAGGGGTAGCGGCATAATCTTTTCCACACCAGTTGCCTTATCAACTCCAAGATATGTGGAGTGATTGTTGATAGTGGCAGCTGCAACAATATTGCAAGTACGAAGATGGTCGAGAAGCTTCAATTGCAAACAAAATGTCACCCACACCCATACCGCATGCATTGGTTGAATGATTGTGGTGCAATTAAGGTGATTAGCAGCATGCAAATACCAATTTCAGTAGGGAGATATCAGGATAATGTTGAGTGTGATGTGGTGCCGATGCATGCTTGTCACTTGCTTCTTGGGCGACCGTGGTTGCATGACCATGATGTGCAAATCAACGGGCGTGCGAATCACTTACATTTTGTCCATAGAGGAGAAAAGTTCACTTGGCTACCCATGGCACCCGAGGAAATCTATCTCGATGAGATGAAAAGAAAAGGAAAGAAAAAGGTGATACGTCTTCATCGTATCTGTAATTTTTGATTGTTCCATGCCAATATTATTCAACTTTCATATACTTTTTGGCAACTTTTTATATTATTTTTGGGACTAAAATTTTGATCCAGTGCCCAGTGCCAGTTCCTGTCTGTTGCATGTTTTTGGTTTCGCGGAATATCCTTATCAAATGGAGTCCAAACGGGATAAAAATGGACGGAGCTTATTTTTGGAAAATATGGAAAATTCGGAAGGAAAATCAACACGAACCAGTGCCCGAGGTGGTCACGAGGCAGGGGGGGCTCCCCCTACCTTTGTGATCCCATCGAAAGGCGGTTGACGCTCTTCTTTTGCCGCAAGAAAGCTAATTTTCGGAAAAACAATCACGGCGAAGGTTTTAGGCCAATCGGAGTTACGGATCTCCATATATATACGAAACGGTGAAACAGAGCCAAAAGAGAACGCAGAACCAGAGAGAAACAGAGAGATAGATCCAATCTCGGAGGGGCTCTCGCCCCTCCCATGCCATGGAGGCCAAGGACCAGAGGGTAAACCCTTCTCCCATCTAGGGAGGAGGTCAAGGAAGAAGAGGAAGAAGGGGCCCCTCTCCCCCTCTCCTCCGGTGGCGTCGGAACGCCGCCGTGGCCATCATCATCATCATCACCGTGATCTTCACCAACACCTCCGCCATCTTCACCAACATCTCCATTACCTTCCCCCCTCTATCTATAGCGGTCCACTCTCCCACAACCCGCTGTACCCTCTACTTGAACATGGTGGTTTATGCTTCATATTATTATCCAATGATGTGTTGCCATCCTATGATGTCTGAGTAGATTTTCATTGTCCTATCAGTGGTTGATGAATTGCTATTATTGATTTAATTTTCTGGTGGTTATATTGCTTTCCTTTGGTGCCCATCATATGAGTGCGCGCGTGGATCACACCCTAGGGTTAGTGGTATGTTGATAGGACTATGTATTGGAGGGCAAGAGTGACAAAAGCTTCAACCTAGCATAGAAATTGATGCATACGGGATTGAAGGGGGCCAATATATCTTCATGCTATGGTTTGGTTTTTACCTTAATGAAAGTTAGTAGTTGTGGATGCTTTCTAATAGTTCCAATCATAAGTGCATAGAATTCCAAGTCAGGGATGACATGCTTGCAGTGGCCTCTCCCACATAATACTTGCTATCGGTCTAGTAAAGTAGTCAATTGCTTAGGGGCAATTTCGCATCTCCAACCACCACTTTTCCACACTCGCTATATTTAATTTACAGCCCCTACTTTTTATTTACGTACTCTTTATTATCTTGCAAACCTATCCAACAACACATACAAAGTACTTCTAGTTTTATACTTGTTCTAGGTAAAGCGAACGTCAAGCGTGCGTAGAGTTGTATCGGTGGTCGATAGAACTCGTTGGGTTCGACACTCTTACTTATCGAAAACTGTTGCGATCCCCTATACTTGTGGGTTATCAAGACCTTTTTCTGGCGCCGTTGTCGGGGAGCAATAGCGTGGGGTGAATATTCTCGTGTGTGCTTGTTTGCTTTATCACTAAGTAATTTTTATTTGTTGTTCTTAGTTGTTTTCTATCTTTAGTTATGGGTAGGAAACGCAAAATACTAAAAAAATAGTTGTACCTACTGAACCAATGGTTGAAGAACCACTCAAAATCTATCACACTGCTGAAGCTTATTACTTGGATCATCTTCGATCCCTATGTGCTCGTGCTAAAACCCCAACTAGCTTAGTTGAGGTAAAATCCTTAGATGAGCATGCTTGTTATGTGCGACAACGAATATCTGAAAAAGGGAAACTATTATGGGGTCAAATTCAACGTTCGCAATGCTATGCTTGGAATTTATGTGAAATACATGATTTTACTTGTTGTTCTGAAAACCCTAAGAAACACCTTCCCTATCAATGTGAGTTTAGTGATAATGGAATCGTGTCTTCGTATGCTAAGGGTGTTTATAATTACTATGATGTTCAACAAATTGAAGAATTTGTTGCTTTTAAGGGTGCTTTTGAAATTGCTTCTTTGATTGAAAAGTATGATGCTCCTCTTTACAAATCTGAAAATTTTGCTATACATAAATATTTCTGTGATAATTATGCTTCTAATACCTATGTTAAACAATATATTGAGGAATACTCCGCTATCCAAGAAGAGACTGATATTTTGCAGGAGTCTATGGAAGAAGAAATTGGTGAAACTTTGAACTCATTGGATGAAAAAGATGAGGAGGAGAGCAAAGAACAAAAGGAGGAAGAGCGGATTGATCACCCGTGCCCACCTTCTAATGAGAGTAACTCTTCAACTCATACATTGTTTAATTTCCCTTCGTGCTTACCGAATGATGAATGATATGATAATTGCTATGATCCCGTCGATTCTTTTAAAATATCCCTTTTTGATGATGCTTGCTATGCTTGTGGCCAAGATGCCAATATGAACTATGCATATGGAGATGAACTTGTTATAGTTCCTTATGTTAAACATGAAATTGTTGCTATTGCACCCACGCATGATAGTCCTATTATCTTTTTAAATTTTCCCGACTACACTATATCGGAGAAGTTTGCACTTATTAAGGATTATATTGATGGGTTGCCTTTTACCATTGCACATGATGATTTTGATAGACATAATATGCATGTGCTTGCTGCTCCTACTTGCAATTA
This sequence comes from Triticum dicoccoides, assembly GCF_002162155.2. Taxonomy (NCBI): domain Eukaryota; kingdom Viridiplantae; phylum Streptophyta; class Magnoliopsida; order Poales; family Poaceae; genus Triticum; species Triticum dicoccoides. Next base: position 436,470,178 of record NC_041380.1, read on the forward strand.
TTATGAGAGAGGAACTATATCTCCACCTCTATATGTTTCCCACATGACAAAACTACAAGAAACTATTTATACTATGCATTGGCCTTTACTAGGTGTGCATGAATTGTTCTTTTATGACATGCCAATGAATAGGAAGAGAGTTAGACTTCTTCATTACATGATATATGTTACTTTGTTCTCACTCCTAAATTACAAATCATTTCTAATTAAAATTGGCTTTGATATACCTTGGGATCCGGGTGGATTCACTACTTGAGCACTATATGCCTAGCTTAATGGCTTTAAAGAAAGTGCTGCCAGGGAGACAACCCAGAAGTTTTAGAGAGTCAATTATTTCTGTTGTGTGCTTTTATAGATTTTAGAAATAAAAATAATATGCCAAGGTTTGCCTTTAGGATGTTTACATTTGCTTGATAGTTTGTACGGTGCAGGACAGAAACTTTGGCTGTAGTGCACGATTTTACATTTTTAGCTGGAACATCAAATGGTTCTGATTCTTTTTGAAATGTATTCCTATACAAACTGTTTATTTTTTCTAATTTTGGTAGAATTTTTAAATTATCATAAGTACGGTGAATGTTCATATTGCTATAGACTGTTCTGTTCTAGACAGATTCTGTTTTTGATGCATAGTTTGCTTGTTTTGATGAAACTATCAATTTATATCAGTGGATTAAGCCATGAAAAAGTTATATTACAGTAGAAAAAATGCAAAAACAAAATATGAATTGGTTTGCAACAATACGTAGAGTAGTGATTTGCTTTATTATACTAACAGATCTTACCGAGTTTTCTGTTGAAGTTTTGTGTGGATGAAGTGTTCAATGATCGAGAAGGTTTCGATGTGAGAAGAAGCAAGAGAGGCAAGAGCTCAAGCTTGGGAATGCCCGAGGCACCCCAAGTAAATATTCAAGGAGACTCAAGCGTCTAAGCTTGCGGATGCTGGGGAGGCATCCCCTCTTTCTTCAACAAGTATCGGTATGTTTTCGTATTCGTTTTGTTCATGCGATATGTGCAAGTCTTGGAGCGTCTTTTGCATTTAGGTTTTTCTGTTTATTTTTTGCACAATGCTGGTATGAGATAGTCCTTGGTTGATTTATAGAATGCTCTTTGCACTTCACTTATATCCTTTGAGTATGGCTTTCTAGAATGCTTCATGTGCTTCACTTATATCATTTGAAGTTTGGATTGCCTGTTTCTCTTCACTTAGACCACCGCCATTTGTAGAATGCTCTTTTGCTTCACTTATATTTGTTAGAGCACAGTCACATCTTTTCTAGAAAGAATTAAACTCTCTTGCTTCACTTATATCTATTGAGAGAGATGACAGGAACTGGTCATTCACATGGTTAGTCATAAAATCCTACATAAAACTTGTAGATCATTGAATATGATATGTTTGATTCCTTGCAATAGTTTTGCGATACAAAGGCGATGAAATTAGAGTCATTCTAGTCGAGTAATTGTGAATTTGAGAAATACTTGTGTTGAGGTTTGCAAGTCCCGTAGCATGCACGTATGGTGAACCGTTATGTAACGAAGTCGGAGCATGAGGTGTTTATTGATTGTCTTCCTTATGAGTGGCAGTCGGGGACGAGCGATGGTCTTTTCCTACCAATCTATCCCCCTAGGAGCATGCTCGTAGTACTTTGTTTCGATGACTAATAGATTTTTGCAATAAGTATGTGAGTTCTTTATGACTAATGTTGAGTCCATGGATTATACGCACTCTCACCCTTCCACCATTGCTAGCCTCTCTAGTACTGCGCAACTTTCGCCGGTACCATAAACCCACCATATACCTTCCTCAAAACAGGCACCATACCTACCTATCATGGCATTTCCATAGCCATTCCGAGATATATTGCCATGCAACTTTCATCATCATCATATACATGACTTGAGCATTTATCATCATATTGCTTTGCATGATTGTAAGATAGCTAGCATGATGTTTTCCTGGCTTGCCCATTTTTTGGTGTCATTGCTATGCTAGATCATTGCACATCCCAGTACACCGCCGGAGGCATTCATATACATTCATATCTTTGTTCTAGATATCGAGTTGTAACATCGAGTTGTAAGTAAATAAAAGTGTGATGATCATCATTATTAGAGCATTGCCCCAGTGAGGAAAGGATGATGGAGACTATGATTCCCCCACAAGTCGGGATGAGACTCCGGACGAAAAAAAAAGAGAAAGGCCAAAAAAAGAGAAGGCCCAAAAAAATTAATAAAAAAATGAGAGAAAAAGAGAGAAGGGGCAATGTTACTATGCTTTTACCACATTTGTGCTTCAAAGTAGCACCATGTTCTTCATATAGAGAGTCTCTTGAGTTATCACTTTCATATACTAGTGGGAATTTTCATTATAGAACTTGGCTTTGTATATTCCGATGATGGGCTTCCTCAAATGCCCGAGGTCTTCATGAGCAAGCAAGTTGGATGCACACCCACTTAGTTTCAGTTGGAGCTTTCATACACTTATAGCTCTCGTGCATCCGTTGCATGGCAATCCCTACTCACTCACATTGATATCTATTGATGGGCATCTCCATAGCCCGTTGATACGCCTAGTTGATGTGAGACTATCTTCTCCTTTTTGTCTTCTCGACCATCATATGTTATTCCACATTTAGTGCTATGTCCATGGCTCACGGTCATGTATTGCATGAAAGTTGAAAAGGTTTGAGAACGTCAAAATTATGAAACAATTTCTTGGCTTGTCATTGGGGTTGTGCATGATGTGAATATTTTGTGTGGTGAAGATGGAGCATAGCCAGACTATATGATTTTGTAGGGATGAGCTTTCTTTGGCTATGTTATTTCAATAAGACATAATTGCTTGGTTGGTATGCTTGAAGTATTATTGTTTTTATGTCAAAGGATAGATTATTGCTTTGAATCACTCGTGTCTGAATATTCATGCCATGATTAGACATATGATCAAGATTATGCTAGGTAGCATTCCACATCAAAAATTATCTTTTTTTATCATTTACCTAGTCGAGGACGAGCAGGAATTAAGCTTGGGGATGCTGATTCGTCTCCGTCGTATCTATAATTTTTTATTGTTCCATGCCAATATTATTCAACTTTCATATACTTTTTGGCAACTTTTTATATTATTTTTGGGACTAACATATTGATCCAGTGCCTAGTGCCAGTTCCTGTCTGTTGCATGTTTTTGGTTTCGCAGAATATCCATATCAAACAGAGTCCAAATGGGATAAAAATGGACGGAGCTTATTTTTGGAAAATATTGAAAATTTGGAAGGAAAATCAACGCGAACCAGTGCCCGAGGTGGTCACGAGGCAGGGGGCGCCCCCCAGGGCGCGCCCCTACCCTCGTGAGCCCACCGAAAGGCGGTTGATACTCTTCTTTTGCCGCAAGAAAGCTAATATTTAGAGAAAAATCATGGCGAAGGTTTTAGGCCAATCGGAGTTACGGATCTCCATATATATACGAAACGGTGAAACAAAGCCAGAAGAGAACACAGAACCAGAGAGATAGATCCAATCTCGGAGGAGCTCTAGCCCCTCCCATGCCATGGAGGCCAAGGACCAGAGGGGAAACCCTTCTCCCATCTAGGGAGGAGGTCAAGGAAGAAGAGGAAGAAGGGGGCCCCTCTCCCCCTCTCCTCCGGTGGCGCCGGAACGCCACTGTGGCCATTATCATCATCACCGCGATCTTCACCAACATCATCATCGACGAGCGATTTACCAAAAGAATAAAATTAGTGGAAATGATTGACCAGCATCTCTTCACGAACAGACCATTAAAACCATCCGGCCCTGGTGCTTTATCAATAGGCATTTCTTTTATGACCTTTTCAATCTCTTGCAGCTGAAAGGTTGTGTGAGCACCTCAAGACCTTGCACTCTTGGGATGAGTGAGAGTATTTCATTACCCAACAATATTGGTTTGATAGTTCCCATTCTGCCCTTGAAAGCAACCAAAAACTCCTTAGCTATTTCCCCATGATCTGAAGAAACTGTTCCATCAGGCAGTTGAAGACTAGCAATAGAATTCTTCCTATACCTCTCTGTTGCCATGGCCTGGAAGAATTTTGAATTTTCCTATCCCACCTTGATATATCTGATAGTACACCTTTTCCTCTAGTATAAAAACTACAAATGTAAAAGGTGTTCATGATGTATCTTACATATCTTCCTGAACTTGTGTTCAGGTATGGATAGGGGCCTCCAGTCCTCCAAATCATCCAGCCATAGAATTACCCAATTGCACTTTTCAATCAAAGATTTAATGTGTGAGAGCCCCTTCTGCCATTTCTTGAGTGCAAACCTCAAGGATTTCAATTTGTCCATAATAACTGCAGATATATGAGTCTTATGTGAAGGTTTGTTCCAAACTTACCTCACACAGTCCATGAAGCCAGGTTGATGCACCCAATATTTTTCAAATCTAAAGATATGTGCTTTAGGAATTGTGGTGCAGATAGAAATTACACAAGGAACATGATCAGACGCAGTTCTAGCAAGAGGTGTAACTTGTGTCATATGATATTGAGTTATCCAACTTGCAGAAGTAAAGAACTAGTCCAATTGCTCGAGGAGTGGGACATCCTGCATGTTTGACCAGGTAAACCTTCTACCTTTTAAAGGAAGTTCCAGCAGTCCTAAATGGCCAATGATCTCATTAAAGATAAAAATATCATTAACATCCCCTCCCAGAAGATTACGATTGTCCATGGACCTGATAAAATTAAAATCTCCCAGTAACAACCATTTTTGTTCCGGTTCCACTTGAAGGTTATACAACCAGTTAACAAACTCATCCCTCAATACACCCTGACAAGGCCCATATACATTGACTAAAAACCACTGGTCATTATTATGCACATAATTGAAAGTGATGATCATACCAGAAGGCTTTACTTCCACTAGTGCACCCTTAAAAACATCCGAACGCCATACTGTCAGAATACCACCCGAGGCTCCTCTCGAGGGTGATTCAATGAACTGATCAAAACCCATAGGACAAATGCTCTTAATTAATGAACAAGGGCAATATGACAACTTAGTTTCTTGCAAACAAGCAACCGCACACTGACTTTCAGAACTTTTCTCTCTAACAGAGCGCTTCATGTTTCAGAATATAGACCACGAACATTCCAACAAAGCACCTTCCAATTACGCATAGACCTTTGATTCATGAGATAAGCAAAAGCAAAGTATCAACAACTGCATGACATACAATGTCATACATCCCACACCATAAGAAACAAAATGCATCCAGTTCAGACCGCGCAACATAAAGTTTAGAACAACATAGACGACAGCGAATTTAAAAGGCTCGCTATACATAGCTAAAGTTTTAAACTAAAACATTTAAACACCAGTGGAGGAGGAGTCATCCTTGGGATTAGCCATAAGCTTCTCCTTGAATAGCAGGTTGGGGTAAATCTCCAGCTCCGCTCCAATTGCTTTTAGCACGTTGAGAGGCGTGGGTGGAGGGGCATCTTCAGACTTGCCAGCATCACCTGCGTCGTCAGGGGTGGGCTGGGCCTTCGCTTGTATGGGCTTGGACCGATGACGCCTTTTGGTTGGCTGGAGGGACAGCGGCTCAAAAGTCATTGATTTGAACCCATCCAGTTTTGCCACGCTTCTTGTACATCGCCGTACAGAAGTATCCACTAAAGGGGCCACAATCTTCCTTCTTCTTGTCTGTTTCGTGTCATTGGCCTGCACAGAAGAAAAAACCACAGAAGAGGAGTTCTCCTCCATGCTTCCAGCCACAACATCTTCAGGGTGCATCTCTCCAGACCCAGCAAAATCAGACACTGCATTATCATTAACTTTGAGAACCTCATCAGAAGGACTTCTAGAAAGAGCTCTGGCAACTGGTCGTTTGGCCACCATAGGCTTCCTGAGTGTAAGATTACTGGGCAAGCGGAGCACCTAAGAAGACATCCTCTATGAATCATCAAAAGCAATTGTCCACGTGCGCTTGGAGTATGTCACAGTACCAAGTGGCTTGAAGAAGATAGGACAAGGCACCTCCTTGACAGCAAATTCAGGTAACAGATTTTCAAAAGATCTCTTCCAGATCATGTCTGGAGGAAGAGGTGGCCCAGCCACAATCCTTGCCATGCCAATGAATATCTGGTGCTGCTGAACGGCGGGAGGTTGATAAGGAACATTTGCCAAAGGATTTTCCTCAACAACCTGATGCACGTTGTTCTACATTTGCTAACCCGGCTTCAATTGATTTTGCTACTCAAACTGAATATCAACTTGCTGTTCCACAGACCCAGAGCCCTCCGGCTGATCAATGACAATAGAAACCTGATCCTGCTCAGGCACAACATTTCCCTACCCAGCAGGTTGTGGTGGCTGTTGATGTTCATCTTCATTGTCCCCCCAGACTACATTTCCCCATCCAGCACCTCCGATGTTATTTCCCTGAGGCAATGGAGGTGCTATAGGCGCATCATTCCACCCCATCATCGGATATGGTGGAAGAACAAACATCAAATTATCTTGTAGCAGATTTCCAGGCAAAGTGTGCGGATTTCCATCCAGCGGCATTGGATCTTCATCGTTTGGCATCTGATCAGCAAAATCAGCGCCCAACACATAGCAAGCAGCAGTCCACGAGACCTGAGCTCCTCCCCATTCTGCATAATCTCCAAAGACCACATCACATGGTACCAATGGTGTGTCAGGAAAACTTGCCTCCACTAGAGTCCGAACCAAATATGGATCCTCACTATCCCATGAATGAAATTTCCCAAAGGTGCCCACCGCCTGTGATATGAACTCCGTATTGCGGTAATTTAGAGGAATGCCAATGAACATGATCCAAACCTTGCGAAACCCAATTCTCTCCCTCATCATGTTTCATAAATCTAACAAAACGATCATTTCCCAGAGGAAAAGGAGCATGCTGAATCAATGTATATCTGACAGATGGATCCCTGACTTGGAATAACCCTACCCCATGAAACCAAGGCTGAGTGGAGCAAACTAGAGTACCTCTATACTGAAGAAACTGAACAATCTCATCCCTGATAGGCCCAAGCGGTCCCTCCGGAGCTGGCATGACCTTGGTGACCATGTAATCCTCATGGCCGCGAGGAGGACGAGTCGCAGGCGTGATGAAGGTGCGAGAAAGCCGCCTTTCCCCACCATCGATGATGTGGTGGCCTGCCGGCACGAAACACTGCGGGTCAAGCTCATAGTTCACCATAGCCGGCCGCTTCTGGGAGGGGATGGGGTTTTCTTTGGGAAGTGGAGGAGGGGATTGGTGCAATGTGGGCGACGATGATGGGACTGGGCCAGCTATCCCAATAACTCCGGCACCGTTCCCCTAACCGGCAGGGTTTTCCGATATACTCGCGCTTTGTTGCAGAGAAATTTGTCGCCAAGCCAGTCCATTGGTGCGTGCAAAATCATTACAATCTCTACTAAAGTGACCCATGCGTGAGCAAGCCGAGCAGACCGATCGCATTCCACAAGAGACTACTAGGTGGCCCCTGAGATTACAGAGGGTACAAGTTAAAACCCGGTCCACCATGTCATTGACCATGGCATCAAACTACTGTGCTCGTTCTTGTGAGGTGGGTATTTCCTGTGGAGGGGATGGTGGGCTTGGGCCAGTAGATGTTTCCAACATTTCAGAAATTGGGGTATTCTGCGGCGAGGCAGGCCCATTACCCAAAAGACCAGAGATTGGCCTAACAGATAACTGTGGAGAAATTGGGTCGGAACGATGTCCGTCCGAAGAGGATGGGCTAGATCCCAAGCTATCGTTTTGAACTGGAGAAATTCCAACTTCCGCAAAATGCGCAAAAAGATTACTAGAAACCACGGGTCGCGGATCCACATTACCAAATCAAGTGTGGATGACCTGGCCAACCGGTGCAAATCCGGCAATGGTTGAACAGTACCAAACACGATAGGCTGCCGTGCCACCGTCCAATGCAAGTCAAGGGGGGGGGGGCGCTTGTCTAATAACAACACGCTCATGAGCCGAAAGATTATAACCCCCATCCATAATAGTATCAATGCAATTTTGAGAAGCAAGATATCTATAACCTTTGCAAGCGGAATACTATTCAAACGTGGCAAAAGACAATTTCTTGCGAACTGTGGTAGCTAACTTGAGAGAGGATCTAACTGGAGGCTTGTGCATGGCCAAAAGACCCAAAGAAGATCTACGTTTAGTAGGACTAATCAAAATCCACTCAACATCACATTCCTTACGCTAGACTTAAGTTCCCGAACCCAATTAGGTCCTCCATTGCCCCAAAGATTGAAATAGCATTTGAACAAATCGCAAGCAAATGAACGCAGATCAACAATAATAAAACCAACTTGCTTGCATGAGACTTGGAAAGAGAAAACCTTGTCTTTGACGTGAAGAACTCGTAGATCCATTTGCCGATCCACCAATTGCAGACTCCAAATCTGCCGCCACAGACTCCTCCGACAAACGGAAAGCATGACGGCTAAAGGACACAATCAATGTGAAAGCCCTCCTTCGTCCCATTGGATGTATCGTTTGACCAGTGGATCTAAAAACCTCCTCAGAAAAAGCCATACCCTTGGAGAAATCCAAGCCAAGGGTAGATCCACCAGACGAACCCATAGAAGATGGAATTGCCTTGATCTCGAAGAGACGCCGGAGAGGATGATCGGAAGGGATTCAATGATTAGTGGAGAATGATGGAGATCGCCGGTGGTGAGGTCAGAGACGTGGTGGGTGGTGGGAGAGCCATGTTTTGGCCCCATCAAGTAAATAAATCACATATACCTTTGGTATTGCCAGCCTTCTTATCCGCTAAGTATTTGGGTTAGTTCCGCTTCCAGTGACTGTTTCCCTTGCAATAAAAGCACTCAGTCTCAGGCTTGGGTCCATGCTTTGGCTTCTTCCCGACAACTGGCTTACCAGGCGCGGCAACTCCCTTGCCGTCCTTCTTGAAGTTCTTCTTACCCTTGCCTTTCTTGAACTTAGTGGTTTTATTCACCGTCAACACTTGATGTTCCTTTTTGATCTCCACCTCTGCTGATTTCAGCATTGAATATACCTCAGGAATGGTCTTTTCCATCCCCTGCATATTGAGGTTCATCACAAAGCTCTTGTAGCTAGGTGGGAGCGACTGAAGGATTCTGTCAACGACCGCATCATCCGGGAGATTAACTCCCAGCTGAGATAAGCGGTTGTGCAAACCAGACATTTTGAGTATGTGCTCGCTGACAGAATTATTCTCCTCCATCTTACAACTATAGAACTTGTCGGAGACTTCATATCTCTCGACCCGGACATGAGCTTGGAAAACCATTTTTAGCTCTTGGAACATCTCATATGCTCCATGCTTCTCAAAACACTTTTGGAGCCCCGGTTCTAAGCTGTAAAGCATGCCGCACTAAACCAGGGAGTAATCATCACTACTCGACTGCCAGGCGTTCATAATGTCTTGATTTGCTGGAAAACAGGTGAATCACCTAGCGGTGCTTCAAGGACATATGCTTTCTTGGCAGCTATGAGGATAATCCTCAGGTTACGGACCCAGTCTGTGTAGTTTCTACCATCGTCTTTCAGCTTGGTTTTCTCTACGAACGCGTTGAAGTTGAGGGAAACATTAGCGTGGGCCATTTGATCTACAAGACATATTGCAAAGTTTTATACTATGTTCATGATAATTAAGTTCATATAATCAAATTATTTAATGAACTCCCACTCAGATAGACATCCCTCTAGTCCTCTAAGTGATACATGATCCGAATCAACTAGGTCGTGTCCGATCATCACGTGAGACGGACTAGTAATCATCGGTGAACATCTTCATGTTGATCGTATCTTATACATGACTCATGTTCGACCTTTCGGTCTTCCGTGTTCCGAGGCCATGTTTGTACATGCTAGCCTCGTCAAGTCAACCTAAGTGTATTGCGTGTGTAAATCTGGCTTACACCCGTTGTATGCGAACGTTAGAACCAATCACACCCGATCATCATGTGGTGCTTCGGAACAACGGACCTTAGCAACGGTGCACAGTTAGGGGAAACACAATTCTTGATATTTTAATGAGGGATCATCTTATTTATGCTACCGTCGTTCTAAGCAAATAAGATGTAAAAACATGATAAACATTACATGCAATCAAATAGTGACATGATATGGCAAATATCATTTTGCTCCTTTCGATCTCCATCTTCGGGGCGCCATGATCATCATCGTCACCGGCATGACACCATGATCTCCATCATCATGATGTCCATCATCGTGTCTTCATGAAGTTGTCTCGCCAACTATTACTTCTACTACTATAGCTAACGGTTAGCAATAAAGTAAAGTAATTACATGGTGTTTTCATTGACACATAGGTCATACAATAAATTAAGACAACTCCTATGGCTCCTGACAGTTGTCATACTCATCGACATGCAAGTCGTGATTCCTATTACAAGAACATGATCAATCTCATACATCACATATATCATTCATCACATCCTTTTGGCCATATCACATCACACGGCATATGCTGCAAAAATAAGTTAGACGTCCTCTAATTGTTGTTGCAAATTTTTACGGGCTGCTATAGGTTTCTAGCAAGAACGTTGCTTACCTACACCAAAACCACAACGTGATATGACAATATCTATTTACCCTTCAAAAGGACCCTTTTCATCGAATCCGATCTGACTAAAGTGGGAGAGACATCCACCCGCTAGCCACCTTATGCAACTAGTGCATGTCAGTCGGTGGAACCTGTCTCACGTAAGTGTACGTGTAAGGTCGGTCCGGGCCGCTTCATTCCACGATGCCGTCGAATCAAGATAATACTAGTAATGGCAAGTAAATTGACAAAATTGACGCCCACAACAACTTGTGTTCTACTCGTGCATAGAAACTACGCATAGACCTAGCTCATTATGCCACTGTTGGGGATCGTAGCAGAAATTTTAAATTTTCTACGCATCACCAAGATCAATCTATGGAGTCATCTAGCAACGAGAGAGAGAGAGGAGTGCATCTAGATACCCTTGTAGACCGCGAGTGCAAGCGTTCAAGAGAACGGGGTTGATGGAGTCGTACTCATCGTGATCCAAATCACCGATGATCCTAGCGCCGAACGGACGGCACCTCCGCGTTCAACACACGTACGGAGCAGATACGTCTCCTCCTTCTTGATCCATCAAGGGGGGACGAGAAGTTGATGGAGATCCAGCAGCATGATGGCGTGGTGGTGGAAGCAGTGGGATTCCAGCAGGGCTTCGCCAAGCACTACTGGAGGAGGAAGAGGTGTCACGGGAGGGAGAGGGAGGCGGCAGGTCTTAGGGTGCGGCTGCCCTCCCTCCCCTCCACTATATATAGGGGCTAGGGGGGGGCGCATGCTCCCTTGGAGATCCCATCTAGAGGGGGGTGACGGACCTCGGGGGACAATGGCCCCCTAGGTTTTCCAGCCCTAGTTGCCTTGGGCCCTTGGGTGGGACGCACCAGCCCACCAGGGGCTGGTTCCCACGCCACTTCCACTCATGGGGCCCTCCGGGATAGGTGGCCCCACCCGATGGACCCCCGGGATCCTTCCGGTGGTCCCAGTACAATACCTGTGACCCCGGAAACTCTCCCGGTGGCCGAAACTGGACTTCCTATATATAAATCTTTACCTCCGGACCAGTCCGGAACTCCTTTTGACGTCCGGGATCTCATCCGGGACTCCGAACAACTTTTGGTTAACAGCATACTATTATCTCTACAACTCTAGCGTCACCGAACCTTAAGTGTGTAGACCCTACGGGTTCGGGAGACACGTAGACATGACCAAGACAACTCTCCGGTCAATAACCAACAGCCGGATCTGGATACCCATGTTGGCTCCCACATGCTCCACAATAAATCTCATCGGATGAACCACGATGTCGAGGATTCAATCAATCCCGTATACAATTCCCTTTGTCTATCGGTACGATACTTGCCCGATATTCGGTCGTCGGTATATCGATACCTTGTTTAATCTCATTACGGCAAGTCTCTTTACACGTTCCCGTAACACATCATCCCGTGAACAACTCATTGATCACATTGAACTCATTATGATGATGTCCTACCGAGTGGGCCCAGAGATACCTCTCCGTCATATGGAGTGACGAATCCCAGTCTCGATTCGTGCCAACCCAACAGATACTTTCGAGGATACCTGTAGTGCACCTTTATAGCCACCCAGTTACGTTGTGACGTTTGGCACACCCAAAGTAACCTTACGATATCTGGGAGTTGCACAATCTCGTTGTCTAAGGAAAGGATACTCGACATTAGAAAAGCTTTAGCAGACGAACTACACGATCTTGTGCTATGCTTAGGATGGGGTCTTGTCCATCACATCATTATCCTAATGATGTGATCCCGTTATCAATGACATCCTATGTCCATTTTTAGGAAATTGTAACCATCTATTCATCAACGAGCAAGTCAACTAGAGGCTCACTAGGGACAAGTTGTGGTCTATGTATTCACACATGTATCATGATTTCCGGATAACACAATTATAGCATGAACAATAGAAAATTATCATGAACAAGGAAATATAATAATAACCATTTTATTATTGCCTCTAGGGCATATTTCCAACACAGTCCACGTCCAATGGAAGTCGTTCCTTGACCACGTTGACCACGCCGCGCCGAGATCCCTAGGGCAGTGGACAACGGTGAGGCCTAGGAAGGGGACAACACGGAGCCGCGGAAGACGTGGCAGTGGAAGCCCGCGCGAAGAGGAGTACGAGGGTTCACTGGTTTGGCTGCGGTGTGAGGCTGCCGTCGCCGCAGGGCCTGGCCAACGGTGGGAGTAGTAGGAGGCGGTGAGGCCTCCGCAGAGGCACAACCGGCCATGGGAGGCAGGAGCATGCAACACGACTGGCGTTGCTTTGGGCCGCTGGATCAAGAAGACGAGAGGTTGAAGAAGCACTATGGCCGTTGTATGGACATCGTACGGTCACTAGAGCTGGAATCGTTCATATTGACTAAGTTGACAAAGCACCCCATCCCCATCAACTTAGTAGGCCCACAAGTCAGTCACCCACCAAGGTGTGTCCCAAATAGCAGGGTGTAACACCCACGATGCGGCTATATCTCCCACGTGTCGGAGCACGACTTAGAGGCATAACCGCATAGTAGGCATGTCGCAAGAGGGGTAATCTTTACACATCCCATGTACTGAATAAGAAGGGATAAAGAGTTGGCTTACAATCGCTACTTCACACAATACATAAGTATAGCATTACAATCAAGGTCCGACTATGGAACCAAATAAAGAAATACAACCCCTACTGCAAAAGATCCTCGATCGCCCTGACTGGGCTCCACTACTGATCAACTGGAACGAAACAACACAACGACCACGATTTTCATCGAGCTCCCACTCGAGCTGGGTTGTGTCCCTTGCACTGGCATCATCCGCACCTGCATCTGTTGGAAGTATATGTGATCCACGGGGGCTCAGCAATCTCACACCCTCGCGATCAAGACTATTTAAGTTTATGGGTAGGCAAGGGTTGTGAGGTGGAGCTGCAGCAGGCACTAACATATATGGTGGCTAACTTACGCAAATGAGAGCGAGAAGAGAAGCAAAGCAACGATCGTGAACTAGAAATGATCAACAAGTGATCCTGTAACTACTTACGTTCAAGCATAACACGAGACCGTGTTCTCTTCCCGGACTCCGCCGAAAAGAGACAATCACGGCTACACACGCTGTTGATTCATTTTAATTAAGTTAAGTGTCAGGTTTTCTACAACCAGATATTAACAAATTCCCATCTGCGCGTAACCGTGGGCATGGCTTTCGAAAGTTCAAAACCCTGCAGGGGTGTCCCAACATAGCCCATCACAAGCTCTCATGGTCAACGAAGGATATTCCTTCTAGCGGGAAGGCCCGATCAGTCTCGGAATCCCGGTTACAAGACATTTCAACAATGGTAAAACAAGACCAGCAAAGCTGCCCGATGTGCGGACAAATACCGATAGGAGTCACACGTATCTCGTTCTCGGGGCACACCGGATAGGTCAAGCTACAAGTAAAACCAACCCTCTAGTTGCCCCGAGGTGGCCCCGCAGGCTGCCTGTTTCGGACCAACACTCAGAGGAGCACTG
>NC_041380.1:436484452-436510297 GCF_002162155.2 Triticum dicoccoides
GGGGGGCGGGTTAAAATAAAGATGACCCTTGAGTCTGCAGAACCCAAGGGAAGGTATATGGTGGTAGGTAGGCAAATGGTAAAACCAAGGTTGGGCCTTGCTGGAGGATTTTTATTCAAGGCGAACTGTCAAGGGGTTCTCATTATAACCCAACCGTGTAAGGAAGGCAAAATCAAGGAACATAACACCGGTATGACGGAAACTAGGGCGGCAAGAGTGGAACAAAACACCAGGCATAAGGCCGAGCCTTCCACCCTTTACCAAGTATATAGGTGCATTAAAGTAAACAAGATATAATAATGATATCCCAACAATATCCATGTTCCAACAAGGAACAAACTTCATCTTCACCTTCAACTAGCAACGCTATAAGAGGGGCTGAGCAAAGCGATAACATAGCCAAACAACGGTTTGCTAGGAAAGGTGGGTTAGAGGCTTGACATGCCAATATGGGAGGAATGAAATAGCAAGTGGTAGGTATCGCGGAATAGCAATAGAGCGAGCAACTAGCAAGCAAAGATAGAAGTGATTTCGAGGGTATGCTCATCTTTCCTGCAAAGATCTCAGAGTAGACGAAAGCTTGATCCTCGTAAGCGTACTCAACGGGTTCCTCGATCACGAACTCGTCTCCTGGCTCTACCCAAGGAAAGAGCACAAGCAAAGGAAACAACAATCAACTATGGTGCAATGCGCAAGCAACATGATGCAAAACATGGCATGATATACGGGATGTTTGTATGCAATGCATATGCGAGCTCCGAAAGGAAAATATTGAACCAGGCCTCAACTTGGCAAACCAAGAGTGCCGCTGGAAAGATGAGTTGATTTCGGTCTAAATAGATATAAGGATCACCGGAATCGGATGCACGGTTTGCAAATGCCAAGCAAAACAAGAATGGCACGATTCTGCGATTAACAGCATGATGCCATCTAGAATGCAACAAGAAACTAAGCTACTGCAGTACAACATAACAACAAAGCACATGGAAAGTGATCTACTCCAGATGCTTGACAAAAGATGAACACTGAGCTACGGCTAAATCACACAATAGAAGGTTCAAACAAGCATGGCAAAAGGGCAAAAGATATCAGCTTCACACACTTAGTGAAAATACCAACATGCCAGGAATTAACATCAGGAAGCAATGTTTAGAGCAAGATAACTACATGCTACAGGAACAGATCATAGCAATACAAGGCACGGAATGAATCTACTCAAAGCATATAACAAAAGTCCCTTACTGACCATAAGCCAAAAAGGATCAGAAGATATGATGGCACCCATGTAAACATAGCAAGTTTCATTAACCGATTCAGACTTGACAGAAAACTGGAAAAGGCAAAAACAGAGTTATGAAGGCATGTTTGCAAGCTCGATGCACTCAACACAAGGCATTGCATGAAAAGCTAAGCATACTACCAGCAAGAATACATGATCAAGAAGCTAAACATGGCAAGAACAATCTCATAGCATGCATGGATCAACTACAACAACCTTGGAAAAATTGATTAACACATAAACAATCTGCCAGGAACATTTTATAGCAAAAGTTAAGCAAGATAGTCATGCTAGGGCAGTCCATAAATGAAAATAGCGACATGGATGGATAGAGAATGACCATATGTCCAAATCATCCTTACTGAACATACTCAAAAGAATCATGGATCTCACTGTAGCAACATGAATAAATGGCATTAAAATAACAGCAGGGAAAATGACTTAGTGAAATTTTGCATGCATGTGCTAGTCACCACATTGATCACAAAAATACATGGAATACACCCCTGTAAAGGGGGAATTACATAGCCCAAAACACATGTAGAGCTCATGCCCATATGCAGCACATAATAATCATGGCAAAAATGACAAATGCTCATGATCTGATAAGAATCAACACCTAACATTTTATAGCACTCTTGCATCAACAATTTGGGCATCAAGATGGACTCAAACAAGCATGGAACAATGGAAGAAAATGAATAGGACATCATGATGAACATTTTGATATATAATATGCATGATTCGGACCACCGAGCACGGAGATACGACCTCATGAACCTCCGGGAAACTGGATGACGTTGTGCGGGATGGACGGATCCGGGCGTGAGACGAGGTGTGTTTGGTTGGTGGAGCGGGTGGATCTCGTCTACCCGACGCGATCCGACGCGGGACGGGCTCCGGCGAGGTTGACGCAGACTTCGATTACGAGGGGCAGCGGCGGAGGCGGCGCATCTGGCGCGGGCGGCGGCGCGGGGTGGAGCAAGGTGGGGCGGCAGCGCAGCTAAAGGGCGCCGGCGGAGCTCAATTGGTGGCGACGCGGCCGGGTGCCTATGGGCAAGGGCGGTGGGGATTGGCACGGCGGAGGCGGCGAAGGTCGGGCCGGGCGGCGGAGGAGGCAGGGCGTGGTGGCCGGCGGTGAACAGGCGGCGGCGGCCGGCGGCGAACGGCGAGGCGGCAACGCGCGGGGGCCGATCTGGGCTCCGATGGGCTCGGGCCCGGGCAGGCCGCGGCGGTGGGAGGACGGCAGCGGGACAAGTGGCAAGCTATGATTGGGCGAAAGCGGCGGCGGACATCTCCGGCAGCGGAGTGGACATGTCCGGCGCGCGGAGGAGGAAGTTCTAGGGTTTATCTGCGCGAGGATTTCGGAGGGTAGCACCTTTTTATAGGTAGAGGAAGCTAGGAGAGTCCAAATGAGGTGCGGTTTTCGGCCACGCGATCGTGATCGAGTGGCCGAGAGGATGGAGGGGGTTAGGATGGGTTATTGGGCAACTTTGGAGGGGTGTTGGGCTGCAACACACACAAGGTCTTTATGGTTCCCCGGTTAACCGTTGGAGTATCAAACGAACTCCAAATGGCACGAAACTTTATAGGCGGTCTACCGGTGGCGTACCAAGGCCGCTTGGCAAATCTCGTTCCATTCCGAGAAAGTTTAACACCCGCACATGAAAAGAGGCAAAAGGGGGCGTCGGAGGACGTAGGAGTGTCGAAATGCAAAACGGACAACGGGGAAAATTCTCGGATGCATGAGACAAACACGTATGCAAACGCGATGCACCTGATGACATGATATGAAATGCATGACATGGACAAAATGCAAATGAAGACAAAAACCAACCATGAAGGGAATCTCATATCGCATCTCCGAAAAAGGCAAGAGTCGGAGTACAAATATGGAAACTCGTATCCGGGGCGTTACACAGGGGGAGTATTCATTTTTTTGTGCGTAATAAGGAAGCACTTCCGGTGGGTCCAAGCTGACAGCGGGGGAACATTTTTTTCACAAAATACGGTGGCCCATCCGGTGGGTCCCTGATGTTAGGTGGAGGAATAATTATTTTCCACATAATAAGGAGGTACTTCCTTGCGGCTGCCGTGAACCCAGCTGTCAGCCTCTCCACGTTGACCATGCCGCGCCGAGAGCACCAGGGCGGTGGACGAGGGCGAGGCCTAGGAAGGGGAAGACGTGGCAGTGGATGCCCACGCGTAGATGAGTATGAGGGTTCACTGGTTCGCTGCGGTGTGAGGCTACCGTTGCCGCAAAATAACAGGGGGTGTGGGTGAGTAGAGGGATGGACTGGCCAGCGATGGGAGTAATAGGGGGCGGTGAGGCCTCCGCCGCATCGCAGCCGGCCACGGGAGGCAGGAGCTTGAGGCACGACCGGCGCTGGTTTTGGAAGCTGGAGCAAGAAGACCAGAGGTTGAAGAAGCACTACGGCAGTTGGATGGACATCGTATGGTCACTGGAGCTCGAATCGTGCATATTGACTAAGTTGACAACGCCCTCTGTCCTCGTCAACTTCGTAGGCCCACAAGTCAGCCTGCCACTATAGTAGGTCCCACCTACCAGGGGGAGTATTCATTTTTTTGTGCGTAATAAGGAGGCACTTCCTTGCGTGCGAAGATATAGCTGGTGCGTCCAAGCTGTCAACGGCGGTAACGTTTTTTTTCGCAAAATACAGAGGCCCTTTCGGTGGGTCCCAGATGTCAGTTGGAGGAATCATTGTTTTGCGCATAATAAGGTGCCATTTCCTTGCGTGCAGCCATGGACCCAGCTGTCAGCCTCTCCACGTACAGTCCACTTCAGATGCATGTCGGTCATTGACCACGTTGACCAGGCCGTGCAGAGAGCACCAGGGCGGTGGACGACGACAAGGCTTAGGTAGGGAACGACACGGAAGCAAGGAAGACTCGGCAGTTGTTTCCCACGCGAAGGGGAGTACGACTGTACAAGGGTTTACTGGTTCATCTGCTGTCTCTAGAGAATAAGAGCAGGTGTGGGTGAGTAGAGGGATGGCCAGGCCAGCGATGGGAGTACGGTGGGGCAGTGAGGCCTGCACGGCAGCACAGCCGGCCACGGGGAGGAGAGAGCAGGCAGTCCTGCCGGCGCTTGCTTGAGCGGCTGGAGCAGGAAGAGCGGAGATTGAAGAAGCATGATGGTCATTGGATGGACATCCAACAGTCACTGCTTGTGCGTCAACCTTTTTTTAGGAAAGCCTCAAATCTGTGGAAAACATCACACATCCCATTTGCCATTATTTCTAATAATTTATAGCCCATTTGCTAATTCTTAAGGTTTTTTGGAGGCCATATTCTTTTTGTTAGCATTACAGCTATAAGTGCATCTAGTGCCACCCCTAGTTGGTTTTGGAGTATTGACGACAAACCTAGTTGAGGGACTAATGTGTTTGTGAGAATTGCAGGATAACACAGGTAGAAGTCCCTCATTGATTCGGTTTTCCTACCAGAGATTCACCTTGAAGACTATGACAAGAGAAGACATTGCATGAAGACTATGGAGCGCGAAGACTTAGATCTTTCATAGTTCTTTTTCTTCTTTGATGAGTCATAGGAACCACCGTACTGTTAAGTGGGGTCCAAGAGAACCAGTCAGAATGAATGAAGTGATGCTTAACCAAAATCCTATGTCTTCGAGTGAAGACTATGAGGGCGAATCTTGTTCAGAGTTGGACAAGTCAGCTTTGCTTGTAGCCCAAGTAAAGTTGTCGTGTGTGTTTGAAATCTGACCGTTGGAACTCGTGTCAGTTCCGTAGTGACCCAGGGTCATTTCAGACAAATCAGGCCGGGTTGCCTAGTGGCTATAAATAGCCCACGCCCTACAACCATAAACGGTTGGCTGCTTAGAGTTAAAGTACGGCTTTTGTCGTTTGAGAGCAACCCACCTCGAAGCCTTTGAGAGAGAATTCCTTGCAAGGATAAAGCCCCAAACACCCAGAGCCAAAGAGTGTTAGGCATCACCTAAGTCTTCCTGTCTGTGTGATCTGAAGACTTATTACGCTTGAGGACTGTGAATCCTCCAGCCGGTTAGGCGTCGCGTTCTGAGCATCCAAGAGTCATTGTGGATCGCCGGTGAACGAAGTCTGTGAAGGTTTGGGAGTCTACCTTGAAGACTTACCAGAGTGATTGGGCGAGGTCTGTGTGACCTTAGCTCAAGGGGAATACAGTGAGGATTGGTTGTCCTGAGCTGCGTGTTCAGGACTGGGTGTCTGGGACTGTGTGTCCTTAGGTTTAAATACCTAGCCGCCCTAACCAGACGTACAACTGTCACAGCAGTTGGAACTGGTCCAACAAATCATTGTCTTCAACGAGTCATTGGTTTCATCCTTCCCTTCCCTTTACTTACTGTTGGTCCTTTGTATGATTGCATTATCTTTTGTCTTCACTGAGTGACTGCTTGTTCTGATTGGCTTCACAATATCTTCCTACCTGATCCTTACTGCCTAGCTGCTATTAGTCATTGTGCTTTCACTTCATTGAATACTTGACTATGGTTTGCCTAGTGTAGTCTACCTTCCGTTGCATGGTAATAGGTTTATTTCTATCGTTTGTCTTCGAAACTTCCATGTTTTGAATACTTTCATAAAAATCGCCTATTCACCCCCCTCTAGTCGATCACTAGCACTTTCAATTGGTATCAGAGCAAGGTACTCCCTTGTTCTGTGTGATTCAGTTTAACAACCTGGAGTTTTAGCTATGCAACTGCAGGGATAATTAAAGTCTCCGTTGCATGCCCCATCTTCGATGGAACTGAATATCTCTACTGGAAGAATAAGATGCGCATGCATCTTGAAGCCATTGATGTCGACCTATGGTATGTCGTCAAGAATGGCGTTCCCAAGGCTGGTGAAGGTGTCACCGCTGCTGATGTCAAGAAGTTCGTTCAACTGGACTCCACTGCCAAGAACATCATCTGTGGTCATCTGACCAAAGGACAGTATGGCCGTATGAGTGCTTTGGAAACATCTAAGCTAGTCTGGGACTGGCTCTCCAAGGTCAGTGAAGGCGTCTCAACCCAGAGAGATCAGAGAATGAGTGTCCTTTGCAACCTCTTCAAGAGAAATGACAATGAGAATGTCCAGCTCATGTTTGATCGACTCACTGACATCACAAATGAGCTTCAAGCTCTCGGCGCCACTGAGATCACCAAGCATGAAGTCGTCAAGACACTCCTAAGATCACTTGACAGCTCATTTGACACCCCAGCCCTAATGATTCAAGCACATCCTTACTTCAAGACACTTGATCCGTCTGACATACTTGAGAGGCTCAACACACACGAGTTTTAGCTTTCAGAGAAAAGAGACATCTATGGTCCCAACTATGGGCGAACTCGTGCCTTGAAGGCAAAAGCTGTCTCCTCATCTGAAGAAGAATCTGACAGCAGTTCTGATGATCTTGAAGACATTGGAAAGGAGCTTGCTATGCTTGTGAAGAAGTTCCAAAAATTCACCAAGAACAAAGGCTTGAGAAAGTCTTCACAATCAAGCTCAAGGAATGATGAAGCTTATGCTCATGACTACAAGAAGAAAACATGCCACAAGTGCAAGAAACCTGGCCACTACATCTCTGTGTGTCCGCAGTGGGACAATGAGAACAACAAGAAGAAGAAGAGCAAGGAGTATGACTCTGACGACAAGAAGAAGAAGAAGAAATACTCAAAGTCTTCTTCCAAGTCTTCCTCAAAGTCTTCATCACACAAGAAGAGCTCATATGGCAAGGCACGTGCGTTTGTTGGCAAGGAAATGGATTCTGAAGAGGAGTGCGCTTCTGAGGAGGCGGAGGTGGAGTCTGAGGAGGAGTACGATTCTGGCATTGCGAGTCTGGCTACACCATACGTTGCCAAGTCCATCTTCAACACTGAAGACAATGACTTCATCACCGACACCAATGCAAATGACAAGGACTACTCCGCTCCTATCTACTACTTCATGGCACGCGGTGCCAAGGTAAACACACGCACTACTCACTATCAAACATCTAGTGAAGATGACTCTGATTGTGGTTCCAAGCCCAGCTACAAAACACTTGCTAAAATTGCAACTGAACAACAGAAAGCTATGGAACATGTTCAAAAATTGTTAGACAAAAGCGATGATCTGTTAGACACTGAAATGACTCGATCTCAGTCCTTAATTGAAGACATAAAAAATCTTCACGTTAAGTATGAGGAACTTGAAAGTCGTCATGAAACGCTCTCCACAGCTCATGAAAAGCTTTCCTATGATTATCTTCAAAGGAAGCAAGATCTTGAGAAATTGAGAGCGGCTCATGAAGATCTTCAAAAGGAAAACGAGTCACTTCGCGCCGAACAGATTAGTTCAACTCAGGAAGGATTTGAACCACCATATCTTAAATGCCTTGAGCGTGATAATGCTACTTCTGTTGCTGAATGTTCTACTGCTGCTACTATTGCAATATCTTCAACTATTGATGTGGCAACTAACCCCTCTGCTAAGGATACCACTACTATTGATGATGAGAATGCTAGATTGAAGACATTACTTGAAACAGGGATGTACAAAAGTCTCAAAGGGCATCAGATCCTGAACCGAAACCCTAGGAAAGAGGTTGTTGGGTTCGAAAGGAAAATGAATGCTGATGGCTCTTACTGGAAACTTGAGCAGTACCCCAAAACCTAATGGGTTGCTGCAAAGGAACCTTCAGCGGATCCATCCACCCTATCTGGCTTCACTTGTGCTAATCCCATTGTTATTGATGAATCCTTTGATGCAAACTATAAACTGTTTAGGAATCAGAATGGTGAAGTGTTTGCCAGGTATATTAGTACTAACTGCAGGAATGGGCCGCCTATGAAGAAAGTCTGGGTGCCGAAAAGGTGTTTGGAGAATCTTCTTGTGAATGTCGTCATGACACCACAAGTGAAGAAGACAAACCCCGGACCACAGGCTTCATATGGTCCAAAGGCTTCATACAGATAGAGGACTCACCTGAGTCGTACTAACACAAATGTTTTGCAGGGAAACCATACTCAGTCCCATGAATATGAGCGCGGTTCATCAAACTGCCATGTTCATAAGACCAAGAACTATTCTGCTTATTCTTATCAGTACTCTTGTCCACCTGCAAGACTTTTTGCTAGGGCTCCAAAGCCAAAGTTCGAAGCAACCCTTGAAGATGCGGGTGGCTAAGAAAGCTTAACTCTCTTTTGCAGGGAAAGGTCTCCAGACAAAAACCAAAATCTCTGATGCTATTGCTGGGGACCTTACACATCTTTTAGGGCGCAAAATCAAATGCCCAAAGGGTCTTATTATGTACTTTGTTCCTGAGTCGCTTGCTACTTGCCCTATCAGTCCTAATCTCGATCTAAGCTTTAATAATCCACTGGTTCGTCAAATGTTTTTGCTTCACAATTCTCTTCGTGAAGCCTATCCCCCTAACTGCACTGTAGGGTACGACACCAGCAGCTTCAGAATGGATTATTGATAGTGGGTGTACCAATCACATGACTGGCAAGCGAAGCTTTCTCATGGACTCAACCTTACGTCCATCTAACAAAAGTCACATCACATTTGCTGACACTGGTAAAAGCAAGGTATTGGGTCTAGGTAGAGTTGCAATCTCAAAGGATCAACACATGGATAAAGTCATGATTGTTGAATCCCTTGGTTTCAACTTAATGTCTGTCTCAATGCTTTGCGATTTAAACATGATTGTGATATTTGGAAAATATCGTTGCCTTGTTCTAATGGAATCTGACAAGTCTCTAGTGTTTGAAGGGTATCGGAAAGATGATTTGTACATGGTAGATTTCTCAGCAGGACCACAACTTGCCGTATGTCTTCTAACAAAAGCTTCTGAATGCTGGCTCTGGCATCGGAGGCTAGGGCATGCTGGCATGAGGAACCTCCACACCCTTGCAAGGAAGAAGCATGTCATAGGCATCGAGGGCGTCAAGTTCAAGAAGGATCACTTATGCGGTGCCTGTGAAGCAGGAAAGATGACGAGGGCCAAGCATCCCTCGAAGACAATCATGACAACGACTCAACCCTTCGAACTGCTCCACATGGATATTTTTGGTCCCACTCATTACTCAACTCTTACTACTACTGCTTGTCTCTATGGCTTTGTCATTGTTGATGATTATTCAAGACATACTTGGGTGCATATAATCCTCTACAAGACTGAAGTGCAGGATGTCTTCAGACGCTTTGCCAATCGAGCAATGAACAACTATGGCGCCAAGATAAAGCACATCAGAAGTGACAATGGCACTGAATTCAAGAACACTGGCCTAGATGCATATCTTGATACCTTGGGCATCACACATGAATTCTCAGCTCCGTACACGCCACAGCAGAATGGCGTCGTCGAACGCAAGAACAGAACACTTATTGAGATGGCCCGGATGATGCTTGATGAATACAAGACTCCAAGAAAATTCTGGCCAGAAGCCATTGATACTGCATGCCATATCATCAACCGTGTTTATCTTCACAAGCTTCTGAACAAGACATCCTATGAGCTCCTTACTGGCAAGAAGCCAAATGTCAGTTACTTCAGAGTATTTGGCGCCAGGTGCTGGATCAAGGACCCACATCACACTTCAAAATTTGCACCAAAGCACATGAGGGTTTTATACTTGGATATGGAAAGGATCCGCACTCCTACAGAGTCTTTAACCTTTCTCACTATAAAGTGGTTGAAACAGTGGATGTGCGGTTTGATGAGACGAACGGCTCACAAAGAGAGCACCTGCGAAATGTGCTAGATGAAGTTCCATCCAGTGAATCAATCAAACTTATGGTAACTGGCAAAATCATACCGTCTGAAGCTCAGCCTAAAGAGGAACTTATTATCTCCGCACCTGATCAACCTGAAGACAATGCTCAGCCTGAAGACAATCCCTCTAACGATGACAATGATTAGCCAGAGCAAAATCTTCGTCCTGTACATCCTCGTGTTGCAAATGAAGTAAAGATTGAGAGAATAATTGATAGCGTCAATGCACCAGGCACTACTAGGAAAAGGGCTATAGATGGAAATGACACTAATGGCGCACCAGACATGTGGTGGAAACGACACTGATGGCGCACCGGACATGTGGTGCGCCATTAGTATGTACTAATGACGCACCATGTGGTGGTACGCCATTAGTGTCCAAATACTAATGGCGCACCACATCCACGCTGCGCCATTAGTAACAAATTTTATTTTTCAATTTTTTTTCAAAACTAGTAATGGCGCACTAGTGGATAGTGCGCCATTATTAGTTAAACTAGTAATGGCGCACCACATCCACGGTACGCCACTAGTAATTTTTTTTCAAATTTTTTTCTTTCTTTTTTCAAAACTAGTAATGGCGCACCAGTGGACAGTGCGCCATTACTAGTTTTAACTAGTAATGACGCACTGTCAACTGGTGCGCCATTACTAAGTTTTTTCTAAAAAAAAATCAGAATTTGTTTTATTTTATTTTTCAAAACTAGTAATGGTGCACCGTGGGTGTGGTGCGCCATTACTAGTTTAACTAGTAATGGCGCACCACTCCCACGGTGCGCAATTACTAACTTGGCCCAAAATTTCCACCGAATGCACCCCCCCCCCCTGTGGACCGCCTTTTCAGTTTAAAAAAAATAAAAAAAATTGATGGAAATGTCAAAAAAATAAAAGAAAATAAGTTTCCCATGTGAAATGTGGTCTAGTTGTTGGGAAAATTTACAAATATGAATTTCGACTTTATTTGCAAAACCTCTCTAGAATTTGTAAAATGGGCATAACTTTTGCATACGAACTCGGATTAAAAAGTTTTCTATATGAAAAATCATCTACTCCGTTAAACATTCTCAAAATCCCCAAAAACCTAACAGAAAAAAGTTACGGGGCTTTTAAGATCCGGAGGCAAAAAAAATCAAACTTACTAGTGGCGCACCGTATGCTAGGTGCGCCACTAGTAATAGAAAAAAATTGGTTTCAAATTTTTTTGAATTATTTTTCAAAATATGATACGTAATATGACCGGGAAGTTTGAATTTTTTTTCAAAGTTTCATCATACTCATGAACATGAACAAAGTCCTAGACATCAGCAAGGTTTAATAGGATTGATATGATAGATATATCAACAAGTGCCTGTGAAGTGAGGTGGTGCTGGGGTTGGATAGGACTATGAAGTTAAGCGTGCTTGGGCTGGAGTAGTGTGAGGATGGGTGACCTTTTGGGAAGTTTGACCACAGAGTGCGATTTGACCTGAGATTAAGCATATTGACTCGAGATTAAGCCATAGTGACCTGAGATTAAGAAAAAAAATAAAAAAATGAATTTAAAAAAACAAAATTGAAAAAAAAATTGAAAAAAAATTATTACTAATGGCGCACTTCTATGCGGTGCGCCATTACTAAGTCAGATAGTAATGGCGCACCTCTAGGCATACTAATGGCGCACTACTGGTGCGCCATTACTATCTGGTATACTAATGGCGCACCAGTGATGCGCCATTAGTAAAAAATACTAGTGGCATGATACTAATGGCGCACCAGTAGTGCGCCATTAGTAGGCAAAATTGGTGCGCCATTAGTAGGCCTTTTCCTAGTAGTGAGGTCCACTCACTCGTTCAAGGGCAACACAGCTAGCAAATTTCTGTGGGCATTTCACATTCGTCTCAATATCTGAACCCAAGAAAGTTGAAGAAGCCTTCATGGAACCTGAATGGATTCAAGCATAATGACTCGAGATTAAGCCACAAATTGATTTTTTATTAAATTTGAATTATTTTTAAAAAAATTGAAAAAAAATTGAAAAAAATTATTACTAATGGCGCACTTCTATGCGGTCGCCATTACTAAGTCAGATAGTAATGGCGCACCTCTAGGCATACTAATGGCGCACTACTGGTGCGCCATTACTATCTGGTATACTAATGGTGCACCAGTGGTGCGCCATTAGTAAAAAATACTAGTGGTGTGATACTAATTGCGCACCAGTAGTGCGCCATTAGTAGGCAAAACTGGTGCGCCATTAGTAGGCCTTTTCCTAGTAGTGAGGTCCACTCACTCGTTCAAGGGCAACACAGCTAGCAAATTTCTGTGGGCATTTCGCATTCGTCTCAATATCTGAACCCAAGAAAGTTGAAGAAGCCTTCATGGAACCTGAATGGATTCAAGCTATGCAAGAAGAGGTTCAACAGTTTGAGCTGAATAATGTATGGGAACTGGTTAAGCGTCCTGATCCTCGCAAGCACAATATAATAGGCACCAAATGGATATATCTCAACAAGCAAGATGAGCATGGTCAAGTTGTCAGAAACAAAGCTCGTCTCGTTGCTCAAGGATACACTCAAGTTGAAGGGATTGACTTCGATGAAACATTTGCTCCTGTGGCTAGACTTGAAGCCATACGCATACTGCTGGCCTATGCAAATCATCATAACATACTTCTATATCAAATGGATGTGAAGAGTGCTTTTCTCAATGGCAAGATTGAAGAAGAAGTGTATGTTGCACAACCGCCTGGCTTTGATGATCCAAAACATCCTGACATGGTGTACAAGCTCAACAAGGCACTGTATGGCCTCAAACAAGCCCCTCGGGCTTGGTATGACACACTCAAAGACTTCTTGAAGAGCAAAGGCTTCAAATCTGGTTCCCTAGACCCCACTCTCTTCACGAAGACATATGATGGTGAACTGTTTGTGTGCCAGATATATGTGGATGACATTATCTTTGGCTGCACCAATCAGAAATACAGTGAAGAGTTTGGATATATGATGCAAGAGCAATATCAGATGTCCATGATGGGTGAGCTGAAGTTCTTCCTTGGTCTTCAAATACGTCAGCAACGCAACGGCATCTTCATATCTCAAGAGAAGTACCTCAAAGATTGCCTGAAGAAATTTGGTATGCAAGACTGCAAAGGCTTCACGACTCCAATGCCAGCCAAACATCATCTGGGTCCCGACGACAACGGTAAAGAGTTTGATCAAAAGGTATACCGCTCCATGATTGGTTCTTTACTTTATCTATGTGCATCTAGGCCAGATATTATGCTTAGTGTTTGCATGTGTGCTCGATTCCAAGCGGCACCAAAGGAATCGCATCACTTAGCTGTGAAGCGAATTCTTCGATATTTGGCTTACACCCCAACACTAGGATTATGGTATCCAAAGGGCTCTGAGTTTGACCTGGTTGGATTCTCGGATGCTGATTATGCTGGTGACAAGGTGGATCGCAAGTCTACATCAGGCACATGTTATTTTCTGGGACGATCACTTGTATGTTGGTCTTCAAAGAAGCAGAACTGTGTATCTCTCTCCACTGCTGAATCTGAATACATTGCTGCTGGATCTTGCTACGCTCAGCTTCTGTGGATGAAGCAAACACTGAAAGACTATGGCATCCATCTGAAGCAAGTGCCACTCTACTGCGACAACGAAAGCGCCATCAAGATTGCCAACAACCCAGTTCAGCACTCGAAGACAAAGCACATTGAAATTCGTCATCACTTTCTCAGAGATCAAGTTGTGAAGGAAGATATTGATATCACACACGTCAACATTAAAGAGCAATTGGCAGATATCTTCACCAAGCCCTTGGATGAGAAGAGATTTTGCAAGTTACGGTGTTAGCTAAATATCTTGGAATCCTCAAATGTCCTGTGATGAAGCACACATCCTAACACTTATGCATATTGATGACTTAGATGTGCAACACACGAAGTAAAGTATATCTTCAATCAATGAAGACATACATTCTAAGTGTGAATACATTAATGTGGAATTTGACTTCGGAGCGCCATGATAATTGTGCGCCGTGTCTGGGTCTAATACTTCCTATACGGTGGGTAACGCCACCACCAAATTCTTCTGTTTGAAGTGTTTTGCCCATGGCATTACATTTGCTATGTCTTCACATTTTGTTTGTCTTCATTCTCAACATGCCTACATGGTTATCTTCACTATGTTGGTTTGGTTGTCTTTCTCACATATATACACATATACTAGTGTTCTTTCCTCTACAACATTCACTTATAGATATGTCTTCTTGTTGAAACTTTTGAACTAAGTGAATGTGATCGGACCCTAACCTCTCTATGCTTTCTATCTCAAACTCTATCTCTCCAAATCATATGCATTCTCTTGAAACTGTCGAATGTCTTCTCTGCGTCCTTCTCAGCAGAAGATACAGAGACAAACATTAAGTCCGCTTTCAATGCTAATTCCTTCACCTGAAACTCGGAGAAGTGGAAACGACCACCCGACAATCCAGGCGTGCGTGGGAACGTGGAACAACCTTCGATATGTTGCATGATGGCCACGTGTCCTTCAGATGTGAATCGCCAGGGGCAGCTATGTAATAACACAGTGCCGTCCCTGTCCCTATAAATACACGCCTCACCACAGTCATTATCCTTTCTTCCACTCTCGCATGAACCCTAGCGCCACCGCTAGCCCTCGACGACGCTGGCAACAAAGCGCTTAGCTGCCTCGACCTCTCCGACACCGTCTTCACACCAGCCACGGACATCATCTTCTCCGCCGTCGCCGTAGGTGTCCTCCGTCGCCAAGTTAGGGCACGGACGATCGAACTGCTCGGCCTCCCCTTCCACTCCGTCTAGCAGTTCTTCGTGTGGTAAATAAAACTTCCTTTTTACGGCACCTTTGATCCTATAGATTCATCACTTTCTACCATAAGAAGTTTCTGTTCACATAAGATGGATCTATTTCATACTTCATCTCATTATATGCCTAGTATGTTCACTATGCTTCACAAAGTAGTTAGATTCCTCACTTGTACTTTTGCGTGGATTCGTACAAATCTGGAACCAACTCCTTATCTATGAGTGAATGTCTTCGCACCAATGTCTTCTAAACTGATTTATCTTCAAAATCTTCTGAGAATGCATATGACCTCTTCCCCTTCCCTCACACCTTAATGCTGTCACAGGTACATGTCCATGCGAGAATCCCATGGTTCTCATAGTCTGCATTCCTTTGCAGAATTCTTACAGTATCGTATAAATTCTCCCGAAGCCAGTTCCTGTTTGTCCAGCAAGCGAAAGCCTTTGAACGTGTTGAAGCCATTCAGTTTGAAGTTCATGGCTGCAGAGAAATCAGTAAGGAAGGGTGGTAGACAGCATCGTGGGGGAACATCTAGAGATTTGCCTGATGACCTCTCAGAGCTTCACAAGATAGGTCCTGAAGAGGATTACAATCAGCGCAAGACCCGAATCCAATGGATTCGAAGATATTGGGCAGAACAATGGTTCAAATACCGGTTTGTGACCCAGGAATATGCTGAGAAAAATGCCATCAAGCGACCTTGGGGACACATCCAATAAAAAAATCTTCAACCCAGGTCCAGAGATGAAGCCATTGAACAAGGCTTCTATCCCTGCATGGTCCGAGGACCATAGCCTGCAGATGCACACCCATAGTCACTACTATGGTGTCGTGACGACAATATGTTCAAGCGCAACTTCCAATTTGCCAAGAATTCGTCTAAGCAAAAAAAGAAGTCATTGGGACTCAACTTCAACCCTGGCCCTCTGCTCCCCGTGGCGATGGCACTCGCGACGCTGAACCCAATCTTGTTGGGACCTTCTACAACCTAGACGGTCTCATCACTCATATCATGGTTCAAGGGACAGACATGGATTAGCCTGCAGATGACGCTGAATCTGATGAAGCGCCTGCACTGCCGAAGCCAAAGAAACTGAAGAAGCCTAAAGCTTCAAAGCCTGCTCCTGCACCAAAGGTCTCACATGCGAAGCGACTGGCTACTGCACCTCCTGAAGATAGTGTGCAGTCTGAAGATCTATCATGTATCTCCAAGAAGACTGAGATGAGAAAGAATACTGATCAGGCACTGACTGCTGCTGCTATTCTGCGCAATGACTCCATTGATCTGTCCAGCGATGAAGATCTTGCAGATGATGCTCTTGAGCAACTGATCAAGAGCAATGAAGAAGCAGAGATCTTCAATGATTTGCCGCTCTTTGATGTGGCAATCATCCATAACTTCATTGATGGGTGGTTTGACACACCCAACCTCAGCTTTGAAGATCTGCAGCTTCCAATTGGCCTCAGTGTCGCCTTCACTGGCGCCATTGCTTCTGAGCTATCTCTAGCTCAGCGCATCGTTGAACTGAAGCAAAAGATCGACTATGAGAAAGCCCAGTTCAAGAAGCACATGGCCAACCTCAGCGTGCAAGAGGTGAAGAACTACAAGATTATGCTGCACGAGCTCAAGGAAGCCTTTCTCAAGAAACGTGCAGAAGCTCAAGGTTCTCGTGAACGCATGAAGAGCCTGGCTGAGAAGTGTGTGCAAACCTACAATGAGGCTGAGAAGCGCAAGGCTCTTGGTCGTCCTGGCGTCGATCCCAGGATGGCTGCAAAGAAGAAGAAAAAGCCAGCTGTGGTCGAACCCGGCGCACCAAGGCAGGAACCACATCCCATTGTCTTCCCAGCCAGCATGACTGGCTCAAAGCCAAAGGTTAGGTCAACCGCTTCAGAACTGAAGAAGGCGAGGACTGCTGAGGCTGAAGCCAGAAATAGGAAACATCCTGAAGCATCTGATGTTTCTCCCTCCAAGAAGAAGCGCAAGACCAAGAAGGATCGGGCTGCTCCCACAGAGCCCTTAGTTGTTGAACCTATCTCAATGGTTCGCCCTACCAAGAGCGCCAACTGATTGTCCATGAGCCTGCTTCCACATAGGCTCATGCAGCTAAAGATATTTCAGCAGTTGATCCCACCACTGCTGAAGACATTGGTCACCATGACAATGTTGAAGATGATGTAGTTCTTCCTCTGATCGAGCACCAATAGGTATCATCGCCTGTGCTTACGCACAGCGAACTCATCAGCAATGGTCGTCCTCTGCCGCCAATTGCTCAGGATGCATCATGGACTGATCACCCACAATAACAAGTCACACCACCCCGGCAAGAAGAAGAAGATGACTTTGAGGCCTAGCCAACTCCATCTCCAAAGGCATCGCTAGCATTACGCAGGCTTCGCAAAGGACCAAGGTCTCAAGTCCCTCTTTCGAGCTTTCCAGAAGGAGAAGTGCCCCACCACTCTATTGCATGTCAAGTGTTTCCAGATGCCACTCCTACTGTGAATGTCTCTGAGTCTGAGGCTAAAGTTGTTGAAGACATTCCGGCTGCATCAGCCGATGACACACAAGGAGAAGAACGTGTCCCTACTCCCCCACTACTGAAGAAGTTGTTCTCGAGGAGAACATGTCTGCGCCCGACCCTCCAGCTCATTAAGTGGAGGTTGAGAATCTTGAGGCTGCCACCACCAAAACAAATGAAGCCAATGACGTTGTCATGGCTGAAGCAAATGTGGAGCCTGCACCAACCAATGAGCCAGAAGTCAGTGAAGCAAATGATGTTACTGCTCCTGTTCCTGCGCCTGCTGCTGGTCCTCAGTTTGACTATCATGTTGAGCACATGCCTCTGGTAAAGAAGCCAATGCCAAGGTTGCCCAGGTTTCCAGGTCTTGCATCAGCACCTGGATCATTTAATGTCAACGGCTTCAAAGGAGACAACACCTTCTTCAATAGCTCCAAGAACCCCTACTCAAGGGAAAGAATATCTTCTGATCGGTTCTGGAGCTATCCGCAGCGAATTATTACTCATGCATTCTATACAATCAAGGTCACATCTTCCCTCATATGCGTCTTGACACCGAAGCAATAACTGGTCTGCCCTGCTTGGAAGAAGCTCTGGATTGCTTCAAAGAGGTTGGATTGTTTCCTTTTGTCACCAACCAAGAGCAACGGAACGAAGAGTTGCTGCTCCAATTTTATGCCACTCTTCACATTTGTGGCTACAACAGAGATCCGAAGACTTGGGTCCTTGAGTGGATGACCAGAAATGTTCATCATGAAGCCAAAGCCTTTGATATCATTGAGCTCACTGGTCTGCCCACTCCTGGAGATCTCTATGAACCTGGCTGTCAGCTTCACCGTGAAGCTATGGAGAGCATCTTTCAGAAGCCTGAACCGAACATGAGTCAGATGCTTAGCATGATGAAGCCTTTGCCTCCAGATGCTGCATATCCTAAGGAGTTCTTTGTTGAAGACCTTGAGTATCTGCCACGCACTATCTATCACATTATAAGGCGAACTCTCTGGCCCATCAAAGGACATTCTCCACATGCAAAGCTGGAAGGTGCAATGAAGACTTTGGTCTTCTATATTCTTCATGGCAAATGCTTCAATGCACAAGACTTCTTCATCCGCCAACTTGCTGCATCAGGATTTGATCTTTTTAGCTTGAAGTTCTACGCTCCATGGATAATAAGGCTGATCAAACTCCACTCAGCTATCTCATATCATCCCTCTGCTCGCATTCATCGGATCTTTCTGCCTGATGTGGATATGTCCGTTGAAGCCATCTATCCAGAGCCTGCCAAGGAGCCTCTTAGTCTTCAAAATGCTGAGCATCAAAGTTTCTCTCAGAACATTGAAGGAGTTGAAGTAGTCACTCGTGTTTATCCTCTGGCTGGTACTACACGTGCACCTCATCGTGCCCTCACTAAAGCCACTAAAAGCACTATTTCCCAACGGCCCAAGAAGCGATCTCGTGTTCTCAATGACCAAGAGCATCTAGTTTCCCTTCATCAGAAACAGGATAGGCATCATGACTGGCTGAAGCGCCAAATGCAAAGCCTCTTGGTGGATGTCAACCGCATTCGCAATCTTGCCACCAAGAATGCCTTTGTTTCCCATGAAACCTGTCGGTGTACATGGAAAGGGCTGACGCTTATGTGCTCTGAGGATGATCTTCACAAGGATGGCTTCTCTGAACG
Source organism: Triticum dicoccoides (assembly GCF_002162155.2). Classification (NCBI taxonomy): domain Eukaryota; kingdom Viridiplantae; phylum Streptophyta; class Magnoliopsida; order Poales; family Poaceae; genus Triticum; species Triticum dicoccoides. The sequence goes on from NC_041380.1 coordinate 436,503,521, forward strand.
TTTCAAGTTTGACTCCACACCTCCCCGAAGGACTGTGCTGCGACGAACTCCGTCTCTTGAAGACTCCGAGTTCTCTTCCTCCGCGGCAACTGTGAATGCAAGAGTGACTGAGGACGAAGACGATGCTACTTCACCGCCCCCTACTTCAGCACGCATCGACACTACCCCGAGTTCGTCTGCACCGCCTAACAACACCGATGACCTTGCTGCTTCACCGACTCCTCATGGGAGCGAGTAGATGCTCTATGTCTTCAAACCTTTTTGGTCCTTACTGACAAAAGGGGGAGAAGCATATGAGTTTGATAGTCTTCAAGCGGGTCCATATGGGCGGTTACTTTATGTTTTGCCTAGTGTTTACAACTCTCGTTTTGATACATTTGGTCCTTTGAGTTGTAACTCTTAAACTCAATGGTCGTCTGCTACTTATTTGCTATTCTGTGATGCGATGATAAATTCCACATGTGCGACGATAAATTCCGCACTTAGATCATTTACAGACATCCATTTTTCATTATGCATGTCATTATCTTCACATACTTTTCATGCATGATGAATTTTCGTCATAAGTTGAAGAGGATCTCCACAAGTACAACCTGCCATGTGCATTTTCATTCCAAAAGCAAATTACTTATATGCACATCTTCAGGGGGAGCCCTTGCAACTTATGAAGACAATTCCTTTACAATTTCACATATTATATTCCCCATTGAAAACTTCAACTAGTTTGTCATCAATCACCAAAAAGGGGGAGATTGTAAGTGCATCTAGTGCCACCCCTAGTTGGTTTTGGAGTATTGACGACAAACCTAGTTGAGGGACTAATGTGTTTGTGAGAATTGCAGGATAACATAGGTAGAAGTCCCTCATTGATTCGGTTTTCCTACCAGAGATGACCCCTAAAAATGTATGAAGACATTGAAGTCAAAGTTGGTATGTGAAGACATTCACCTTGAAGACTATGATAAGAGAACACATCGCATGAAGACTATGGAGCGCGAAGACTTAGAACTTTCGTAGTTCTTTTTCTTCTTTGTTGAGCCATAGGAACCACCGTACTATTAAGTGGGGTCCAAGAGAACCAGTCAGAATGACTGAAGTGATGCTTAACCAAAATCCTATGTCTTCGAGTGAAGACTATGAGAGTGAATCTTGTTCAGAGATGGACAAGTCAGCTTTGCTTGTAGCCCAAGTAAAGTTGTCGTGTGTGTTTGAAATCTGACCGTTGGAACATGTGTTAGTTCCTTAGAGACCCAGGGTCATTTCAGACAAATCAGGTCGGGTTGCCTAGTGGCTATAAATAGCCCACCCCTACAACCATACACGGTTGGCTGCTCAGAGTTAAAGTACGGCTTTTGTCGTTTGAGAGCAACCCACCTCGAAGCCTTTGAGAGAGAATTCCTTGCGAGGATAAAGCCCTAAACACCCAGAGCCAAAGAGTGTTAGGCATCACTTAAGTCTTCCTGTCTGTGTGATCTGAAGACTTATTACACTTGAGGACTGTGACCTCCAGCCGGTTAGGCGTCGCGTTCTGAGCATCCAAGAGTCATTGTGGATCGCCGGTGAACAAAGTCTGTGAAGGTTTGGGAGTCTACCTTGAAGACTTACCAGAGTGATTGGGCGAGGTCTGTGTGACCTTAGCTCAAGGGGAATACGGTGAGGACTGGGTGTCCTGAACTGTGTGTTCGGGACTGGGTGTCCGGGACTGTGTGTCCTCAGGTTTAAATACCTAGCCGCCCTAACCAGACGTACAACTGTCACAGCAGTTGGAACTGGTCCAACAAATCATTGTCTTCAACGAGTCATTGGTTTCATCCTTCCCTTCCCTTTACTTACTGTTGGTCCTTGTGAAGTCATTGTATGATTGCATTATCTTTTGTCTTCACTGAGTGACTGCTTGTTCTGATTGGCTTCACAGTATCTTCCTACCTGATCCTTACTGCCTAGCTGCTATTAGTCATTGTGCTTTCACTTCATTGAATACTTGACTATGGTTTGCCTAGTGTAGTCTACCTTCCGCTGCATGGTAATAGGTTTATTTCTATAGTTTGTCTTCGAAACTTCAATGTTTTGAAGACTTTCATAAAAATCACCTATTCACCCACCTCTAGTCGATCACTACCACTTTCAACAGCCCATATTGTGGCCATGGTTAAAAAAATATGAAATTTTGCATATTTCGGTGCGGTCCAAACTGTTTTTAATCCCGACATTTCAAGTCATATTCAAACTGATTTAAAAAATAAATAGATATCAATATAAAATCCAAAAAATTGTCCATGCATAAAAATCAATGCAATTTAAAATCTCAAAATGAAAAAAAGAAATTTGAGACTAATTGCCCATTTGATGTGTTTTAAAAATGTACAACCCATTTCTCATTACTGATAGGCCATTTTCTCGGCCAACCGAATGTAGCTCTCCTCGTCTTGAAAGATTTGCATCCCAACAGGCCTGACAAAGTGACTTACTTGGCAAATCACAAAATAAACTGGGCTGTGGTCGTGGACCCAGCTGCGGCCATGGACCCAACTGTCAGCCTCTCCACGTACAGTACTCTTCCAATGGAATTCGGTCATTGACCACATTGACCACGCCGTGCCGAGAGCACCAAGGTGGTGGATGACGGCAAGGCCTAGGAAGGGGATGACGCGGAGCCGGGGAAGACGCGGCAGTGGATGACCATGTGGAGAGGAGTACGAGGGTTCACTGGTTCAGCTACGGTGTGAGGCTGCTATCGCCGCAGAATAGCAGGGGGTGTGGGTGAGTAGACGGATGCCCTGGACATCAGTGGGAGTATTAGGGGCGGTGAGGCCTCCGCGGCATCACACCCGGCCACGGGAGGCAGGAGCACGCGGCACAACTGGTGCTGGTTTGGGCGGCTGGAGCAAGAAGACTAGAGGTTGAAGAAGCACTACTGCTGTTGGATGAACATCGTACCATAACTGGAGCTAGAATTGTTCATATTGACTATGTTGACAATGCCCTCCATCCCCATCAACTTGGTAGGCCCTAGCCTCCCACGATGTTGGGTTCTAGCTGGTAGGGGGAGTATTCATTTTTTTGTGTGTAATAAGGAGGCACTTGCTTGCATGCGAAGATAGCTGGTGGGTCCGACCTGTCAGCGAGGAGGGGCACGTTTTTTCACGAAATACAGAGGCCCTTCCAGTGGGTCCCAGATGTCAGATGGTGGAATCAAAGACTTAAGAAGGCGTACTGAACAAGCTAGTGTACTCGTAAAGAGACGTTGCTAAGTTTTAGAAACAAGAGAGATGTGCTCCTATAGCTGGTTCAAATCCAAACCTAGACTATGACTATATATGGTGCTATGCTACTCTGCAACTAATGAAACTAACATATCCAACATTCGCTTCTCCTCTTCTCTACTTACTCTGCCTAGCATCAGAAGCTCTGGCCACAACAACCATGTTCGTTGGCTGCTCATCCACCTACTCTTTAGCAGGCAACAACGAAATATGCGCCAAGTCGCCACCCGTACCATCACATGTGGGTCTCATCACACCGCCACCGGCACTCGCACCGTAGCCGGTTGCTCATCGCAACCCGCTTCCGTTGGTGCGGTGCCACTTCTACAAATCACGCGAAGTCATCCGTCGCATATCAAGCACAATCCTCAACCCTGGCCTAGTCTTCTACAAATGCCCGAATCATAGGGTAATAAGATGTTTAAGTGTTGTTCAGCTGCATTCAGTTGCTAATTTTTTTAATAGTTTGGTTGATGATATTCCAATTTGATTCGTGCAAAAAAGGGAAGATTCATGTGATTTGTAATTTTGGGAAGTTGCTGATGTGGGGGAGTGCAACTACGCTGATTATTTGGTTAGCCGAGGAATCCCAATACCAGCAGGTTGGGGTGTTGGACAAGTAACTGAAGGAACGTCAGAAGAGGAAGATGCAGAGCAGAAGGTTAAAGATGAAGTTCCTCTTATCATGATCAAGCAGTAGCTGCTGAACGGCCTTGACAGCGATGAGGATATGAAAGAGCTTGTGAAGATAGTGGGAAAATCGATGTGCTCTCTAGGATGATTGTCTCTTTATTTGCAGTGTATGTAGCACTCGTGATGTATTCAGTGGCTATGACATGAGCACTTTGCTGAAACTAGTAATGAATGAAACATGTGTAGCAGGATGGGCGTAGTGTTGTGAACATTTAATGATTTCTATTAACGGAAATCAGCGGGTGTCCCGTTTGCCTCATAAATAAATAAATAGCAGAGGCCCATTTGGTAATAAATAAATAAAATAGCAGAGGCCCTGTCTGGTCAGCTTTATTCTCATTCGAAGACGTCGAGCAAATTTCACTCCAAGAGAAACTATGTCATCAAATTTAAGTTTCACAGCCAAATATGAGTACAACAAAACAATAATGTCATCATGTTTTACTCTTCATACAATCACCAAACATAAATCAGCATACATAACAAGTGATGTTCTCACATGAAAATACTAAACAAAATATTCATCATGTTTTAGTTGTCATAGCAAACAGAATTTCACATAGTAGATAAAAAAACGTCTTCTGACAGGCAAATACGACAAAGGCAATGTAATCATCATCCACAGCAGCAGCGTCAACATCTTCGCCATGTGTATCAGTCTGAATCATAATTCCCCATGGTGTCATCGTCTTCGTCCTCAACGTGCTAGAACGTTGGCTTCTTCTTGATCAACTCTTGTATGTCCACAGCACGACATGCAATCTTTTTGCCGGCGTCATTGACGTGATGGTTCTCAAAGATATTAGGAACATCTATTTTATCTTGTACACCAGGAGCAGTGTAAGCATCATCTTGTTGTGAAACTTCATTAAACGAATTCCTCTGCTCAAACCTTTGCAATACTCTCCAGTCATCGCTACGTGCAAATGTGTCTTCCAAGGAAAATGTTTGTGTTGCCTGATTTCCCGAAATAAAAGGCTCGTTGGTCTGGTACGGCGCCTTGGCATTGATGGATTTGAAATAATCATCAGCTCCGGGTTTTGCGATCCTGGAAAACAGGTTATACCAATGACAGCACAACAGAACCACACACCGATGATCCTCGAAACTAGAGATATACTGCAAGTGAACAATGTCTGTTATGTTAGCATACATTTTAGTTGTCTCTTTTTCATGTGTATCCCTGCTCATGATGGCACTGTTTTGTGTCTTCCTGCCTTCGTCTCATGCAAGGGTGTTGTAGCGCACATCTCCAACAACGCAAGATTCATAATGTCTTACCCGAGTATCAGGACCCATTGCTAGTGAGTAAAGGGCATCATCAACTGCCTTCCCATCCTCCCAGATCTTCTTAACCTATGGTTAGAAAATAGACAAGCTGATCATCTTATGTACTCAATATATTAAAAAACTGACAGTGCAATTCAAAAGCTTACATTGCTCTTGAACCATTTCGCAAATCCTGTCATAACCAGTTTGTCAATGTTTCTTGGATTTTGCGGAAGTAACTCCTTTTTGTAGATGCTGCAGAACATAGTGATCGCGTCAAACATCTAAATATATAAGAATGTGCTGCAAATTTAATAGATTACGATGTATAAGCTGCAGTACTTAGCACTTACTTGATATAAGGTAGTATCTCAGGACAGTTATTCAACATATACCAAACCATTTTGTCCAAATCTTTAGGTTTGTCCTCTTGTCGACTCTTCCCTGTAACTCGAGCAAAATAATCAAAAACATTGAGCCCGGGATTGTCTTCATCCACCTCTTTGCCAAGCTGATCAGCTGTTTCAATGTATTTTGAGCAGAATGTCAATGCTTCTGTAGGAATGTAGGCCTCTGCAATGGAACCCTCGGGTCTAGCTCTGTTCCTAACATAGCCCTTGAAAGTGCCTAGCCGCCTATCAATAGGGTACATCTAGCCATACTGTACTGGACCTCTATGTAGTGGCTCATCCGGTAGATGAACAACCAAATGCACCATCACATCAAAGAAGGCTGGAGGATATATCTTCTCAAGGTCGCATAGGATAGTTGGTATCTTGTCTCTAAGACGCTCCAAAGCATCTATACTGATATTTCTACTGTAGAGTTCCCTGAAGAATTGTCCCGACTTTGCAACTACTTTGTATAAGTCAGGGCGGCCCAATTCTCTAAGGATAATAGGTAAAACCCTTTGAAGTAGGACGTGGCAGTCATGAGTTTTCAACCCTTGTACCTTGTTTCCATCTGGACTGACTCTCCTTTTAGGGTTGGAAGCAAATCCATGTGGTACTCTCACACGTGACAGGACTTCGCAGAATTCTTTTCTTTTTACCTTGTCCAAGATGTACCCAGCTGGTGCCATATCCCGTGGTTTATCTTCATCTTGCACCTGCAAATCCTGTCTGATACCCAAGTGTGTCAAATCAATCCTAGATTTTAAGGTATCTTTCGTCTTTCCTTCAATATTAAGAAGTGTGCCAATAATGCTATCACATATATTTTTCTCGATGTGCATCACATCAAGATTATGCCGCAGATCCAAATCTTTCCAATACTCCAAGTCTGCATGCCTCATTTGAACATTCTGCAGAGTATCATTCACATGTGGGCCTAGACCATACTTGTATTTCCAATGTTTATTTGTAATTTGTCCGACATGCATACAAACAAACGGCTAGTTTGAAGTTTCACTTTGCCTCCACTACGTGTTGCTTCGCGTCTTAGTTTTGACATCCCATTCGGTTCATGACCAGACACATGTTGACGAGATCGATTGATGTTCAAAGATCAATTGCGTGTCGTGCAAGGAGATAAATGTTTGGTCTATTTCTAT
>NC_041380.1:436510767-436536038 GCF_002162155.2 Triticum dicoccoides
GGGGGTCTGTGGGGATCATAGGGAGTATATTGTACGTTCATAAGCGAAATAAACGTATTGTACCCACCCTAGTCCTCTTTCAATCGATCTCCGGACCCCGAGATGAAATCAAGAGAGAACGAGTGGGGGCATGTGTGATACCTAAGGCGGATTCAAAATTTTGAACCGGTGATCATAGCATCCGCAAATCATATATAAAAGGTATTCAATGTTCGTTTCGTTTTTGAAAATACAATATACTCCCTCCTATCCTTTCTAGTTTACATATAAGTTTTATGTGTAGTCAAAGTATCTCTACTTTGATAAAAAAAGTATCAATATTCAACAACGCCCAATCAATATTCTTAGATTCATACGCACTCCTAGATTTCTACTCGAGATGGTTTCCAATTTGTCTTCAACCACATGAATGTGCTTGTTCTCGCGCATGTTGTTCCTACTAGGATTTCACCACGTATAGCCAGTCCAATAAGAACTTTTTTAAGCTCCCTGTCCAATAGTACTTGTGGAGTACTAACAACATCTATACTAGAGTATGTAGTGCTCATAGTTGTACTCCCTCCTTCCATTTATATAGGGCCTATGTGGAGGAGAGAGATGTGAAAAAGTAAGGGGAGTGAGCTCTCATGCAAGAGCCTAGCTATATATGCATTCCTAGTTAAATACGTGCAATAAATATGAAGAAAGACATGGAGAGGAGATGGAAAAAAGTACTAATACAATAGCTAACCTTATAATTTTTTTTGCGGGAAATAGCCAACCTTATAGCCCACACTACTGTATGAGTGCATATAATATATGATGGCTATAGATGACGCGACAGTTCCTTATAGCCATCGACTGGCTATATTATTAAGCATGCTCTAATGTGTTTTTCAAAACCACATTTGACTATTGACAAGATTAATAGTACATGAGATGTATAATGTGAAAATTATATCATTGGAAGCTCCTTTCACATACGTATCCCTGCCTTACCCTCCCTTTCGGTCACTTACTGGCGGACCCCATGCTTGCTAGGCCTCGCATGTCAGTTACTCAATGGGTTCGGCCACGTCAGGGGATCCTCAACCGTAGTATACTCCCTCTGTTTTTATTTACTCCGCATAAAATGACGCGGGCGGGGGAGGGGGAGGGACATCGGTTTTCTCTCAACTGCGGTCTCACAAGTGAGGGAAAACGCAAGACGAAGTGCGTTTTATTCGGTGAGCGACATGGAGGGTCCAGCGTGCCGGGCTGCAACGCGGAGGCGAGAAGAGCGATGTACAGTCAAAACCGATTGACCGGTCGTCACCAGAACCACTATTCACACCAGAACCTTCGCTGCTCGGCCTACGCCAGCCACTTCCCCCCACCTTTCGATCTCCTAGCCCGCATCAAGCGTCCCCTAGTTCGCCGGAAAGCCATGGTGCGCCGCAAGATCACGTACTACAAGATGCTTACTCCGGAGTGCCGAGCAGAAATCGCGGCGGCGGTCAGCGCCAGAGACCTCCGTTCCCAAGCCCCCTTTGCGGCGGGCCAATTTCCGAGTTCTCTGGAGCCAAGCAACAAGGAGGAGGAAGCCGATCCAAAGTTCATGGCGGAGGTCACGACGTAGAAGGCCCCCGATGGGTATGAGACGATATACGTCGACTTCATGCCGACGTCCGAGTCCCCCATGGTGCAGGCGGACCAGTGGTTCAACCTGGCGATACTAAAGGAGGACCGGGAGGTAGAGGCTCAACTCGACACGGAGCACGTGCATGCTGCTACCATCGAGGCTCTCCTTCAAGCTGAACCGGATGTCGTGGATGTGAACCGGGAGGCGGAGGCTCAACTTGAGGCGGAGCGCGCGGATTCCGCCGCAATCGAGGCCCTCCTCCGGCCGGAACCAGACATCCTGGACTTGAACCGGGTGGCAGAGGATCAACTCGATGCGGAGAGCGCGGATGCCGCTCTCCTCGAGGCCCTCCTACAGGCGGAATCGGATGTCCTGGACTTGAACCGAGCGACGGAGGCTCGACTCAACACGGAGCGAGTGGTTGCCGCTGCCATCGAGGCCCTCCCATAGGCGGAACCGGACGTCCTCGACTTGAACCGAGCGGTGCTCTCGTCCATGTAGAGCACCCGCACACTCCACATGAAAGAGTAGCTAGAGGCCGAGGACAACCACGGTGCGGAGACACACGTCGGCAGCTACGGCTGGTTCGCGCCGGCAGCCAAAGACGACGAGGCCGTCTCGTTCCGCGAGCAGTCATAATTTTTCTTTATGTTGTTGTTTTTATGGTTCTTTTGATGTGTAAAAACATATATTTTCATGCAAGTCGCCCGACTTGGGCCAGTCTACCATTTCAGGCGGTTGGACGAATATCCTATGGCTCCTAACCCTTCTTCCTCACATCTTCTTCTTCCCCAAAAGACCACCGCACGGGCCGTATGGATACTCCCCAACATGCGGTTGGATAAACATACTCTATGAACGAAAATTATGTGTCAGTGGTAGGATGGCTGAGTTTGGTTTGCTCACATGCGACAGCACGTGTCAGTGAGGGCGCCTTCCCTTGGTTGGGTTTGCGGCATGCAGGAGCGACTGTGCATGTGAGGGTGCGATGCGATTGCGGCGTGCAGGAGCCACCATGTGAGGGTGCGGTGTGACTGCAACAATCGTGCGCAAGTGTACCTCCTTTTCATTTTGAAAACTTTAGGGAAGATTGGCAAAAATGTCTGGCAAAGTATGGCAATGAAAGGCCTAGACCCAAACAAGATAAGTACGTAGTACTATGTACTAGGAGTACTAGTGTTAAAAAAGAAAGGCAGGGTTTTCCTTCGCGGGATTAATCGATACAAATCCTCGTTTCACATGTCAATTAATGCGTATTTTTTTCTCCAAAGCCCAAAGAGCTAACCATCTCACTCCTCATCGCTTGATTAATGCAGCGCCATTCGAACCAACCTTCTCACTTCCGCATGCACGTAGGGGATATTAATGTCCTTGGATGCTAGTACGAGGAAAACCCCATCAATTTTGCCTCGATTAGTGTTAGTGGCCTTTTGCAAATTATAATTGTGATATATTGGCCTTGTGTACAAAAAATGGAGGTAGTAACTATATTTGACTTCCTTCCCCATAGCGGTGACGTCGACGATATCTTGAACATGGTGGTTTGGCGATGTGCGTTCGACGGAGAACACCATTGACGAAGACCACGGTATGTCGTTCGCAAGTGCCGCCTGCAAGCCGAGACAACCGCCTTATTTGCATCCAGGAAGTCCGTTGAAGACACGTAAATGTACTAGTACTACTCATACACAATAGCGTCATCCGTCCATCTTAGTGCGGTGATATGGTTTCTCGAAGAAGATGATGGAGAAGCGGAGTCAACAAAGAGTGAAATGATGGTTGTCGTCCATGCTATGTGATTTGACGCCTCACTTCTTTGTGATGTGTGTTAGAAGGGACAGGGGAGTAGACTATGTCCTCTATACTGTACATGCGTCCAAGCACTGGAAAAAGAGAGACATTTAATTTTTCTATTCCTTCAATCAATCAATCAAGGAGCTTCGGTTCCGTCCTTTTGGCTTTGGCAACACCGTCCATAATGGTTCCCACGATGCCAAAAGCTATTTAGACATTTGGCTACACATTGTGGATGCCCTTAATCGTACCAGTTGGTTTTGCTCCTGTGTGCTATCTATACAAATCTCAATTATATTGATCTAAAAAATTATAGAATCAACCTTTGTAAAAAAGGAGGTGATTTTGCCGCGCAGATGGTGGGGGAGGTTTCTTATTTTCAGAGGACGTTGTCCTGGCGGTTTTCTAACATGCGGTCCCACGTGTTAGTGCTTTACCAAGCCGATCCGCTTCCCACATGAGGCAGAACAATGGCAGAAGCAACACATGGTTAACTTGAAGAATATGAGGGAGAAGCGGATTCAGCAATGACTGAAATGATGGTTGCTTCGTCCCTCCAACTTCTTTTTTTAGCATTATTACTTTGTCCCTCCAACTTAACTGCGGGAAAGGTGCATTACCACACCGGCGCCATGACTGGGTGCTTCACCCCGGCTACTCTGCACTGTATCCCGGTATGGCTCGTGGACCTAGTAGCTTGATGCCCCACATGTTGGCGAAAGGGACTAGAAGATTTATGAAAGCGAGCGCTCCACTCTTATGACGGAGGAGAACACGACACGACGGCCCAGTGAACTGACACTTGTACTGTAGATAGTACAATAGTTTGCTGTTTCGCACGATCCATCGATACAAACCCGATTAAACAGGAAAGGGCGGAATTTTTCCCGCGCGATTTATGATACTGGCCATACATTTCAAAGGCAATTTTAATGTATGCAAACTGAATAATTAAGTAACAATGTGATATCTAGTAAAACTAAAAACACATATTATGATTTATTGTGTTAGAGTGTACGTAGTAGTAGTGCTGTATTGCATAGTTGTTAGATGTAACATGCGAGAACGTGTAGAGATGTAGTTTTGGAGGGCCTACAGAGAGAAAAGTGTAATACGTTCACCGAACTTCATAATAAGCTGATTACGGTCACTATATACATTTTGCGGTGATTATACGGTCACTTGCTCAAGGTTCAGCATCGGATTGCACTCTGTTGACTGGCCAAATAGTCTGCATGGCACCATGTTGACTAGTTAAATTGACCATGTTCCTTGTGGGTCCCACCTGTCAGTTCACATAGGGAAAATGTCAGATAAACTCAAATTTACGCAGGCGCGACAAGACTCCATCCCGTGCGCTGGAATCACCTGGTTATGTATGTGTCTGTCAGGGCCTGATATGTGCGCATGCACGTGTAGGTTGAGCACTTGAGCGTGACAGTGTGTGTTGGTCGTGTGGTGTACTGGTGTGTGCATGCATGCGTGCGTGTGTGCGGGTGAGCATTGCGTGCGTGTGTGGCTGCGTGTGTACGTGTGAGTGTTGCGTGCGTGCGTGGGTGCATGTGTTCGTGTGAGTGTTGCGTGCATGCAATTTGTGTGCATGCATGAATGTGTGTATAATCACCACACCAGCTCATGTGTGTTCAAACAGATGGCTCAGCATACCAATACAAGGCCACCTTGTCCGTTGTGCCTGCGGTCATGACTTCGAACCACCGTCCAATATTTTTTTGTCGTTTGTTTTCATTCTTACTAGCAATATGCCCATGCGTTGCACGCAACATCAAGATGCATTTGTATGACTAGTTTATCTTGTGAGAGAAAAGGATGAATGAGGGAAGTCTTATTTGGAAATGTGGAGAGGTGTGTGGGTACCTTTTTCTAAAATTGTCATAGTTTCTTTCCTATCCGTTAGATATAAATCGAACGACCTATATTGCAGGATGGCAGGCACACCATCATCACCAACTCTGGTTTTTTATAAGAGTGTATTTTATCCCTACTCTAATAAAAAGCATAGTCGGTGATGATCGTGTGCCTGCCATCCTGCAATATAGGCCGTCCGATCTATATTTGACGGATAGGAAGGAAACTATGGCAATTTTGCAAAAATATACCCACACCACTCTCCGCACTTGCAAATAAGGCCTTCCCTTGTTCATCCTTTTCTCCCACAAGATAAACTACTCATACAAATGCATCTTGATGTTCCGTGCAACACATGGGCATCTTGCTAGTATTTTATAAGAGTGTAGATGTAGAGTAGATGCAAGCCAACAGGTGGGCCCGATGGTAGTGAGGTAATGTGATGCAACACTAGAGGTGCCACATGGAGCGTTTAACTGGTTAACTAGTTGTGTCTTGAGCAAATACAAAGTTGCCTGGTGAGCCCGTGACTGTATAATAACCACAAAACGTAAATGGTGACTATAATGAGTGGATTCTGAAGTCCAATGTACGTATCATGCTTTCGCTTAAAATATAATGATCGTCACTGTATATATCGCGAGAGAAAGATGAAACATGCGTGAATGTGCTGGGGGCTTACTTTTAGAGGACCTGTAGATAGTTTGTGTGCGTACATGAAAGGGGCGTAGAGGAGGGGTATGCGATGGAGAGAGAGATGCTCTTCGTTTCTCTTTATTATGGCTAACTTTATCTATAGTATAAAAATATACAAATTCATAGTGTGGAATAAATATCGTTTTGGGCACCATGCAATGCAAGCGTCCATACTCCTCCATATAACTTTGTAATGTTGTATATATGTAGAAATTCTAAAATATTTTTCTGTCCACACTTTATTCAAAAGGAATGTTGTATGCGAAATAAACATGAAGAGAGGGCTTTTTAGATCAGTGGGGTATGTGATGTAACATGTGTGAATGTGTAGTTGATGCATTTGGCAGGGCCTGGAGAGGTATGTGTGTGTATTACGTATTCGAGAGAGGCATGGATAGAGGGGCCAGTAGGGGGGCGTAGGAGAGATATCACGAGAAATGAGAGTGGTCTAGAGAGAGAGACGAATATGACGTCACGACGAGAGATTCCCTTGAGTGTGTATATGCAAGGAGGGAGTGGATAGAGGCACCAGGAGAATATTTTTTGTGTGTGTGGTGTCTGTGTTGGTATGTGTGGGTGTAGAAGATAACGAGACGTGGGGGCAGAGGATGTGTAACCGCATGTGGTCCAGTGGGTCGAGGTGAGGCCCTTTGTTCGGTTCCGTCCCGCGCCACATTGGTCGCCCGTGACACATTTAGGGAGACCCATGGATGACTAGTCATACAAGACAAAGATACAATAATTGTGAAGGACTCTATGTCCACTGACAAAACCGGCTAGGATTTGTAACCCTAGGTGTTGGATCACGGGTTCCGGCAAACCCTTAAGGTTCGAACACTGGGGGGCGCGCGAAGGTTTTCTCCCTATCGATCCACGCCCTAGCTCTCTAAGATCTTGCGGAGGAACTCAACGAACTCACAACACAGAAAGACACAAGATTTATACTGGTTTGGGCCACCGTTGTGGTGTAATACCCTACGGTAGTGTGGTGGTGGTAGATTGCCTCTTGGGCTGATGAAGAACAGTACAACAGGGAGAACAGCCTCCGGAGGATGAGGTGTTCTTGTGCTTGTTGCGCTTGTGTGGTAGGGGGTGATCTTGGTGATCTGCCTAGGTCCCAATCCGATGCCCCCTTCCAATTTTTATTAAATTCGGATGTTAATAGAATCATTCAATGCATATCATATTTCTTGGCATTTTTGGAGTTTTAAAAAAAATATTCAAATAATATTTTCCACTCAAGAAAAACAAATGAGAGGGGATAAGATGACTTCCTCAAAATATAAAAGGGTGGGAAAATGGTATTTGAATATTATTTGAAGTTTTGGAGTTTATTTGGTATTTATTTTATCTGCAAAAAAGTGCATTAATTGCATTAGGAAATATTTTCAAAATGTTCTGTGCTTAAGTTAATGTTCATTAGGCTTTAAATATTGCATAGTTATTTTATAAATTATTGTGGTGTTTTTATTAATTATTTTGAATTAATTATGACCACTTTAGTGTTCTGTTAAAAAAAAACACTCACCCGCCTGGACCGAAACCAGTTCGGCCCAGGGACGCGCGCGCCTAGCCAGGCCAGGCCAGCCAGCCCACTGGCCATTCGGCCCAAGGCCAGCCCCAGCGCCACCGACGCCTTCCGCCCGGTCGACCGCCCGCGCCCGCCCTCGCTCGCCTCCTCTCACTGCCGCTGCCAGGCGGGCCCCGCTCGTCAGCTCGTCCCCAACCTCCCGCTTGTCCCGCTCGGATGAGCCCGCCGCCGCACTCCCGAACCCGCCGGCCGAAGCTCTCGGGATAGAGCTTATCCCGCTGCCCCCGACGCCCTCCCCTCGCCTATATAAAGGCCAAGGCCCCCTCTTCCATCCTCGCCGACCCGCACCTTCCCACGCCGCCCCTACCGCTCGTCGTCGCCGTGCGCATCTCGCCGGAGCTCCGAGCCCCGCCGTCCTCGCCCCGCCCCGACCGGACGTCGCCGACGCACGCCGCCATCACCTTCGCGACGCCCTCGACGCGCCGCACCTCCCCGTCTTCTTCCCCGACGCCGAGGACCGCCGTAGCCGCCGTCCCCTCCGCCACCGACGCCGCGCCGCCGTCTTCGTCGTCGCCGGCCACCACCTCCAGCCCACTGTAAGCCGCCGCCCCACCCTCGCCCGTTGGATCGGACCCCAACGGTCCAGATTAGATTAGGATCGGGTTTTTTTATTTTGCGAAGAGGTACGCGGTTAACCGCGGTTCCCTTAGACCGGCCGGTTTTATTTAAACCGAGCGTCGGTTTTTCTTTAGTTAGCCGCCGCCACTGGTTTTCTTAGTTAGCGGCCGTTCGCCGTATAGCCTCCGCAGCGGACGCTGCTCGGCCAGCCACGAGCCACCACGTGGCCAGGGACTTGTTTGCGATAGTTTTCTTCTCTGTTTAGTCCCTGTAATTAGCAGATTAGTCCCTAAACTTCGCATAGCCACAACTTTTTAACCGTAGATCCAAACTCGATGAAACCAGCGGCAAATTCTTCGTATTGTTTAGATCTATCCAGTGGTATCCTTTTTGCAAACTTTTGACAGATTCAAATTTGAATTTATTCAGATTTGAATCCGAACTTCAAATGGCCATATCTCCCAAACCGTAACTCCGATTAAGTTGATTCTTTTTGCACTTTGTCACCGTAGCCAAACCCTATCACCTGGACCTTTGTCACAATAATTTTTCACACACTAGAATCTGCCCATTAATATTTTACTAGTATGCATAGTACGCACTATAGTTCACATCACTCTTTGAACCATAGGCCTATGTTGTTTTGCATCTAGAATATTTTTCATGCTAGTTAAGTGTGATGTTTGTTCATTTGGTTTTTCCGAGACTTTTGCTTTGCATGTTCTTCTTGGTTCTCTTGAATGTTTGTTTATGTTTGTTTATCTCCTTTGCGATAGATTGCCCGGAGTGCGAAGCAGAATATTTTCAGTCTTTAGAGTTCAACCAGCAGTACCAAGGCAAGTTGCATCTTGATCATGTTTCCTTACCTATGTTTTTTTTTATGCACTTAGTTCTTTGCGGTAGGATTGCATGGTAGGAATTGATGCCGCATGACTATGCTTTCACCCAGTAGTTCATTGAGGTAGGTCTGAACCATATGACATTGTCGCCATCGTTTTACATATGTTGCTTCGCTAAGTAGACGTGGATTGGGGAGTGAACATTGTAAAGTATGAGTAACAATGTAGTAAGTAGGACCTAAGATAATTAATGAACTACCTGGGCGGAAACTTGATGGAATGGTGGCGAAGTACAGTGGGGCACGCATGGGAAATCCATGGTGGTGCACCACTAGTGGACCGTCCGCTCAGGCTCAAAGAGATCAATCGTATTCTCATGTCTAGAAGCTTACGTGTGCAGCCACAAGCCAATATGGGCTCTGGCTTAGTTGAGTAGTTAGTGTGACCCCTTCCGGGATGGGCTAGCAGATGTAGAAGAATGAGTAGGTGTACCGGCCTATCCGTGGGTTAAGGGGGAACATTTTTCGAAAGACTATGTCTCGATCTTCCGATCATGGAGGTGGTCGAGTCTTGTGGGGAAAAGTGCGCAACCTCTGCAGAGTGTCAACCTAATCGATTAGCCGTGTCCCCGGTTACGGACATCTTGAGCTTCTAGTAGTGAAAATGCTGGGAGATCTCCTCACCTTTAATTAAACAGTTGGGATTTAAATGAAACTTGGGAACGGATGGAGTTGGGTTTGCCAACTCATCCTATGCAAATGTGTAGTAGTAGAATAACATCTTTTCTAATAGGGAAAAACTAGCTTTATGCAAAAAAAAAATTAAACTTAGAGCTTTCCACCAGCCAAATTGCATGTACAAGTAGGTTCATTACACTTATGATGTGACTTGCCAGTACATTCAATGTACTGACCTATATGGCTGCAACTTATCACGTTGCAGATATATCCGACGAGGATTAAGGTGCGATAGGTCGATGTTCTACACTCAACCTTGCTCGTGGAGTTGGACTCATTTACTACTTTGCTTCCGCAGTATTTGTTATTGGCTCTATGCCCTATTTGGTAATAAATGTATTGCTCCTGGACTATCGATGTAATAAAGAGATGTGTGTTATTTCTGTTATTTCATCGAGTACTGTGTGTGCTAGCAAGTCGATCCAGGGACTAGCACGGTAAGCACAGAGACTTCGACTCTTACCGAGTCGGGTCGCTACAAGATGGTATCAGAGCACACGTTGACTGTAGGACGCGACCCCTAGAAAATGGAAAAGCCATAGGATAAAACTTTATTTTTCACTTTCCCTATATATCCGTTGGTCTCGTACCTTCTTTACTTCTATACTAATTTCTTCCCTTTTTCAAAATTTAGATGTCGTCCGCCATTGTCGAGTTTGAGCAGCCCGATGAGACCACGCCTTTTGGACGGCAGCTGGTGAAGATCGTGAAGCACCTGAAGATTGGGCTTCCCACATTCACTGGAACCTTCACCGCCACCCTGCCCGAGGAGACATGTTGGAGGATCGATGCCCATATCCCTGGACGCATCCTCGGAAACCGCACCAAGCCCATTGATTTCCATGTGGATACTGCAACATGGGGCTTGGGCAGGGGCATCGCTGCTCACATTGCTCTCGGACGCATTCGGGAGGAGTATGACGAAGACCTCAAGAGGACCTCCTTCGTGATGTACGGACGCCGTGACGTAAAAGGAGATGTGGTGCGTACCCTGGAGGACGAGACGATAGCATCCCATATCCAGGACATGGAGGATCACATTCGTATGATGGAGCTGGAGCTGTCTGACAACATGATCGTCATCAAGAACCTCATGACTCGCAAGGCCGATCTCGAGGAGGAACTCCAAGACGCTCGCATCGAGCATGAGGGAGAGCTGGACGCACTACAAGAGAAGATCGACGATCTGAAGCTTGAGCTTGAGGAGGCCGAGGAGAAGCTGGATGAG
Organism: Triticum dicoccoides; assembly: GCF_002162155.2. Lineage (NCBI taxonomy): Eukaryota > Viridiplantae > Streptophyta > Magnoliopsida > Poales > Poaceae > Triticum > Triticum dicoccoides. The sequence continues at coordinate 436,521,677 of NC_041380.1, forward strand.
GGAGAAAACATTCAGGAGGATCACTCGTATGGTGCCTATGTCAGCCAGGACAAGGACCAGGGTGATGAGCTTGGAGATGATGACACCGACAGTGATGCAAGGACACCTGATGTCAACATGGTTGACTGGTCTTCATCCGACGAGAGTTAGATTTTATACCACCATGAGAGTTAGAAATTTGATTTCGTTATCCGATTAGTTTTATTTCATTTGTCAGACCTTGTCAAATCTTGTGACATGGCTTACCTTAGGTTTGATTGTTTATGTGAACCCCTTTGAGTGAAATTGAATTGGAGTGATTTGAAATTTTATTGCTATCATGTGCATATGGGTAGTATGATTTTACTCCCTAGGCCTTATTCTCTTCTGACTTCTCATCCACTCTAAACCCATCAGATGCCTTCAAGACGTGACCCCGAACTCAACTTTCCGCCGGAACTCACGCAATTGATCCAGCAGCAGAATGCTCTTATGCAGATGCTCATTCAGAACCAGAACCAGAACAACAACAACCCATCGCCGCCACCCCCAGTTGATAGTCTTACCCGTTTTCTGAGGCTGAAACCACCCGTGTTCTCCAGCAGCACGGAGCCAATCGTCGCAGATGACTGGCTCCGCAAGATAGGAAGGGAGCTAGCCACGGCAGGATGTAATGATACTGAGAAGGTGAAGTTTGCCGCCCATCAGCTGGATGGCCCGGCCGCTGCTTGGTGGGAGAACTACACCACCACATACCCCTTGGAGAATGTGACTTGGACTCAGTTCCAGCAGGCATTCCGCACTGCTCATGTCTCAGCTGGAGCCATGAGTCTGAAGAAGAAGGAGTTCCGCAGTTTGCGCCAGGGAGGACGCACGGTATCCCAGTATGCTGAGGAGTTCAGTAAGTTGGCCCGTTATGCACCAAGGGACGTGGCCACTGATGCAGCCAAGCAGGAGAAGTTTCTGGAGGGACTAAACGATGAGTTGGGAGTTCAGTTGACTGTGGTGACCTTTGCGAACTATCAGGAGTTGGTTGATAAGGCTACCATTCTCGAGGGCAAGCACCAGCAGATGGAAAATCGTAAGAGAAAGTACGGGCATGGGAAGTATAACTCCGGAGTTCAACAAAAACCCCGCTATAGCCAGTACTCAGGAAGTTCTGGATCAGGAACTAGCAAGTTTGGAGGGAATCATCATAACCATGGAGGCCACATTCAGCATGGAGGAAATGGACACAACCACCATGGTCACAAGCATGGAAATGGCAATGGAGGGAATGGCAACCAGCAGCATTTCAACTCTTCTACACCAATGAAGAAAGATCTGAGTCACATCACTTGCTTAAAATGCAAGAAGACAGGGCACTACTCCAATGAGTGTCCTGAGGCGCAGAATGGAAATGGAAATGGCAATGGGAATTCTGGAGGCAAGAAGCCTAATCCTTTCACTAAGGGGCATGTGAATCATGTCAATGTGGAAGAGGTCTATGAACAGCCTGACGCAGTGATTGGTAAGTTCTTGGTTAATTTATTTCCAGCACTCATTCTTTTTGACACTGGTGCATCGCATTCATTCATATCGAGGGGATTCGTGGATAGACATAAGTTGCCTACCGTAGCTCTTAAGGCACCCATTCTAGTGAGTTCCCCAGGAGCCGAGTCTATGGCTAGTCAGGGATGTTTCCAGTTGCCTTTGAACATAGGGGGACATGTTTTCCCTACGGATATGATCATACTAGAGTCTCAAGGGTTGGATGTAATCCTAGGGATGGATTGGATGTCCAAGTATGAGGGGACCATCGATTGTGCTAGTAGATCGATTTTTCTCACCACCCCAGAGAAGAAGAGGATCAAGTATGTATCTAGGCTTAAGCCTAAGAGGACTCAGGTGAACTCTCTTACGGGAGTTGTCCAGGAAGAAGTACCAGTGGTGAAGGATTATCCCGATGTATTTCCGGAGGAGTTACCAGGTATGCCGCCAGATCGGGAGATTGAGTTTTTGATTGAGTTGCTGCCAGGTACAGGACCTATCTCCAAGAGGCCGTATCGGATGCCCGCTAATGATTTGGAGGAAGTCAAGAAACAGATTAAGGAGTTGCTAGAGAAAGGGTATATTCGCCCGAGTTCATCACCTTGGGGAGCCCCAGTACTCTTAGTAGAGAAGAAGGATGGAACCTTGAGGATGTGTGTGGATTACCGCTCTTTGAACGAGGTGACCATCAAGAACAAGTATCCCCTACCGATGATCAATGACTTGTTTGACCAGCTAGAAGGAGCTAGTGTTTTCTCCAAGATCGATCTTCGATCGGGTTATCACCAATTGAAGATCCGTGAGAAGGATATACCCAAGACAACTTTTACTACAAGGTATGGGCTTTATGAGTATACAGTCATGTCCTTTGGTTTGACTAATGCCCCTGCCTATTTTATGAGCATGATGAACAAGGTGTTCATGGAGTTCTTGGATAAGTTCGTTGTGGTATTCATTGATGACATATTGGTTTTCTCCAAGAATGAGGAGGAACACGCTGAACATCTGCGCTTGGTTCTGGAGAAGCTCAGAGAACATCAACTTTATGCCAAGTTCAGCAAGTGTGAGTTTTGGCTCAAGGAAGTCGGATTCCTTGGACATGTTGTGTCAGGTGAAGGGATTGCAGTGGACCCTACCAAGGTAGAGTCAGTCACAGAATGGAATGCACCCACCACAGTTGGCGAGATTCGCAGTTTCCTTGGACTTGCAGGATATTACCGGAGATTTATTGAAAATTTCTCTAAGATTGCAAGGCCCATGACAACGTTGTTGAAGAAGGACACCAAGTTCGTTTGGACTGAAGAGTGTGAAGCCAGCTTTCAAGAGTTGAAGAAGCGTTTGGTTACAGCCCCAGTGCTAATCCTACCCGATGTACACAAGGACTTTCAGGTGTATTGTGATGCTTCACGTCAGGGACTTGGAGGTGTTCTTATGCAGGAGGGAAAAGTTGTAGCTTATGCTTCACGACAGCTTCGACCTCATGAGTTGAACTATGCCACGCATGACTTGGAGTTAGTAGCCGTTGTGCATGCACTCAAGACATGGAGACACTATCTTATTGGGAATCGTTGTGATGTTTACACGGATCACAAGAGTTTGAAGTACATTTTCACGCAGAAGGAGTTGAATCTCAGGCAAAGGAGATGGTTGGAACTTATAAAGGATTATGACATGAGTCTGCATTATCATCCAGGAAAAGCCAATGTTGTGGCGGATGCTTTGAGCCGTAAGAGTTACGTTAACACCCTTACAGCAGGAGATTTACCTCAGGAGTTATGTGATGAGCTTAGAGACCTTCAGTTAGAAATAGTTCCAAGAGGTTATGTTGCCGCACTCGAGGTACAGTCCACCTTGTTGGGAAGAATCAGAGAAGCCCAGAAGTTGGACCAAGGTATTGCTGAGATAAAGGAAATGATGAGAAAAGGGAAAGCAAAAGGATTCCGTGAGGATGAAAATGGAACCATATGGTTTGAGCAACGGATTTGTGTACCCAATGATCCAGAGATCAGGAAGTTGATTCTTCAGGAGACTCATGACTCACCATATTCGATACACCCAGGCAACACCAAGATGTATTTGGACTTGAAGGAAAGTTTTTGGTGGGCCGGAATGAAGAGAGAGATTGCCGAGTATGTGGCAATATGTGATGTATGTCAGAGAGTAAAGGCAGAGCATCAGAAACCAGCAGGTTTACTTCAGCCGTTGCCAATACCTGATTGCAAATGGGATAAACTTGGTATGGACTTTATCACGGGGTTACCCAGGACCCGTTCAGGTTATGATTCCATTTGGGTGATAGTGGATCGTTTGACCAAGGTTGCTCACTTCATTCCAGTGAAGACCACCTATACAAGTGCTAAGCTGGCAAAGATATATATGACCAGGATTGTATGTCTGCATGGAGTTCCGAGGAGCATCGTATCAGATAGAGAAACACAGTTTACCTCAAAGTTTTGGAATCAGTTGCATGAAACTTTGGGTACCAGGCTAGAGTTTAGTACAGCCTTCCATCCACAGACTGATGGGCAGACAGAGAGAGTCAATCAGATTCTGGAGGACATGCTGAGAGCTTGTGCGCTAGACTATGGGTCTAGTTGGGATGATAACTTACCCTACGCAGAGTTCTCGTACAACAACAGCTACCAAGCCAGTTTGCAGATGGCCCCTTTCGAGGCATTGTATGGCAGGAAATGCAGGACACCTTTGATGTGGAATGGAGTTGGAGATCGCAAATTATTTGGACCTGATTTGATCAGGGATTCAGAGGAGAAGGTCAAGTTGATTCGTGACAGACTTAAGATAGCCCAGTCAAGGCAGAAAAGTTATGCTGATGCTAAACGCAAGGAAGTGATCTATGAAGTGGGAGATAGAGCATATCTTCGAGTGTCTCCACTTCGAGGTATTAAGAGATTTGGAGTCAAAGGAAAGTTAGCACCACGATTTGTGGGACCATACAGGATTCTGGAACGCAGAGGAGAGGTTGCATACCAGTTGGAATTACCAGGGGCTTTGACAGGAGTTCATGACGTGTTCCATGTTTCCCAGCTGAAGAAGTGTCAGGCAGAGATGGCGGATATTCCTTTGAGGGATACAGTGCCACTCGAGGCAATTCAGTTAGAGAGCGATCTGACTTATGAGGAGAAGCCTATTAAGATTCTTGAGACTGCAGAGAGGATCACTCGAACCAAGATCATCAGGTTCTGCAAAGTTCAGTGGAGTCACCACACCGAGGAGGAAGCTACCTGGGAAAGAGAAGAAGATCTCAGGCAGGACCATCCACACCTTTTTGCTGGCCAACCCGAATCTCGAGGACGAGATTCATCTTAAGGGGGGTAGGTTTGTAACATCCCAATTTTTATTAAATTCGGATGTTAATAGAATCATTCAATGCATATCATATTTCTTGGCATTTTTGGAGTTTTAAAAAAAATATTCAAATAATATTTTCCACTCAAGAAAAACAAATGAGAGGGGATAAGATGACTTCCTCAAAATATAAAAGGGTGGGAAAATGGTATTTGAATATTATTTGAAGTTTTGGAGTTTATTTGGTATTTATTTTATCTGCAAAAAAGTGCATTAATTGCATTAGGAAATATTTTCAAAATGTTCTGTGCTTAAGTTAATGTTCATTAGGCTTTAAATATTGCATAGTTATTTTATAAATTATTGTGGTGTTTTTATTAATTCTTTTGAATTAATTATGACCACTTTAGTGTTCTGTTAAAAAAAAAACACTCACCCGCCTGGACCGAAACCAGTTCGGCCCAGGGACGCGCGCGCCTAGCCAGGCCAGGCCAGCCAGCCCACTGGCCATTCGGCCCAAGGCCAGCCCCAGCGCCACCGACGCCTTCCGCCCGGTCGACCGCCCGCGCCCGCCCTCGCTCGCCTCCTCTCACTGCCGCTGCCAGGCGGGCCCCGCTCGTCAGCTCGTCCCCAACCTCCCGCTTGTCCCGCTCGGATGAGCCCGCCGCCGCACTCCCGAACCCGCCGGCCGAAGCTCTCGGGATAGAGCTTATCCCGCTTCCCCCGACGCCCTCCCCTCGCCTATATAAAGGCCAAGGCCCCCTCTTCCATCCTCGCCGACCCGCACCTTCCCACGCCGCCCCTACCGCTCGTCGTCGCCGTGCGCATCTCGCCGGAGCTCCGAGCCCCGCCGTCCTCGCCCCGCCCCGACCGGACGTCGCCGACGCACGCCGCCATCACCTTCGCGACGCCCTCGACGCGCCGCACCTCCCCGTCTTCTTCCCCGACGCCGAGGACCGCCGTAGCCGCCGTCCCCTCCGCCACCGACGCCGCGCCGCCGTCTTCGTCGTCGCCGGCCACCACCTCCAGCCCACTGTAAGCCGCCGCCCCACCCTCGCCCGTTGGATCGGACCCCAACGGTCCAGATTAGATTAGGATCGGTTTTTTTTATTTTGCGAAGAGGTACGCGGTTAACCGCGGTTCCCTTAGACCGGCCGGTTTTATTTAAACCGAGCGTCGGTTTTTCTTTAGTTAGCCGCCGCCACGGTTTTTCTTATTTAGTGGCCGTTCGCCGTATAGCCTCCGCAGCGGACGCTGCTCGGCCAGCCACGAGCCACCACGTGGCCAGGGACTTGTTTGCGATAGTTTTCTTCTCTGTTTAGTCCCTGTAATTAGCAGATTAGTCCCTAAACTTCGCATAGCCACAACTTTTTAACCGTAGATCCAAACTCGATGAAACCAGCGGCAAATTCTTCGTATTGTTTAGATCTATCCAGTGGTATCCTTTTTGCAAACTTTTGACAGATTAAAATTTGAATTTATTCAGATTTGAATCCGAACTTCAAATGGCCATATCTCCCAAACCGTAACTCCGATTAAGTTGATTCTTTTTGCACTTTGTCACCGTAGCCAAACCCTATCACCTGGACCTTTGTCACAATAATTTTTTCACACACTAGAATCTGCCCATTAATATTTTACTAGTATGCATAGTACGCACTATAGTTCACATCACTCTTTGAACCATAGGCCTATGTTGTTTTGCATCTAGAATATTTTTCATGCTAGTTAAGTGTGATGTTTGTTCATTTGGTTTTTCCGAGACTTTTGCTTTGCATGTTCTTCTTGGTTCTCTTGAATGTTTGTTTATGTTTGTTTATCTCCTTTGCGATAGATTGCCCGGAGTGCGAAGCAGAATATTTTCAGTCTTTAGAGTTCAACCAGCAGTACCAAGGCAAGTTGCATCTTGATCATGTTTCCTTACCTATGTTTTTTTTATGCACTTAGTTCTTTGCGGTAGGATTGCATGGTAGGAATTGATGCCGCATGACTATGCTTTCACCCAGTAGTTCATTGAGGTAGGTCTGAACCATATGACATTGTCGCCATCGTTTTACATATGTTGCTTCGCTAAGTAGACGTGGATTGGGGAGTGAACATTGTAAAGTATGAGTAACAATGTAGTAAGTAGGACCTAAGATAATTAATGAACTACCTGGGCGGAAACTTGATGGAATGGTGGCGAAGTACAGTGGGGCACGCATGGGAAATCCATGGTGGTGCACCACTAGTGGACCGTCCGCTCAGGCTCAAAGAGATCAATCGTATTCTCATGTCTAGAAGCTTACGTGTGCAGCCACAAGCCAATATGGGCTCTGGCTTAGTTGAGTAGTTAGTGTGACCCCTTCCGGGATGGGCTAGCAGATGTAGAAGAATGAGTAGGTGTACCGGCCTATCCGTGGGTTAAGGGGGAACATTTTTCGAAAGACTATGTCTCGATCTTCCGATCATGGAGGTGGTCGAGTCTTGTGGGGAAAAGTGCGCAACCTCTGCAGAGTGTCAACCTAATCGATTAGCCGTGTCCCCGGTTACGGACATCTTGAGCTTCTAGTAGTGAAAATGCTGGGAGATCTCCTCACCTTTAATTAAACAGTTGGGATTTAAATGAAACTTGGGAACGGATGGAGTTGGGTTTGCCAACTCATCCTATGCAAATGTGTAGTAGTAGAATAACATCTTTTCTAATAGGGAAAAACTAGCTTTATGCAAAAAAAAAATTAAACTTAGAGCTTTCCACCAGCCAAATTGCATGTACAAGTAGGTTCATTACACTTATGATGTGACTTGCCAGTACATTCAATGTACTGACCTATATGGCTGCAACTTATCACGTTGCAGATATATCCGACGAGGATTAAGGTGCGATAGGTCGATGTTCTACACTCAGCCTTGCTCGTGGAGTTGGACTCATTTACTACTTTGCTTCCGCAGTATTTGTTTATTGGCTCTATGCCCTATTTGGTAATAAATGTATTGCTCCTGGACTATCGATGTAATAAAGAGATGTGTGTTATTTCTGTTATTTCATCGAGTACTGTGTGTGCTAGCAAGTCGATCCAGGGACTAGCACGGTAAGCACAGAGACTTCGACTCTTACCGAGTCGGGTCGCTACAACAGCCTCCGGAGGATGAGGTGTTCTTGTGCTTGTTGCGCTTGTGTGGTAGGGGGTGATCTTGGTGATCTGCCTAGGTCCCAATCCGATGCCCCCTTCCATGGTAGTGGCTAGTTCTACTTATATAGGCCCTAGTCCTCTCCCCAAATATTGAGTGGGAAGGGAGCCAACAACGGCCAATTCGAAAGGGGACAACTACTACAAGCTATCCTAACAAAAGGTGGTCTTCGCCTACAAAGGCTCTGGTGATGACACCGTCTTGGGCTCCATGGTGACCTCCGTCTTGCCGTCCTTCTGGTCTTGGTCATGTTGCAACAAGATGGAGACCTTTGCTTGATGCCTTGGTACTCCGCGCATGCGCTTTCCCCCTTAGCACCAAAGAGGAAACAAGGATGCTGCGTGCGCTAGCACCCCCCTGGTCTCGATCATGATGGCTCACGTCACGAGGACCTCACGAGGTTTGCCTTGCCTTGATCTCTCCGCCCCTGTGAGCCTGCCCGGTGAGACCGCTCCTAAGGAGGTCTTCCGTCATCGGCCTCGCGAGGCTTGGCCCCTCGCGAGGGTCTTGAATACCTCGTCAATGAAGATGGCATGTACAGACTTGCCAGCCCAGCGACGCCGTTGGCCGTAGGCTGGCAAGTCTGGGGACCCCGTTCCCAGAATGCCGATAGTAGCCCCCGGGCCCAAGGTGCGCCCAGGCTTGGTTTCGAGGCAAAGCCAAGCACGGATCGCCACGGGCCCGAAAAGCCTGCGGCCTCGGTTGACGCATGGCGGTTTATTGGACATGGGTGTCTCCGCTTCCCCACACTGCCTCGGCAACTACCCGACTTGACAAAAAGGCTGGCGCAGATAGTGCTTGCCTTCATTTATTCTTCCTCGCCTTGCCCCAGATCCCCTTTCTCGCTCCTTGCTACCGGAACCTCCAGATCCGCGTCTACCCTGCTTCGCATCGGTGATCAATGGTCCCACACAAAGTCAAGTCCTCCTCGGCACCGGCTTGGTTCGAGCCAGCCCTTGATGCGCCCAATGTTACGGAGCAGAACCTAGCCGCCACGCGCTTGCTGACGGCGGGGGCGACCAACGAGAGGGGGAAAACGGAGCTCCGGCTTTCCTCCGATGAGCCGGAGCCTGAGGGAAGCAACTTCTTCCCTTTCTTCACGAGCAGCATCGCCGCCGGGTTGGTTCCCCCCTTTTCTGATTTCTTTTTTAAGGTCCTCGACCACTTCGGATTGCAGGCGCTGCATCTCCGGCCCAACTCCGTTCTTCTCTTGTCTATCTTTGCCTACTATTGCGAGGCGTACCTTGGTGTGATGCCGTCCGTGGCACTGCTGCGCCACTTCTTCTTCCTCCTCGTCACCGGTGGCCATATCTCCGGGTGCGCCAACTTCATCATGGTCGGCCATGCCAACTCGATCTCGAACACCGGGAATAGTGTTGACAACATCACGGCCAAATGGGTCATGATGAGTGCCAAGTGCGCTCATCCACGCTTGGAACTGCCAACGGAGGCGCCCTAGTCGGACAAGGGGTGGTCTCGTGTAGAGCTCACCGACGAGCAGGCGTCACCGGTGTTGGAGCAGATGAAGGTCGATTCGAACCCGGGCAATGCAAAGGCGGCTAAGGCGACAGGGGTCATGCTCCTGAGGGAATTCTTGACGCTGCATGTTGCTCCACTCTAGGCGCGCACGCGCCCTTTTTGGAAGCTTGGAGATGAAGAAGACAAGGTTCGTCTGAGCCCGGTGGCCCTGCCTGATGACGAGCTGTCTGCGGTTCTGCGCCTCTTGGTTGGGGATAACCAAGAGTACGCACCAAGTGCATTTGCTCCTTTGTTACATCGCAAGGACTGGGAGCAATTCGTTGCTTCCAGGCCATCCTTTGACGTGCATGGGCTGGTGCCGCCGACGCTCGTTGGGGCCTCTACAACACTGAAGCCGGTGGAGGTGTCTTCTGACGAGTCCCGCTGGGAGGAAGAGAGGGAGGAGGACTCAGAGGAGACTCCCGAGGGGATGGGGGAGAACTCCCCCTTGACCAAGGCCGAAATCCTCTACGCTCTACCAGTCGACGCCCGCCAGGAGGTGAGGGAGCTGCCCCTTATCCCGACAAGGGGTAGATTTTCACTGGTCTCTCGAGATGCTGCCTCCGACTTGGTACCGCCTGGGTCCGGTTCCGGTCCTTCTGTTGCACCGTCTTCTACCTCAGGAGCCCGTGCACCCACTCCTCAGGCCCCGACGCTTTCAGGTTTCAGGCTCACCAAGCGGAAGGTGGACTATGTCACAGTGGATCAGTAAGTGCTTCGAGCTTCGTCTTGTTCCTGCTTGTACTTGCTATTTTCTGACATTCACCCTTGGTTGATCAGGCCGGTATCTTCAGCGAACAAGAGGAAGGGGAGTGCCGCGGCCATGCCCCCTCTGTGGAGATGAGAGGTGATAGCACCCGCATTTCCCCAGCCGGTCGCCCTCGCAAGGCCAAGAGGAGCATCGGCAGGATGAACCAGCCCCCGTGGCCCCGCTGGCTCCGGAAGTGCCGGCACCCGGCTCTGCTGATGAGGACCCAAGGGCTCCGGAGCCCTCTATCTTCCAGGCTCCGGTAACGACGCTGCCTCCTCCTCCTGCTGCACCTCCGGCCCCAAGTTCTTCTTCCTCCTCCACATCTTGGAGCGTGTCTTCTCGGGGATGGCCACGCTGCGGGAAGACCTCCTAGGCGCGGACCCGCACCTAGCAGCCGGGCACCTGGAGCTGGCCTCAAGCTGACTTCACTCCGACTCGGCACTCCCCTAGCTGCAGTCGATCGCGAGGCGGTGCTAAAGGGCACCGAGGCCGCCCGCGACCGCTGCCGGGAGCTAGAGGGCGAGCTGAAGAGGCTGCACGACGAGCGCGCAAAAGAAGCACGTGACCGCGAAGCAAGGGAGGAGGAGATGAAGGCTCGGGAGGACGCCTTCAAGGGCTGCGACGCCGAGCTGTGGGAGCTGACGAAGGCGTAGGACACGGAGCGCAGCTGACTGGAGAGGCTAGAGCAGAAGGCGAACGCGAGGGAGGCCGAGCTCGATGCCAAGGCGAAGGTCCTAGCCGAAGACCGTGAGGCCTTCTCGCTTCTTGAGAAGAGGTACAGTGTGGCACTGAAGTCACTGTACGAGAAGGGCCTGGAGAAGCCACGAACCACCGACAAGGATGGCCCTGCTCAGCTACTTCCCCACTTGGTGAAGGCGCTTGAGGAAGTCGTGGAGGGCATCGGTCCCATGGCTGAGGTAGAGGCTCGTGTCCTTTCTTCGGCTACGTTGACATGTGTCTTTAGCCATCTGTACCTTCACAACCCCAATGCTCGCCTCCACGAGCTGCTGGAGCCTGTAGCTGATGAACATTGTGAGGATACTGCCGCAGCCGTGAAAGGTCAGGTGGAGGTGCTGCTAAAGAGGTTCCGCGGCTTCGTCCTCGCGCCCTCGACTGGCGATGCCACCGATCCTGCGGCTGGTGGTGCGGGTGAAGGCAATGCTACCAAGGGAGGAGCACCTTCTGCAGACGATGGCGGTGTCCATGGGTGACCTGCGGCTGCTTTCATATTTCATTCCTGCAACATGCATCAGGCCTCGTGGAGGCGCTAAACTTTCATTTGGTATTGTGAGAACAATATGCGTTGTAATATTTGCTTCGAGATTTTGCAACTTTCTTCCTATTTGCTTTATGTTCTGCATCGGCAGAGCCCGGCCCCGCACATACCTCAACCGCCATTGGGCCGACCGGAGACCAGGACAGACCAAGGAGTGAGGGGCTCCGTGACCAGTTAGGCTCCTGAGTCGCGATGCTCAGGAGTCCCCCTTGACACGCAAATAGCTTACAGGGAGAGTATGCTAGGATAGGTTGATGTTCTACGTCAGTAGAGCCCGGCCCTGCGCATACCTCAACCGTCGTTGGGCTGACCGGAGACCAGGACGGACCAAGGAGTGAGGGGCTACGTGACCAGTTAGGCTCCTGAGTCGCGATGGTCAGGAGTCCCCCTTGACATGCAAACAATCTCTATACCTTTGCCCTCGCCGAGGCTCGGCTCAGGAGGGGCGTGCGACGCCAGGCCCGGGAGACCTGGCTGGGTGGCATACGCTTGGGCGTGACCCGAGCGCAGCCCCCATGTCCAGCCCCCTCGCGCGGCCTTCCCGAGGAGAGGCGTTGCGGTGAGGCCGGATGTTGAGCTCTGGCCCTCAGTTGTTTATCACCAGCGCGGAGCATAGTGCTTCTGCTTGTGCATGGGCATAGCCACTCCTCAGTAGTGTCGACGGCCAGCGCGGAGCAAGGTTCTTCCACTTGTGCGGGGGAGGCAGGCTCCCTCTGCGGACAGCCCCCGGGGTGTGTACAGCCCTACCCTAACACGTGGCTTGCACGATAGGGCTAGACAGGTATATCCGGGCACTCGTGAGCCAGCGCGGGACTCACGACGTCCTACCTCAAGGAGGGTTGCGCCTGGTAAGGGAGTCCTGGATTAGGGGGTCTCCGGACAGCCGGACTATATCCTTTGGCCGGACTATTAGACTATGAAGATACAAGATTGAAGACTTCGTCTCGTGTCCGGATGGGACTCTACTTGGTGTGGAAGGCAAGCTAGGCAATACGGATATGTGTATCTCCTCCTTTGTAACCGACCTTGTGTAACCCTAGCCCTCTTCGGTGTCTATATAAACCGGAGGGTTTTAGTCCGTAGGACAACATACAATCATACCATAAGCTAGCTTCTAGGGCTTAGGGGGTGTTTGGTTCAGAAGTCCTAGGACTTTTTCTAGTCCTAGGGACTAATAAAAAAAGACTCTCCAGTAGAGTCTTTTTCTAATCCCTGTAGAAAAAGTCCCTCCCGTTTGGTTTCTAGGGACTTTTTAGGGCTTTTTCTAGTCTCTGGGACTAAAAAGTCCCTCAACCAAACACCCCCTTATCCTCTCTGATCTCGTGGTAGATCTACTCTTGTACTACCCATATCATCAATATTAATCAAGAAGGACGTAGGGTTTTACCTCCATCAAGAGGGCCCGAACCTGGGTAAAACATCGTGTTCCCTGCCTCCTGTTACCATCTGCCTTAGACGCACAGTTCGGGACCCCCTACCCGAGATCCGCCGGTTTTGACACCGACATTGGTGCTTTCATTAAGAGTTCCTCTGTGTCGTCGCTGTTAGGCTTGATGGCTCCTATGATCATCAATAGTGATGCAGTCCAGGGTGAGACTTTTCTCCCCGGATAGATCTTTGTGTTCGGCGGCTTCGTACCGTGGGCCAACTCGCTTGGCCATCTGGAGCATATCGAAAGTTACGCTCCTGGCCACCAGGTCAGGTTTGGAAGCTTATACTACACCGCCGATATCCGTCGAGACTTGATTTTCGACGGATTCGGGCCTCTGCCTTGTGCGTCACGCCGGGTTGTCGAACTGCCGGATCCTTCTCCGTCCATGGACTCTGAACCGCCTGTGCCCGTTCCTAGCGAATCCAATTGGGCGCCGATCATGGAGTTTACCTTTGCGGATATTTTTCAGCACTCACCCTTCGGCGATATAATGAACTCATTAAGGTCTCTCTCCTTGTCAGGAGGATCCTGGCCGAACTATGTCCGGCAGGATTGGGATGCGGATGAAGAAGAAATTCGCTGCCCACCCACCACCCACTTAGTAGCCATTGTCGATGACTTAACCGACATGCTCGACTCCAACTCCGAAGACACCGATGGTATGGACGACGATGCAGGAGACGAACAGGAACCACTGCCTACAGGGCACTGCATGCCCACTTCATCACATTACGTATACATGGTCGACACACCAAAAGAAGATGACGAGGAGGAACGGAAGGACGCAACAAAGGGTTGTCCCCTCGAGAAGCAGTCAAAGCGGCGGCGGAAGCGCCGCCCCAAATCCCGCCTCGGCAGAAACAACGATCATACAGACCCAGCGTTAGAGCAGGGTGAACCATTGCCGGACCACGACAACACGTAGAATCAAACCGAACAACACGACTCTGTCAAAGATAATAGTCTGGACGACATCACACCGAACAGACACCCGGAGCAACAGAATGCCCATCAAAGGCTCGTTGCCACCACGAGGAGTCTAAGAAGTAGAAGCAAAGGCTCAAGGCTGCGTAAGACACACTCGCACTACTAGGAAAAGGGCTATAGATGGAATTGACACTAATGGCGCACCAGACATGTGGTGCGCCATTACTATATACTAATGGCGCACCATGTGTTGGTGCACCATTAGCGTGCAAATACTAATGGCGCACCACGTCCACGGTGCGCCATTAGTAAAAAAAATTTAAATTTTTTTCAAAACTACTAATGGCGCACCGTGGGAGTGGTGCACCATTACTAGTTGAACTAGTAATGGCGCACCACATCCACGGTGCGCCATTAGTAATTTTTTTTTAATTTTTTCAAAACTACTAATGGCGCACCGTGGGAGTGGTGC
>NC_041380.1:436536334-436536975 GCF_002162155.2 Triticum dicoccoides
GATTCCCATGTGATATGTGGTCTAGTTGTTAGCAAAATTTACAAACATGAATTTTCGACTTTTTTGCAAAATCTCTCGAGAATTTGCAAAATCTCTCGAGAATTTGTAAAAATCCCATTTGCGTACGAACTCGGATGAAAAAGTTTTTTATATGAAAAATCATCTACTCGAAAAGTTACATCCGAATTTAATCGGGGGAACCCGTTAAACATTTTCAAAATCCTCAAAAACCTAACAGAAAAAAGATACGGGGCTTTTAAGATCTGGAGAGGCAAAAAAATTCAAAAAAATTAAAACTTACTAATGGCGCACCTGCCCATGGTGCGCCATTAGTATCTTCCCGCCTTCAAAATTCAAAATAAGTCAACAAAATAAAAAAAAGTTACTAATGGCGCACCTGCCCATGGTGCGCCATTAGTATCTTCCCGCCTTCAAAATTCAAAATCAATCAAAAAAATAAAAAAAAGTTAGTAATGGCGCACCTGCCCACGGTGCGCCATTACTGGGTCGTATATATGGCTGGGCGCACCTCCTCCACTCCACCTCTCCTCCACTCCATCTCCTCCTCTCCTCTCCTCCACTCCATCTCCCCCTCTCCTCCACTCCATCTTCCCTTCTCTCCTCCACCATACTACCCTCCT
>NC_041380.1:436537315-436589175 GCF_002162155.2 Triticum dicoccoides
CCTCTCCTCCCCTCCCCTCCCCTCACGGTTTCTCCTCCCTCCTCTCCGGTGAGCTCCTCCTCCCTCTTCTCCTCCCATTCCCTCATGGTTTCTCCTTCCTCCTCTCCGATGCTTCGGTGAACTCCTCTCCGGTGACCTCCTCCTCCTCTCCGGCGATGTAGGCGAGCGCCTCTAGGTGACCTCCTCCTCCTCCTCTCCGGCGAACTCCTCTCCGGCAAAAGAACACGGCAAAAGAACGTACAAGATCCAAAAACAGGAACAAAATTTGAAATAATATCGTGCCAAAAAACTAGCAAAAAATGGGCAAAAAAATCACGATCCAGATCCAAATTCAAAATTCAAAAATAGCAATGGCGCACGGTGGGGGTTAGATGGTGCGCCACTACTATTTTCCCGCCTTCAAAATTCAAAAATACTAATGGCGCACCGTGGCCTATACTAATGGCGCACCAGTGGCCTATACTAATGGCGCACCGTGGCCTATACTAATGGCGCACCAGTGGTGCGCCATTAGTATACCAGATACTAATGGCGCACCAAGGGTGCGCCATTAGTAAAAATTACTAGTGGCGTGCTAGTAATGGCGCACCAGTGATGCGCCATTAGTAGGCAAAACTGGTGCGCCATTAGTAGGCCTTTTCCTAGTAGTGTCGGAATCAGATGGAGTAAAGTACGGCGGTAATCACCCCACCAAGAGCTACCCGAAGCGGAAGTTGCTACCTGAATTCAATGAGGAGGCCTTAGATCATCCGCAATTAAAAAACAAAATGGCCACCCAGTCGGATAGACGACCGCGTGGCCGACATAATGCGGCAACCGATGCCGCACACAAGCCAGTACGCGATCCACACGAGGGCTCGCATCAAAAGGATGGCGCAACCAGATCCATCTATGGACCACGCAAGCGCGCTCCAGCATACGACGAAACACACCAAACATCCGAACACCACGGTACAGGGGTGCCGAACACCCCCTATGTTTCACCGATGAGGTGCTGGACCATGAATTTCCAGAGGGATTCAAACCCGTAAACATAGAGGCATATGACGAAACAACAGACCCTGGGGTCTGGATTGAGGACTATATCCTCCACATCCATATGGCTCGAGGAGATGATCTCCACGCCATTAAGTATTTACCCCTCAAACTCGGCACTGGCTTAAAAGCCTTCCCGAAAACTCCATTGGAAGCTGGGAAGAGCTCGAAGACGCTTTTCGGGCAAATTTTCAAGGGACTTATGTCCGACCTCCGGACGCGGACGATTTGAGTCATATAACTCAACAGCCCGAAGAGTCAGCCCGAAAGCTTTGGAACAGGTTTCTTACTAAAAAGAACCAAATTGTCAACTCTCCGGACGCCGAAGCCTTGTCAGCTTTTAAGCATAGCGTCCGTGATGAATGGCTTGCCAGACACCTCGGCCAAGAAAAGCCGAGAACAATGGCAGCATTAACAAGCCTCATCACCCGCTTTTGCGCGGGTGAAGATAGTTGGCTAGCGAGATGCAGCAGCAGCGACCCCAGCACATCCGAAGTTAGAAATTGAAACGGGAAATCACGGTGCAGCAAAAATAATAAGCACCGGAATAAAGAAGATAGCCCGAAGAGCACGACAGTAAACGCCGGATTCAGAAGCTCTCGGCCAGCTCAGTAAAAGCCGCCCTCTAAAGGTGCCAGAGATGAACTGTCCAGCCTAAACAAAATTCTGGACCAAATATGTCAGATCCATAGCACGCCTGGTAAACCCGCTAATCATACCCATAGAGAATGTTGGGTCTTCAAGCAGTCCGGCAAGCTCAACGCCGTACACAAGGGGGAGGATACACCAAGCGAAGACGAGGATGAGCCTCTCAAGCAAGACACTTGGGAACAAAAGAAATTTCCACCAGAAGTCAAAATAGTAAACGTGTTACACGTAATCAAGGGGAGAAACAAAGCGACACTCCCAAAGAAATATGCCCAAGGGCCTATCACCGCGGAGTCCCGCCACTGGTCGTCTCAACCGACCACTTTCGACCGTCGGGATTATTCAGCAAGTATCCGGTGTGCAGGACGGGCTGCCTTCGTATTAGACCCAATAATTGACGGATACCATTTCACACGAGTCCTGATGGACGGTGGTAGCAGTTTAAACCTGATATATCAGGAGACAATCCGCAAAATGGGGATAGACCCAATGAAAATCTGCCAACAATACTACCTTTAAAGGAGTAACGCCAGGCCCAGGGGCTCATTGCAAGGGCTCCCTGCTACTAGAGGTTATATTCGGCTTCCCCGGTAACTTCCGTAGCGAAAATTTAACCTTCCACATTGCTCCATTCCAAAGTGGCTATCAAGCACTACTTGGACGCGAAGCTTTCGCTCGCTTTAATGCAATACCGCATTACGCTTCCCTCACGCTTAAGATGCCCGGTCCACGTGGCATCATTACATTAAATGGAAATATTGAGCGATCCCTGCATGCCGAAGATAGTGTGGCTGCTTTGGCAGCCGCACACTAAAAACGCCCTCACCAACTAAAGCATTTAATAGGTCATCAAGACCACGGACACGGTTAGATGAGTCCGACGCAGCTATATGTAATTCATACAGGTTTGATGGCCACACCCCTATTACAAATACAAGGGGCACAACGCGCGCAGACAAGTGGCAATTTTTACTCATCTTGAATTGTACATGGTTTCTTTAAACCAACCTTTTTGCACGACAATTTTTCACCCAAGTTTCTCTCTTTTACAGATGACCATCGTGCTACACCCGTTCAGGATACGGCACAGCGGAGACACATGCGCAGACGTGCAGCAGGGACCCGTTCCAAGGATTCTTTTTAGATTAAGACCCCACATAAACCTTTCTTACTGTCTCTTGTTGATACACATCCCTCGGATTCTCAGTACAATTGAGTAGGATGCTGACGTCTTGGCATGTGGCCACGTCAGAATAATGCACGTACCTGGACACAAGGGGCTTCTTACAAAGGGCACCATTTAGGCCCGATTTATACCATAAAGACCGAATACCTTAGGGAGTGTTCGGCGTCGCGAGTTTGGCCTTATATGCATGAGCTCCGAATCATGTCTTTGGTCAAATGTTGGGTTTGCCCGGCTCCTGTGTTTTGGTGCCTTACATTCCGCTCTATCGGCTAAGGCAGCACCAGGAGAACTACTATGATTGTGCTCTGGTTCATCCGGACGAGCACCTCAGTAGAGAAAGTAGAAAAATGACTGTCATGATATAGCGTGAGACTGGTCAACCACTCGATGACCTGTCGGAATGTTAGAATTCCTCCGCCTTAACGAAGGGCCGTTTCCCGGCCAGGCATATACGCACCCCGAATCCGGGAGAGTGCGGAGCCACCAGGGGCTATATAGTAGCCCCACCGTCAAACTCCTATGGCTAAGTGAAAGTGTTAACGCATTATAGTCCGGTTGCCTCGTTCGCTGCGCTATCACCTCCTTAATAGGAACAAGACATTGGGTTAAGTGTGAACATGCGTCTTCTGTGAGCACCCCCGCATTATGCGTGGGGTTTGAAGCCGACGACTGCAATCTTTCAGGTTATATATATATACATAAACGGCCGCATAGGAGGCATCATATTACTTTCAGGCAAAAGTATAAATACAGCCTTAATAAATTACATAAAACCATTGTGTTTACAATGGGAATACATGTCACTCAAACATAATATTCTTCGAGCACTGGGCCTCTATCAAACGAGCACCCTCAAGAACTTCTTCAAATTAGTGCTCGGCAGCCACTCGGCCTATGGCCGAACCCTGCGCCGCAACAGTGGTAGCATCCATCTCCGCCCAGTATGCTTTGACACGGGCAAGGGCCATTGATGCGTGGCACCGCACCAAGGAACATCTGCACTAAGCTAAAATAGCTGTTCGGCTTTGGCTTCTCTGGCCAAAGATGATCTATGACAGACCTCATGACGAGTCCGGACAATCTAGTGAGTTCGGCCCATTCGGCTAGCTGATCAGTCAAGGGAAGCAGATGCTCTGGAACATTAAATTGCGACCAGAACATCTTGTCCACTTCACCATCTATTCGATCGGAAGTATTCGACCGCATCGACATCGCTCGCTGCAAAGTCCATATATGCGTCTCCCAAACTCCATAGCCGATCCAGAGGGGCATACCGCGGATCTCCGAACTACCTACGCAGCAGAAAGGGCTTCCCAGCCGCAATATCCCTGGCTTCACGCAGCTCCTCCTTCTTCGCCCTCATAGCAGAGCGGGTGTCTTTGGTCACCACCGTGGCCTTTTCAAGGTTCGTTGCCTTCGCTCGGTTCTCTTCTTCAAGGAACTGGCAACGGTCGACAGTGTCTTTTAACTTCACAGCCATCTTGTCCATCTTCTCTTTGCCCTTGCAATGCGCGGCCTTCTCGGCTCTTAACTCTTCGGCTGCCTTCAAAGTAGCCGCATTACCACTTCTTGCTTGTTCTTTGGCTCGGGAAAGTTCCACCCGAAGGGTCTCCACGGTGGCAGCTCCATCTGCAGTCACAACATATCAAAGATACTAGCATCATGCTGCTCTTACTATGTGGCATTCACCAGAAACCATTACTTACCCTATGCCTCATCAAGATGCTTGTTAACAAGCTCGATGTCGGCATCTGCTGCATCCAGTTGTCACTTTAGTTCAGCAAAATCATTAGTCCGGCTAGCCACCAGAGCTTCCACCACCTGCACATAAAGGCGGTTTGGTTATTACCTGGGACTATGATCCTCTGTTCGCCGCCGTTCTCGACGACAACCAGAGTCTCACGGGCTACTATCTACACATTGCACACCTAAATGTGTGGTATTATCAAAAAGTATATCATTGCATGTACCTCAAAGCCCGTTGGTAGACTGATAAAGGCTTCATGCAATCCGCTTTCAGCGGACGAAATTCTTTCCATCACCGTACTCATCAACGTACGGTGTTCTTCTGGGATGGCCGCTGCCAAGCAAGGCGGTGCTGCGAGGTTGAGGGGAGGGCGGGGTGGCGGAGGCAGGGGTCTGGGCCGGTGGTCGCTGGCGGTTCGAGAAAGATCGTCAACAGTGACTGGCAGGAGGTAGACGAAGGCCATCTGCCTGTTCCTTATAGATCGGACGGTTCATTAAAAAAAGCGACTGACCTATTTATTTTCAGTCGACTGCTATCTTCATATGACCACATGTGGTGGTGTCCTGGAGGAGTACCTGCATTTCTGGTGCTCATATATTACAAAATCATATGGAGTAGAATCTAATTTTGTTTGCTGCTACCTCTTGAGCACTGCGTTGGTTTTTTCCCGAAGAGGAAGGGATGATGCAGCAAAGTAGCGTAAGTATTTACCTCAGTTTTTGAGAACCAAGGTATCAATCCAGTAGGAGGTTATGCGCGAGTCCCTCGTACCTGAACAAAACAAATAAATCCTCGAAACCAATGCGATAAGGGGTTGTCAATCCCTACACGACCACTTACGAGAGTGAGATCTAATAGATATGATAAGATAATATTTTTGGTATTTTTATGATAAATATGCAAAGTCAAATAAAAGCAAAGTAAAGAGCAAAGTATTGGATGATTAATATGATGAAGATAGACCTAGGGGCCATAGGTTTCACTAGTGGCTTCTCTCAAGAGCATAAGTATTCTACGGTGGGTGAACGAATTACCTGTTGAGCAATTGACAGAATTGAGCATAGTTATGAGAATATCTAGGCATGATCATGTATATAGGCATCACGTCCGAGACAAGTAGACCGACTCCTGCCTGCATCTACAAACATTACTCCACTCATCGACCGCTATCCAGCATGCATCTAGTGTATTAAGTTAATGAAAATAGAGTAACGCCTTAATCAAGATGACATGATGTAGAGGGATAAACTCATGCAATATGATGAAAACCCCATCTTGTTATCCTCGATGGAAACAATACAATACGTGCCTTGCTACCCCTGCTGTCACTGGGAAAGGACACCGCAAGATTGAACCCAAAGCTAAGCACTTCTCCCATTGAAAGAAAGATTAATCTAGTAGGCCAAACCAAACTGATAATTCGAAGAGACTTGAAAAGATAACCAATCATACATAAAAGAATTCAGAGAAGATTCAAATATTGTTCATAGATAGACTTGATCATAAAACCACAATTCATCGGTCTCAACAAACACACCGCAAAAAGAAGATTACATCAAATAGATCTCCACAAGAGAGGGGGAGAACATTGTATTGAGATCCAAAAAGAGAGAAGTAGCCATCTAGCTAATAATTATGGACCCATAGGTCTGAGGTGAACTACTCAGACTTCATCGGACGGGCTATGGTGATGACGTAGAAGCCCTCTGTGATGGATACCCCCTCCGGCGGAGCTTCGGAACAGGCCCCAAGATGGGATCTCGTGGATACAGAAAGTTGCGGTAGTGGAATTAGGGTTTTGGCCCCGTATCTGATCGTTTGGGGGTACGTAGGTATATATAGGAGGAAGGAGTACGTTGGTTGAGCAACAGGGGGCCCACGAGGGTGGATGGCGCGCCTGGGGGGTAGGCGCGCCCCCTACCTCGTGGCCTCCTCCCTTGTGTCCTGACATAGGGTCCAAGTCCCCTGGATCATGTTCGGTGAGAAAATTACGTTCCCGAAGGTTTCATTCTGTTTGGACTTTGTTTGATATTCCTTTTCTTCGAAACCTTGAAATAGGCAAAAAAATAGCAATTCTGGGTTGGGCTTCCGGTTAATAGGTTAGTCCCAAAAATAATATAAAAGTGGAAAATAAAGCCCAATAATGACCAAAATAGTAGATAATATAGCATGGAGCAATCAAAAATTATAGATACGTTGGATACGTATCAAGCATCCCCATGCTTAATTCATGCTCATCCTCGAGTAGGTAAATGATAAAAACAGATTTTTTGATGTGGAATGCTACTTGGCATAATTTTAATGTAATTCTTCTTAATTGTGATATGAATATTCAGATCTAAAAGATTCAAGATAAAAGTTCATATTGACATAAAAATAATAATACTTCAAGCATACTAATATAGCAATCATGTCTTCTCAAAATAACATGGCCAAAGAAAGTTATCCCTACAAAATCATATAGCCTGGCTATGCTCTATCTTCACGACTGTCGGTGTACTAGAATAGGGGTACCCTAGTACCCCGAACTTGTGCACGGGCAGTTGCAGCACCCCGCGGCAAGGCTTGCCGGGCGAACGCCAAGATCCTCCAAGGTTTGCCGGGAGCCATTCGAGAACAAAGTATTTAAGCTCAGGAGACAAGGCCCCGGCAAGAGGAGCTTGCCAGGAAGGCCAGCCAGGACACTCCAAGGGACTTGCCGCGACGCGCCTCGCACTCCGGCAAGGCAACAAGGCCCCAGCAAGAGGAGCTTGCCAGGAAGACCAAACAAGGTACCTCGAGGCCTGGTGAGCGACAATCTTCCAGACCCGACAAGATAACAACAACGGCAAGGCACTTGCCGCGACAGGCGGCCACTCTGTGCCCACGCTCCAGCGCATCCACCAACGTGTCGCTCTGGGGGCCTCTCCAGGCGCACGTGGCGGGAGGCGGTGCAGCCAACGGTGCGCAGTGGCATGCGAAGCTAACAAGATCGCCGTCGTGGCGAACAGTGGAGCCCCTAACGGTCCTTTTCTGCACTGTTTGGGTGACTCAGATGGGCCTTTAATGCCCTTGTCCCCTGCCGTTAGGGTTAGGTAGGGTGCACTGTACAAGTAACTATACCAACCACCCCACTTTTTACATTTGTACACTTCTCTGCGTTGCCACCTGTCGGTGACCCCTTTGGCGTATAAAAGGAGGCCCATGCGCAACGTAGAGGGGGGTTCAGTTCGTTTCAACTCATTCGTAACCCAGAAAGACACTACGCTCTCTCTAGAGCAAGAACAGAATAGAACCAGACAAGCAGTAGTAGGAGTGTTATCTCTCCCGAGAGCTCCGAAGCTGGGTAAACTGCTCGTGTGCTTCGCCTCGATCTGCTCTTTGTGCGATCTCCGCCCCCCGCCGAACCGAAAGAGGCCTGGTCCGTCGGCCCCATAGGTGTTCGAGGATCAGTTTCCCCGACATCTTTGGCTCGAAAGGAGAAGATTGTGGTATGGACCAGGCGTCGTTCAAGCGAAGTCTTGCCTTGCCGGGAAGCAAATGACAGAAAAGCTAAGTTGCCAAAATTTGAGCAATCAGTTCTTAAATTTTTGAGTTATCTTCCTCGAATGACCCTGCTTTGTATGGAAAACCTATGCGCGGAGGAACCAACTCATGGCTAGTTGCGCGCTTACTTTGTTTCGAGTCCGCTCAACAGCTTAAGTGTGCTGCATCTAGTCGCGATAAGGTTTCTTGTCGGAAGCAGCGCCGCCAGCAGGCTGCTGAAGTTCCGCACTCAGCGCTCGCGGCTCGGGTGCCTGCGTAGGTAAAAACATACAAAGGAAGGAATCTAGTAGAGGAAATAACATAGCAATTGATAACAGAAATAAAGTTGTATTACAAGATAACTTGTTGCAGCTCTAACAGAATGTTTTCATAACATGATTAGCAGCGGCAAGGGAAAAGAAGAAATGGACGGCCTAGTCTATGCGTCCGCCCTCGACCCTCTTGATCTCGCTCACCTTGTCCACAATGGGTGCGACAAGGGCCTTGAGTGCATCCAGATCGGCGTCAGGCGGCAAGGACCTGAGGAGGTTGGTGAAGCTGAGGCCTGGATTGCAGAAAGCCACCTTCATCAGCACCTTCTGGAGAACCCCGGCGCAGATTTTGCGCGACTCGTCGGCCAGCTGCTTCGAGATCCTCTCCCGGAGCCGCTGGAGTGCCGTCGCCACGCCCTTGAAGAACAGGCTGAGCTTGGCGCTGGGTTGAAGACTCTCATCGGAAGGATACCCAAAGTCCTCCATCCCCAGCTGCGCCAGCTCCTCGTTGATGATTACGGCAATATTCACCAGACCCTCGGTCCAGTGCTCCACAGTGTCTTTGAATGAGTTCTGGGTAACTGCAATGCTCTCCAGCAGCGCCGCGTCAGCCTTGACCTTCTCCGACAAGGTCTTCTCCCGCTCCTTGGCGGCCTCCAGCGTCTGCATCAACGTGGACAGCTTCAGCTCCAGGTCTGCTTTGGAATCCTTGGCGGCGCTGTGCTCCTTACCCCTCTCAGCGAGAAGACCTTGCAGCTCACCGTGGGCGGCAGCATCCTTCTCACGGTCATGCTTGAGCGCGGAAAGCTCCTTGCCGCTTTTCCCAATGTCGGCCTCCAGCTGCGCCACCTTCTCCTCCAGCTCTTTCTTGGTGGCCTCTGCATTTGCCGCAGCGTCCTTTGCCTCCTTGAGCGCCCTGCCAAGTGCTTGCTCGCGCTCGGCGAGCTCTTCCTCGTAGCTGTCGAGGTTGGCCTTCCGCTGCACTAGTTCACCTTCCCGCGCGGACTGCTTCTCGGCGGCCAGCCTTTGCTCCTCCTCAGCTTCGGCCTTCTCGAGAAGGAAGTCCGTGCGCTCCTCGCCGAGTCGCTCCCGCTCCTGCGCCAGGGACCGGAGAGCTTCTTGATTGTGGCCCCGGAGCTCCTTCGCGCGCTTCGCCATGTCAACTCCCGCCTTCGCGACAAGCGCTTCCCGGGAAGCCAGCTTGGCCTACTGGGTGCGGTAGAGTGACAGCAGCTTCAGCAGCAGCTGCTCCTCCTCAGGCTCGCCACTCCTGCTGCCGGGCGCGTCAACCAACGACAGCCCGGCGGAGGCGAGCACCTCCTCATCAAAAGTCTTCCCCTCGACCGACACCCTGGAGCTCGACGCCCAGGGTAGCTTGATGAAGATACCGTCGCCGGCCTTCAAGTAGGCGCCGGGCTGGGGCTCCTCGGAGCCCGGCTCCACAGAAGCAGCAGAGGGATCGGCGGTCGGTGCAGCGCCTGGCGCTCCTGCGGCCTCAGGGTCGTTAGTGCAATCGCCCGACCCCTCGCCGGCTTCTGCGGCGGCAGCCTTAGCGGCCTCCTCGCCGGTGGCCTTGTCAGTACCGGCCCCTTCCTCGCTGGCGCCCTCTGTCTCCATTGGCTCAGCCGCAGATGGGTCTGAAGAATGAAGAAGGGAGGGAAATCAATCCAAAATCCAAGGGAAGAAAATCAGAAGAAGAAGAACCCAAGGGAAAGTTTCTGGGCAAGTGGATTACCTGTGCCAAGATCTGTAGTTGCGGCCTCGGTCGCCGCAGGATCAACGGTGCCGTCCCTTGCCGGAGAGTTCCCCCTTGCCGGAGAGCGCTCCCTTGCCGGGGACTCCTCCCTTGGCGGCGTAGTCGAAGCAGGTGGCACGTCGGGACCAGCTTCCGGGCGCTCCTGATGTGACTGCTTTGCTCCTGCACAAATCAACAAGCAAGATATCAAACAAAGGAAAAAGCACTCAAGCATGCCCGGCAGCAGAAGGCTAAGCTATGAACTTACGCTGGGGGCTGCGCTGGGGGCTGCTTTGAGGAGTGATTGCCGGGTCCGTCAAGGTGGTCTCGGACCCACCTCCTGCTGACACGATGGGGTCATCCTCGATGACAATCACCGCGGCCTTGGCCCTCTTCGCCGCTCTCTGGGCTAGCATCCTGAAAAGAAAGGAGTCCAGATTGGAGCAAGTCAGATACAAGATATAAACAGCAAGATTGAAGAACTACAAGAGCACCAAAGAAACTTACTCTTCTTCCTCCTCGTCGGAGCTGAGCGCGGAAAGATCGAAGTTCGGCCCTCCTCTGGTACGGCGAGGCGGAGGAGTAGGATCCCTCGCCCGCTTGGCGGGGGCGGTGGCGGTGGCCCGGGAAGATCCCGCTCCAGTTGCCGCTGTTGCGTGAGGCGCTCCCGCGGCAACATTGCTTGCCGCGGTAGAGCGCGTCGCACGGCTCGGCGGCTGTTGACCCGGCTGCCGCCCCGCTGCGTCTCCGACCCTGCGAAGGCGCCTTCTTGGCGGGGCCGGGGGCTCCGCCTGCGGCAAGTTTTCTGAAGGCTCGGGCTCCTCCTCGCCGGCCTCGCTCGGCTCGGCTTCGGAACCGGCAGGCTCCTCCTCGCCCATGAACTCCGCGCGCTCGGCAAGGTTTGCCGCCTCTGCAGCCTCCGCCTCCTCCACAGTGAACCCAAACACGCCCGCGGCAGCTGCGGCCGCAACCTCTTCCGCCCTAGTGGCAATGCGCTGCAGCTCCTCATCGGTGGTGTCACGGGTGAGGCTCTTCTGCTCGTCAGCGCGGACCGGCACTTCTTCCAAATTGTCGAAGAACGCTTGCACGACGTCATCTGCAGGCTCCTGCCAAGTTGGAACGATTCCGTGTGAATCACACAACGGCATCATGGCGCGGATCCGGTCAAGCGAAGAATTGTTGCATAATGGGACAACGCCCCTCGGCAGCGTGAATGGGTGCTGGGGGTCGCGTTTGAACAACTCCAGGAGCATTGCATCCAGCTCCAAGACGGTGAAGTTGTAGTTGAGGCCCGGCCGCAGCCTCATGATGTCCGCCGAGTTCTTGAATTCCCAGGCGGGCCTCCCCCTCTCCTGCAGGGGGGCGATGCGGCGGCGGAGGAAATCTGCGCCTACAGCGCCTACAGTGAGCCCGGCAAGCCTGAGGCGAAGGATCCTAGTAATGGCGATCCTCAGCCTCTCGTCTTACGGGGCCACGTTGCTCCAGTCATTGCCGCGCACTATTGGAGTTTGGCGCACGGCGGTGAAGGGCTGCGGATTCTCCTCGACAATCCAGCACCACTCCGCTCTCCACTCATCCCACTTGCTGCGGAGCTCACCCTCCAAGTACGCCTCCTTCTTGCCGACTCTCGAGATCCAAGCAATCCCTCCGGCAAGCGGCTCTCCTCTCTCTACCCGAGGTATGAAGAAGTGGCGGAAAAGGGCAACACTGGGGTGGACCCCGACAAAGTTTTCGCACAAATGTGCGAAAACTGCCATGGTCAGAACGGCGTTGGGGGTGAAGTCAAGGAGGCGGAAGCCGTATGTATTCATGATATCACAGAAGAACTCCAAGAAGGGCGGGCAGAGCCCGCAATAGAAGAATAGCGCGAAGAATGGGTACCCGGTTGGAGCCAGCTCCGAAGCAGTGGCCGGGACTACCCTCATGCGCGGATGCGCACGCGTCTCCGTCACCCAAAAGAGGTAGAAGTACTCCCTCAGCTCCTGCACGCCGAGCTGATGGGAGAAGATCGCCCGCTCCTTCCGCAGCGCCGCGAGCCGCTGCGCCTCGGCCGACTTCATGCCCTTTCCCTTGTCGGCTTTCGGGGCCATGGCGGAGGTGGTGAGGGAGGTCGACGGCGTGGTGATGCTGGTGGCAATGGGGGGGGCGGAGCGCTGCTCTCTCGGCTTCGAGAAGAAGGGGGGGAGCGGCGGAGGTTCGTGAAGATGGCATAGCAGCAACTAGCGAGGGGGAACGAACTGCCCCTGTTTCCTCCGCTTATAAAGAGGGACGGGGCGGACGTTTCGCCCTTCCGAATAAACAACCACCCATGATCTCTCCCACGATGCCGCATTCAACGCGTGCCATTATGGGAGAGCGCGGTGGATACGGAGCGAGATTCGGTGTGGCCCAGTCCGCGTGCGCCCGTGCCCTGTCTTGGGCCTGGCCCAACAGCGCTCGGCACCGTGTCTGGCCCAGGCCCGGGGGCTCCTATCGGTGTACTAGAATAGGGGTACCCTAGTACCCCGAACTTGTGCACGGGCAGTTGCAGCACCCCGCGTCAAGGCTTGCCGGGCGAACGCCAAGATCCTCCAAGGTTCCCTTGGAGCCATTCAAGAACAAAGTATTTAAGCTCAGGAGACAAGGCCCCGGCAAGAGGAGCTTGCCGGGAAGGCCAGCCAGGACACTCCAAGGAACTTGCCGCGATGCGCCTCGCGCTCCGGCAAGGCAACAAGGCCCCGGCAAGAGGAGCTTGCCGGGAAGACCAAACAAGGTACCTCGAGGCCTGGTGAGCGACAAGCTTCTGGACCCGACAAGATAACAACAGCGGCAAGGCACTTGCCGTGGCAGGCGGCCACTCTGTGCCAACACTCCAGCGCATCCACCAACGTGTCGCTCTGGGGGCCTCTCCAGGCGTGCGTGGCGGGAGACTGTGCAGCCAGCGATGCGCAGTGGCATGCGAAGCTGACAAGATCGCCGTCGTGGCAAACGGTGGAGCCCCTAACGGTCCTTTTCTGCACTGTTTGGGCGACTCAGACGGGCCTTTAATGCCCTTGTCCCCTGTCGTCAGGGTTAGGTAGGGTGCACTGTACAAGTAACAGTACCAACCACCCCACTTTTTACATTCGTACCCTTCTCTGCGTTGCCACCTGTCGGGGTTCGGTTCGTTTCAACTCATTCGTAACCCAGAAAGACACTACGCTCTCTCTAGAGCAAGAACAGAATAGAACCAGACAAGCAGCAGTAGGAGTGTTATCTCTCCGGAGAGCTCCGAAGCTGGGTAAACTGCTCGTGTGCTTCGCCTCGATCTGCTCTTAGTGCGATCTCCGCCCCCTGCCGAACCGAAAGGGGCCCGGTCCGTCGGCCCCATAGGTGTTCGAGGATCAGTTTCCCCGACAACGACACAAAGTATTTAAATCATGCACAACCCCGATGACAAGCCAAGCAATTGTTTCATACTTTTGACATTCTCAAAACTTTTTCAATCTTCACACAATACATGAGCGTGAGCCATGGATATAGCACTATAAGTGGATTAGAATGGTGGTTGTGGAGAAGACAAAAAGGGAGAAAATAGTCTCACATCAACTAGGCCTATCAACGGGCTATGGAGATGCCCATCAATAGATATCCATGTGAGTGAGTAGGGATTGCCATGCAACGGATGCACTAGAGCTATAATTATATGAAAGCTCAACAAAAGAAACTAAGTGGGTGTGCATCCAAATCGCTTGCTCACGAAGACCTAGGGCAATTTGAGGAAGCCCATAATTGGAATATACGAGCCAAGTTCTATAACGAAAAATTCCCACTAGTATATGAAAGTGAAGAAATGAGAGACTCTCTACTATGAAGATCATGGTTCTACTTTCAAGCACAAGTGTGGTAAAAGGATAGTAGCATTGCCCCTTCTCTCTTTTTCTCTCATTTTTTTATTTGGGTCTTTTCTCATTTTTTTATGGCCTCTTTTTTTCATCCGGAGTCTCATCCCGACTTGTGGGGGAATCATAATCTCCATCATCCTTTCCTCACTGGGACAATGCTCTAATAATGATGATCATCACACTTTTATTTTCTTACAACTCAACAATAACAACTCAATACTTAGAACAAAATATGACTCTATATGAATGCCTCCGGCAGTGTATCAGGATATGCAATGACTCATGAGTGACATGTATGAAAGAATTATGAATGGTGGCTTTGCCACAAATACGATGTCAACTACATGATCATGCTAAGCAATATGACAATGATGGAGTGTGTCATAATAAACGGAACGGTGAAAAGTTGCATGGCAGTATATCTCGGAATGGCTATGGAAATATCATAATACGTAGGTATGGTGGCTGTTTTGAGGATGGTATATAGTGGTTGTATGATACCGGCGAAAGGTGCGCGGTATTAGAGAGGCTAGCAATGGTGGAAGGGTGATAGTGCGTATAATCCATGGACTCAACATTAGTCATAAAGAACTCATATACTTGTTGCAAAAATCTATTAGTATCGAAACAAAGTATTACGCGTATGCTCCTAGGGGGTAGATTCGTAGGAAAAGACCGTCGCTCGTCCCCGGCCGCCACTCATAAGGAAGACAATCAATAAATAAATCATGCTCCGACTTCATCACATAACGGTTCACCATACGTGCATGCTACGGGAATCACAAAATTTAACACAAGTATTTCTAAAATTCACAACTACTCAACTAGCACAACTTTAATATCACCATCTTCATATCTCAAAACAATTATCAAGAATCAAACTTATCATAGTATTCAAACACACTCATAAGAAAGTTTTTACTATTCTTGAATACCAAGCATATTAGGATTATTTAAGAAAATTACCATGCTATTTAAGACTCTCAAAATAATCTAAGTGGAGCATGAGAGATCAATAGTTTCTATAAAACAAATCCACCACCATGCTCTAAAAGATATGAGTGAAGTACTAGAGCTAAACTATATAACTCAAAAGATATAAGCGAAACACATAGAGTATTCTAACAAATTCCAAATCATGTATGGCTCTCTCAAACGGTGTGTACATCAAGTATGATTGTCGTAAACTAAAAAGCAAAGACTCAAATCATACAAGACGCTCCAAGCAAAACACATATCGTGTGATGAATAAAAATATAGCTCCAAGTAAAGTTACCGATAGAAGTAGACGAAAGAGGGGATGCCTTCCGGGGCAACCCCAAGCTTTGGCTTTTAGTTGTCCTTAGATTATCTTGGAGGTGCCATGGGCATCACCAAGCTTAGCCTCTTACAACTCCTTGTTCCATAATCCATCAAATCTTTACCCAAAACTTGAAAACTTCACAACACAAAACTTAAAATAGAAAATCTCGTGAGCTCCGTTAGCGAAAGAAAACAAAATACCACTTCAAGGTACTGTGATGAACTCATTCTTTATTTATATTGGTGTTAAACCTACTGCATCCCAACTTCTCTATGGTTTATAAACTATTTTACAAGCCATAGATTCATCAAAATAAGAAAACAACACACGAAAAACAGAATCTGTCAAAAACAGAACAGTCTGTAGTAATCTGTATCTAGCGCAAGATCTGGTACCGAAAAAATTCTCAAATAAATTGCTGGACGTGAATAATTTATATATTAATCATCTGCAAAAATAATTAACTAAATAGAACTTTCCAAGTAAAAAATTGCAGCAGTTCTCGTGAGCGCTAAAGTTTCTGTTTTTTACAGCAAGATATCGAGACTTTCCCCAATTCTTCCCAACAGTTCTACTTGGCACAAACACTAATTAAACACAAAAAACACAACCTAAACAGAGACTAGATAAATTATTTATTACTAAACAGGAGCAAAAAGCAAGGAATAAAAATAAAATTGGGTTGCCTCCCAACAAGCGCTATCGTTTAACGGCCTTAGCTAGGCATAAGAAGCAAGGATAGATCTAGGTATTGCCATCTTTGGTAGGCAATCCATAAGTGGCTCTCATAATAGATTCATAAGGTAATTTAATTTTCTTTCTAGTAAAGTGTTCCATGCCTTTCCTTAACAGAAATTGGAATCTAATATTTCCTTCCTTCATATCAATAATTGCCCCAATTGTTCTAAGGAAAGGTCTACCAAGAATAATAGGACATGAAGGATTGCAATCTATGTCAAGAACAATAAAATCTATGGACACATACTTCCTATTTGCAACAATAATAACATCATTAATTCTTCCCATAGGTGTCTTAATAGTGGAATCCTCAAGTTGCAAGTTTAGAGAGCAATCATCAAAATCACGGAAAACTAACAAATCGCACAAACTCTTTGGAATCGTGGAAACACTAGCACCCAAATTGCATGAAACATAAAACTCATGATCTTTAATCTTAATTTTAATAGTTGGTTCCCAGCCATCATAAAGTTTCCTAGGGATAGAAACTTCCAATTCAAGTTTTTCTTCATAAGATTGCATCAAGGCGTCAACGATATGTTTAGTGAATGCTTTATTTTGACTATAAGCATGAGGAGAATTTAGCACGGATTGCAAAAAGGAAATACAATCAATCAAAGAGAAATTTTTGTAAATAAATTCCTTGAAATCCAAAATAGTGGGTTTAGCAACATCTAGGGTTTTAATTTCTTCGATCCCACTTTCATCAATTTTAGCATCAAGATCTAAAAATTCCGAATTCTTGGAACGCCTTCTAGGTAAAGGTGGATCATATTCAGTCCCATCATTATTAAGATTCATATTGCAAATCAAAAATTTAACAGGTGGCACATCAATAACTTTTAGATCTTCATCTTTATTTTCATAGGAACTAGAAGAACACGGTCGTATAAAGGCATCTTTCTTATAGCGCATCCTAGCGGTTCTTTCTTTGCACACATCAATGGAAATTCTCATGGCTTTGAGAGACTCATTGATATCATGGTTAGGTGGAATAGATCTATGTTTCAAAGAATCAACATCAAGAGAAATTCTATCAACGTTCCTAGCCAACTCATCAATCTTAAGAAATTTTTCTTCAATCAAAGCATTGAAATTCTTTTGCGAAGTAATAAATTCTTTAATATTAGATTCAAAATCAGAGGGCATCTTATTGTAATTTCCATCAGAATTGTTGTAGGAATTACCATAATTATTAGAGGGATTACTAGGAGAAGGACTAGGATTAAAATTTCCTCTATACGCGTTGTTACCAAAATTGTTCCTACCAACAAAATTCACATCCATAGATTCATTATTATTCTCAATCAAAGTAGACAAGGGCATATCATTAGGATCAGAACAAACACTTTTACTAGCAAATAATTTCATAAGTTC
The DNA here is from genome assembly GCF_002162155.2 of Triticum dicoccoides. Classification (NCBI taxonomy): domain Eukaryota; kingdom Viridiplantae; phylum Streptophyta; class Magnoliopsida; order Poales; family Poaceae; genus Triticum; species Triticum dicoccoides. The sequence goes on from NC_041380.1 coordinate 436,554,724, forward strand.
ATCCATCTTTCCACTCAAAACATTAAATTCTTCTATCGCATGCACCTTTTTATTAGTAGATCTTTCAGTATGCCATTGAGAATTATTAACCATAATATTATCTAGGAGTTTAGTAGCTTCTCCTAAAGTGATTTCCATAAAAGTGCCTCCCATAGCCGAATCTAAAAGATTTCTAGAAGCAAAATTCAATCCGGCATAAAAATTTTGTATAATCATCCACAAATTCAAACCATGAGTAGGGCAATTACGTATCATTAATTTCATCCTCTCCCAAGCTTGTGCAACATGTTCATGATCAAGTTGCTTAAAACTCATCATATCATTTCTAAGGGAGATGATCTTAGTGGGAGGAAAATACTTAGAGATAAAAGCATCTTTGCACCTATTCCATGAATCAATACTATTTTTAGGCAAAGAGGAGAACCAAGCTTTTGCACGATCTCTAAGAGAAAAAGGAAATAGATTCAATTTAACAATATCATTGTCTACATCTTTCTTCTTTTGGATATCACACAAATCAACGAAGCTATTTAGATGGGTAGCGGCATCTTCACTAGGAAGTCTGGAAAACGGATCTTTCATGACAAGATTCAGCAAGACAACATTAATTTCACAAGATTCAGCATCGGTAAGAGGAGCAATCGGAGTGCTAATAAAATCATTGTTGTTGGTATTGGTAAAGTCACACAATTTAGTGTTATCTTGAGCCATCGTGATAACAAAGCAATCCAACACACAAGCAAACAAAAAGCAAGCGGGCAAAAAGAGGCAAACGGGAAAAGAGAGGGAGGATAGAGAGAGAGGGCGAATAAAACGGCAAGGGTGAAGTGGGGGAGAGGAAAACGAGAGCTAAATGGCATATAATGTAATGCGGGAGATATGGATTGTGATGGGTACTTGGTATACTGACTTTTGCGTAGACTCCCCGGCAACGGCGCCACAAATCGCTCGTTGTCGGGAGTTAAATCTTGACTTCCACGAACCTCCCCGGCAACGGTGCCAGAAATCCTTCTTCCTACCTCTTGAGCACTACGTTCGTTTTTCCCCGAAGAGGAAGGGATGATGCCGCAAAGTATCGTAAGTATTTCGCTCAGTTTTTGAGAACCAAGGTATCAATCCAGTAGGATGCAACGCGCGAGTCCCTCGTACCTGCACCAAACAAATAAATCCTCGGAACCAAAGCGATAAGGCGTTGTCAATCCCTACACGGCCACTTACGAGAGTGAGATCTGATAGATATGATAAGATAATATTTTTGGTATTTTTATGATAAAGATGCAAAGTAAAATAAAAGCAAAGTAAAAAAGCAAAGTATTGGATGATTAATATGATGAAGATAGACCCGGGCGCCATAGCTTTCACTAGTGGCTTCTCTCAAGAGCATAAGTATTCTACGGTGGGTGAATGAATTACTGTTGAGCAATTGACATAATTGAGCATAGTTATGAGAATATCTAGGCATTATCAGGTATATAGGCATCATGTCGGAGACAAGTAGACCGACTCCTGCCTGCATCTACTACTATTACTCCACTCATCGACCGCTATCCAGCATGCATCTAGAGTATTAAGTTAATAAAAACAGAGACACGCCTTAAACAAGATGACATGATGTAGAGGGATAAACTCATGCAATATGATGAAAACCCCATCTTGTTATCCTCGCTGGATACAATACAATACGTGCCTTGCTGCCCCTACTGTCATTGGGAAAGGACACCGCAAGATTGAACCCAAAGCTAAGCACTTCTCCCATTGAAAGAAAGATCAATCTAGTAGTCCAAACCAAACTGATAATTCGAAGAGACTTGCAAAGATAACCAATCATACATAAAAGAATTCAGAGAAGATTCAAAATATTGTTCATATATAGACTTGATCATAAACCGACAATTCATCAGTCTCAACAAACACACCGCAAAAAGAAGATTACATCGAATAGATCTCCACAAGAGAGGGGGAGAACATTGTATTGAGATTCAAAAAGAGAGAAGAAGCCATCTAGATAATTACTATGGACCCGTAGGTCTGAGGTGAACTACTCACACTTCATCGGAGGGGCTATGGTGATGATGTAGAAGCCGTTCGTGATGGATACCCCCTCCGGCGGAGCTCCAGAACAGGCCCCAAGATGGGATCTCGTGGATACAGAAAGTTGCGGCGGTGGAATTAGGGTTTTGGCTCCGTATCTGATCGTTTGGGGGTACGTAGGTATATATAAGAGGAAGGAGTACGTTGGTGGAGCAACAAGGGGCCCACGAGGGTGGAGGGCGCGCCTGGGGGGGGGGGGGTAGGCGCGCCCCCTACCTCGTGGCCTCCTCCCTTGTTTCTTGACGTATGGTCCAAGTCCCCTGGATCATGTTCGGTGAGAAAATCACGTTCCTGAAGGTTTCATTCCGTTAGGACTCCATTTGATATTCCTTTTCTTTGAAACCCTGAAATAGGCAAAAACACAGCAATTCTGGGCTGGGCCTCTGGTTAATAGGTTAGTCCCAAAAATAATATAAAAGTGGAAAATAAAGCCCAATAATGTCCAAAACAATAGATAATATAGCATGGAGCAATCGAAAATTATAGATACGTTGGAGACGTATCATTTGCCATGCAATGTCGTAGAGCTATCATATGTCTCATGTCATTTATTTTTCAGCCACCTGCTATCTGCTACTTTTATAGTGCACTAGTTCTGCACACACTTCACCCATACTCTAGCTATTGTGTTTTTATGCAAGGGTATTTCAGACTCTGCTGCTATGAGAGAAGCAAAAAAAAAGAGAGAAGTCGCTCTAGCATCGTACGCGGATAGGCCAGACACGTTTCAGCCTTATAATAGGTGCAGTGTCAGCAGATGGAGACGGTAAACATAGCTCTAGAGTTGACGACCTCGCTCGCAATGAACCACCATCCCAGGTGCTTTGCTTTAACTTCGCGGTGTCATATGTGGTTGCATGTTCCATATGGTGTCTAGCTTGTATTGGAAAGGCCTAAGTTGGTCTTTATTAAGATAAGGAAAGATATATTTTTTACATGAACCACCATCCCGTGAGTACCAGAAGACAAATAGCTAGTCAGGGCATTAGCCGAGCCAGTGACAAGCCCAGCAAAGAGAGGCATCACCTGGAAGCCAACTAAAAATCCGCAATGGTGGCGAAGTAGCCCGCCTACCACCAGGCTCTTTGGTCCTAGATGATCATGCTCACCGCTCCAGCCGGATGTCTAGCTTGTATTGCTTCCAATTTGGTTAAATTGCATCTGCTTAGCTTACACATTATACCTTTTAATATGACATGCCTTTCTGTTTTTGGTACATACTAGTACATCTGTGTATTAACCATGTTCTTACATCAAACTAATGTTCTTGTGTATCCCTCGTCAATCACTTATGATGAGGCAGTCAGGCAAGTGGATTACTCCTCATTTAAAGAATGCAGCGTCAGCATCCCGACATGATTCTCAAGAAACAGCAAGGCTAGATGAATATAGTGAACATAGCTCTGTAGTTGATTACCGCATTTCCCCTACACTAGCATCGCAGGTGCTTGCTCTAACTTGGCAGCGTGATATGTGGTTGCATGTTGCATATGGTGTCAAGATTGTAATTCTTCCAATCTGGTTAAACTGCATGTGCTATTCTGCTTAGCGTATACATTATACATGTTAATGTGACATGCCTTCCTGTATTTAGTACATAGTACATCTATCTATTAAGCATGTTCTCACATAAAACTATTGTTTTTTGTATCCCGCATAAATCAATATGACGAGACACCTTCAGTATATGCAGTGTGATATTAGTTGCATCTTTGATATGATTTATAGCACACACTGCTTCTAATTTATTGAAATGCCATTTATGATGGGACACTTTTAACTTGGAAGAGTCATATTGGTTGCATCTTTCACGTGGTTTCTAGCTTGCATTGCTTCTTATTTGGTGAAAATAGTTGTGAATACGCCATGCCGTCCTGTTTAGTTTACACAAACAATTGTGAATATGCCATGTCGTCCTGTTTTCGTATTATTCCATCATGGAATCATGTGTTTGCCTTTACATCAAAGTAGTGATTGTCACTATCATGCACAAATGAGTTCTGAAGAGTGAATTTTATTGCTTTTTCTTGTCAGTTTTACTTGACAATTCAAAATCAATAAAGCGGAAGGAAGTTAGCAAGGCAGCTAATGAAGATGCTCCTTCCAAATGGAGGGCCTCTACAGATTCTACTCCTCCATCCACCGAAGATGATTTCCAAGATAACACATGCATAAACACTCAACGTAGCTGTGTTGGTGATGAGCACGCCTCCCGTAGTGCACCACCACAGGTGTTCCCTCTAACTTGGCACTGTTATATGTGGTTGCATGTTATGTATGATGTCTACCTTGTGTTGCTTCTAATTTTGTTGAATTTCATCTGCTTACTTTACACATTATAGTTGTGACTAAGACACGTGTTCCTGTTTCTAGAACATACAATATCTGTCTATCACACCATGTTCTTACATCAAAGTACATTTGTTCTGAAGATCTAAATTGTTATTCGTTTTTATTGTCGGCTTGACTTAACATGGCATAGAGAAAGAGGAAGCAAGACAGAACGATAGGGAAAGGGAAGCGGAACAATCATGCAATAGAAGGTCAAAGTCCAGTGGAAAATTGTACCGACAGGGTATCCCGTGCTACACGAGCTGCAGAACAAGCCAAACAGAAACAAATAGCTGCCACCAAACAAGCAGAGACAACCCTAGTTGTTGCATGATTTACTCGTTGGTCAACTCAGCTAGCAGCATGTTCCCAAGCTCCCTTGCCACCTGACACTACTTCCGAAGCACTCTTGGCACAAGATGGGTTGGCAAGATCAGATGAACTTTGTGAGCTTAAACATCAAGAAGGTAGTTGCTAGAGTTAAGTTACAGTTGCATGCTTCTTTATATGTAGTCTCACAGTTTGATGTACACTGACACTTCCTATGTTTGTTGTTGGACTAGCACCTAGGCGCAAGAGGAAACAAACATCAGGGATAATGCTCGATAGGTTAACTAAATCTAGAGGAGGAAGAATGGAGATCCGTTTTGAGGCAGGTTTAAAAAGGCCATGTGATGCTACAGATTCAACCAAGTTAGTATCAGAGGCATCGGTTACTGTTAGGTGTCATGTACGTATCCTCCGAACATGGATTCAGCACGGGAATGACAAAGACGAAACCCAGTTCAACACCTTCCTCGACCATTTATCTGTAAGTATGGTTATGTATGGAAACTAGTAACATCGTCTTACTCTGTCCAATACTTTCTAGGTTGCTGATAATGAGACTCCCATAATTTTCAATAGATGAGGTTCAAGCTGGATAGCCAAGATGATGTAACCAGACAAGCTTGCACCCATGTTTTCAAGTCTTCTCTGCGACAGTATCAGTATAACTTGAGGAAAACTCAATTTGAAGGCAAGGCTAACAGTGAACTTGCCCAAACATCTGCATTGGAAAATATATCTGATGAAGAATGGAGAGGCCTCGTTAAACACTGGTCCGATCTGAAGTATCAGGTACATTATATATGTGATCAGATCACATGTTGAAGTCCTATTTACACATGTTCCACACAAATCTATCTTCTTGTAGGTGAACTGTTCAAAGAACAAGGCCAATCGTACGAAAGTGAAATTCCAATAGATGACAGGATCTCGTAGCTATATTGCACACTGCGAGGCTCTTGTAATTAGCCGGTGTTTCACTCTTTTCATTGTACCATATTATCATATCTATATTGACTTGTTCCAAATGCAGATGAAAGCCCGCAAGGACCAAAAAGTACCTGAACCAAATGTTGTGGAAATCTCCAAGTACTGTCACACCAACAAGAAGAAGGGCATGACTACACCAGTCAAAGCCGCTGTTGTAAGTCCTTAATCCTCATGCCTTTTAACTACTACTTACTCTGACTTGTGCCTTGAACTACATGGTTTGCAGCTAATGTCTATTACTCTTTTCAATTTTATACACAATTTTCTTAGCGTATAATTGCACCTTACAAGGTTTAAAAGAGAGGAGCGATGTTCATTTGATCTTGACCTGTAATCTAGTTCCATGTTGGACTTGCCCACACAATGTTACAATTGCATGTTTGTCTGTTCTAAGTTGTTTTGTGATATGAATGATGTCATACTATGCTTACCGTATTATAAACTTTGTCTCTTTATCCTTAGCCTCAATACAATTTGAAGAAATAGACAATATAGTAGTGATGGTACATGGTCATATGTTTGTAACCTGATTTTATTATGTACTTTGCAATAAAATACAACTATTATTTTACATGGGTTCACCAGAATAAGTTCTATATATAGACCAAAGATATTTTATTTGGTTTTGCTGCCTCCTTAATATCATCTGTTCTGGTACTACTAATGTAAAACCACAACTTTTCAGCGAGCTATGGAAAAAATGGTGGAACCGCCACCTTCTGAAGGTGGCGAGGCAACTATAACCGCAATGTCATCTCTTGCTGCAGTGGGTCAGTACCTGTCCACTAATAGTGCCAAAAGCACGTTCCTGCGTAATACTGGCTAGGTTGTTAAGGCAATCTCGTCCAAACTGCCTCATGATCAAGATATGCAAGCTCAAAACAATGTTGTATCTACACTCCAGACACAAGTCGATTCCCTAACAGAGACCCTTTGTGAAACAAGGAGAGACATTGTTTGATGTTGTCAAGATATGCATGGTTTTGAAACCAGACTATCAGACATTTGCTATGTTGTTCATGAGCCTAAGAGAATTGAAGGCGAAGGTTATGGTGCTTCATCGGACATTACAGCATGAAAACGTAAAAGTCGGGTCAAATGAATAGAGCTTCTGAACTTCTGGTGGTGCATTTATCTGCTAGACTGTTAACTTTTATGCCAACCTTCCTTTTGTTGTATAGTTGTAATTTGTTTTGGTGCAATAGAAAATTTGTTCTTAACGTGCAGCCACCGGCTGAAGAAAACAACAAGCAATTTTTGTATAGTGTAGGGTGTTCCCTATATTTGCACTGGTGGCGAACTTTGGTGCCCATCGGCTGTAGTTAACATAGGCCTCCTACGGGACGTAGAAACAATGGGCCTTCTAAGGGCCGTAGAAACAGTGGGACTTCTACGTGGCGTAGAAACAATGGGCCTTATACGGGTCGTAGACACAATGGGCCTTCTATGGGACGTATCATCAATGGGCCTTCTATGGGTCGTATGATCGGTTGGCCAAACATGGGCCAATGACAAACCACATTATGGTCGTAAATGGGCTAGAGTTGAAATCGTTCATGGGCCGATCATAACGGGCCGTCGTTAATCGGCCGTATTTTGATGACGCTATGAAAACGGCCCAACATATTAACGGGCCACAAACGGGCCGACTGTAACCACGGGCTGAATTTGACCCACAAGCAGAAAATGACAGTAACGGGTCGTAAGTAAAAGAATGTGGAAATGAGCCCAAGAATAAATGGGCCCCGAGAAGGCCAAATGATAATATGGGCTGGAAATGGCCCAACGGAATAATGGGCCGTTAAATGGCATAAAGTGATACACTGTTCATTATGGGCCAGTTTCACCACGTGCCGTTAATGGCTATAAAGTGATACATTATTCATTACGGGCCAGTTTTACCACGGGCCGTTAATGGGCCGATAGTAATAAGGGCCTCATATGGGTCGAAAGACGTCATGGGCTATACATGAGCCAGATGTTAAAACGGGCTGGAATTATATTGGACGTCCCAGATGACGCTACTGGGCCTAATTCGGATAGGCCGTAAACGGGCCCTGGGTTAATGGGCTGTAAATGGGCTATATGCGAACAAGCCGTTAACAGGCTTGCCGTGGACTGTCCCGCCACCTTTTGACCAAGTCAAACAGGCCGGACTTTTCACAGGAATGGGCCTCTGTTGGGCCGTGCCACGTGTCGACGTATCATAGGCACTTTGGGTCAAATGAGTGGATGACATCTGTCCCAACGGTGAGCCGACTCGTGTTTCCTCCAGCCAATGATGATTTTACACGTGGAAAATCCCCATTGGTCGGGGTTGTTAATGGGTTATCAGATCCAAAACTGGACCCGATAGCTTAATGGAGTTCCGTTACGGTGGATGCCACATGTCGGTCACCCTTGACGAAAGCACTTCTGTGACGCGCGATTTGTCGTCATGGAAGTGGACACTGCCATGATGATAATTTTGGTAATGTCATGGAACACTTCTACGACAGCACAAGTATGACTATCTTGATTCTGTCATACATTTGTCATTGATGTACATGCATGACAGAAAATGTGACCTACTGTGACAAACACGTATGATCACGGAAGTGTATTTTTTTTGTAGTGTGATGCGGCCTTGGAAAGCACGAGTATGACCATTATGCATATTCTTCTTCTCAACTCTTATAGCTTGATGTACCACATCTTGTATTGTATCATAAGGAAGCATCTCCACAAAATCTGATATTTCATCATTCAGCCCATGTAAAAATCTTGCCATTTTCGCCTCATCATTTTCATGGGTTCTTGTCCGAATCAGCAGCACCTCCATCTCTTTATAGTACTCCTCAACAGTGCGGGAACCTTGAGTGATCCCCTACAACCGCTTGTACAATTGCCTCTCATAGTATGATGGAACAAAACAGTGCCTCACGACTTCCTTCATCAAGGTCCTGCTGCGGATATGATTATTGCTTGACATCAACCGATCGTCATGCAGCCGATTCCACCATGTAAGAGCATAACCAGAGAACTCCATAACAATAAGATCAACTCTATTGGCTTCAGAAAACCATGGATGTGAAAGATTTGGTCACACTTCTCTTCCCACTCAATATATGCATCTGAGTCCTCTTTTCCCGTGAATGATGGCACATGTAGCTTCACTCTCACTTGGTTGTCATGGTCATCCTGATCACGACGGTCATAATGATGACCATTGCGACCAAAAATAGCACCACAGAGAGGCGGGGAGTAGGGTTCATAGTCCCCCATGCCTTCATCTTCGTCACCATGCTCGAAGAGATCTTTAAGGAAGATGGCATCATGATCACGTGTCGCTCGTCGCCGGTGATCAGTAGCAAACCCGCGGGGGTCATGGCCTCGCCCGCGAGATTCTCCTCCATGTAGCTCACCCTCACGGGGTGCAGCCAAGTTGCCACGCCTCCGTTCAGCACCAACAGCTGGGGTGTCATGTGCAGCATCTCCTGCCGCTCTTCGACGACCAACATGGTGATCGTTGTTTCCTTGCCGTTGCCGGTTGTCGGTGGCCAGCGAGGCAGCAGGGTTGTGTTGATGTTGATCCCCATTACCTGCGATAGGAAGACGACCACCGAACATCCTACGCATAGATGCAACTATACTCTCCTCAATCATATCACCAAGTGCTGCGTGAGTTTATTGGAGATCATCTTCCACACTCGAGTCTGATCCTGTCATGTTAACTCTTGGAAACAAGTGGAAAAAGAAAAATATGTGGAAAACACTCAGCACACCTTCTTGCTTACCCAAATTCTAATGATTCCTTGGCGGCTGTGAGGAAGTAGCAAATCAGGAGTGGACGGGCGAATGAAAGGAAGGAAGCTGACGGTTTCTAGGTGGATCTGGGTGGGGTAAAAAGGGAAGGCTAGTGCTGAGATCCAATCGATGCAAACCATATAATCAAGAAAATGTTTGTAGATCCTTGCACCACGTTTGAGGTGCAACACTTGCCACTTCAACTTCTGAAATTTCTCACCAAACTAAATATGATTGCATAGTTGCTCAACACTTTCTCTTCTATTTTTTTGCTCCTTTTTCACTCTTTTTCTCTCTCTTTTTTTCCTCTTTTTTTGCAACTCAAAAGATCCAACAACAAAACTCAAGGAAAAACAGCAGCAACTTTGGATAGAACTTGGTGCAAACACAAAAAGGAAAGCAAACAATTAGATCTCAGCAAAAAAGGCTTGGATTTTTTGTGGCTTTTTGGCTTTAGACTCTAGGATGGAGAAAACCAAACTAAAAAGGATAGATCTAGCAACAAAGATACATATCCTATCGTGTAAACCTTGCTCTGAATACCAGATGATGCGACCCCATCTTCGGAGAAGAGGGAGTTCAAGCGGAGGTCCGATCTTCACGGCGTAGGATCTATAAACAGATGGGGATAACTAGCTGCAAGCAGCCAGAAAATGGAAAATAAGAGATTATGATCCGACGAGGAGGAGGCTCACCGAAGCTTGCAATCCGAATATTCGCCGATCCACAACCCGCAATACTACCCCACACAACCATGCTCAAGTCATGGAGCATGGGATAGGTGCAATCCACAAAGGAAACCACGAACTCTAATCCACACAACACGATGTAGTCGTGGAGCATGAATTAGGAGCAATTTCTCAAGGAATCGCAAGAATAAGGATAACAACAGCTCTCCAATCTTAGGAGGAGTCTATGTCTTTGGTCTTTGATAGAAATGGCAAAAGTCCCCAACGAAGGGAAGAGCTAGCCTATTTATAATTGGGACAACTCCCCTGGATAGGTGTGAAAGAGAACTAGCTTCTAGCACCAACTTAGGTGTGAAAGGGAACCAACTTTATTTGACTAAATGGCTTCAAGACTTAATGAGGTAGCTTCTGGAATACTCTCATTGGAGGTGGTTGGCAGTTCACGACCAAACATTGTTCACTGGAGTTGAACAATGTTTCCTTCAGCAGCAAACTCGAGTTCTGGGAACCTTTCGCAAGTTGGAATATGGAAGCTCGTAAAAAACATTCACTACTAGAAAAAAGGTTGTTGGTGGCGCACCAGTTTTTGCTATTAATGGTGCACTATAGGTGCGCCACTAGTAACAAATAGTAACGGCGCACCTGTGGTGCGCCATTAGTATCCCATATAATAGTTGCGCACCACATAGTGCGCCATTACTATGTCCAACAGTGCGCCATTACTATGCCTCCTAGGGGCCATATTTACCTTCACGTATGCCCCCAAGTGCGCCATTACTATGCCCCACAATGCACCACTGGTATTTAGCCTTGGTGTGCCACTAATGCTCAATATGGTGCGCCATTACTAGGGGCCATATTTTCCTTCACCTATGCCCCAAGTGCGCCATTACTATGCCCGATAATGCGCCACTAGTATTTATCTTAGTGCTCCACTAATTCTCAATACAGTGCGCCACTACTATGAATATTAAGAATTTTTTTTTCTTTTCTGGTATTTGCATAGGTTACAAAATACATGACAACACAGAATATAAACATCACACAATAGAATTTATCATATTAGTCTCCAAATTTGAAATAGCAAACAAAGTTCAAACATTAGCCAAGTTTAGGTCTCGAGACATTAGCAAAGTTCATCATATTAGCCGAGTTTGTCGTCACATTACAAAGTCGATATCGATCATCTAAACTACCATCACACAGAACAGAGTTGCGGTCACGATGAGCATCACATAGAAACTGGTCTTCATCCGGCTCCTCCTCTGCTTCCTCCTCTCTTCCGCTAGATAAAGCGCGTATCTAGCTTCCGCCTCCGCCCTAGTGGTGTACCCTTTGTAACTGTTACCGCTGAAATGGTGAACCTATCTCCGACACTCCTCCCAGTCGTTGTAAACTCTGGGAACCTTACCCTTGTACACGACATACGACGGCATCTCTATGCACTAGACAAACAAAACGTTTGTAGCAATTCACAGATAATATATAAGCAATATATAAGTATGCAACAAAAGGATCAGAAGAGAGAAGCGACACATTAATAGCACGATTCATGGTCCTACCAATAAATAGCATCGATTACATATAAGTTGAATGACTGTCCAAACTAAAGAGACATACAAGTTCATTAAAGTTTAATTACAACATGAGCTATTCGATATTTCATAACTACATAGCATCAATACTTTTGACTCGACTCAGGGACCGGAGCGTGGATGAAGCCGCCATCTTCCGTGATGGTCATGAAATCGTGATTGTTGTTAGCCTACATTTGCAGCGTTGTTTCTATTTCAATGTTGGATGGTTGATATTTGAGGTAGAACTGCCCCGAGGTACGAAGGACATCTTGATAGATGATTTACGCAAACTCCGACTGGATGCGAAAGAATTCTTGTCTGATGTCCACGTCCTGGATTGCCGACAAGCGTGCGGCCCAATCTTTGAGATTATTTGGTAGCAGAAGGTGATTATGGTCCTGTATGATCGCATGCATGTGATGGAGGGCGTAGTAGGCATCCTTTTGACTGCCAGGAGGCTGCTTGACACAGGGGAACATCGTTACGTGGGTGATCACGTGCTTGCCGTACCTACAAATTGGCCTCCTGAAGGTGCCTCCAGATTTGGCGTAGCCGGGGAGAGCATCATCAAGAACTTTCTTCATATTTGTGTAGTCTTTCTTCGACTGACGGTCTGAGTCGAAATACGTGGCCATGGAATATTTCAGGCTTAAGAGGATGAGTGTGCAATGTGTGTCACTACACAAAACACAGAATGTTAGAAGAAAAAAAGAACGATCGAAATCTAAGAAATCATATGTTACGGGGCGGTGAGGGGATGACTTACTCGAAAAAGTAAGGCACGAGGAAGTTATCCTTATATGGATTCGCCAGAATGACGCCTTCGAGGTATGAACTCGCGACTTGCCGGTCCCCAGCGCTGCCCAACATCTTGGCACGCATGTAGAAGGGGTCGACTATCCACATGTCCGGGGTCTTGTCTCTAATGATCCGCACCTCCATACTGAGTGAATATAGCCGAATGAAGGTGTAGTGTAGCAGATGAAGGTTAAACATAGCGAAGATGTCATCAAACCGCAGGACAATCATATGCCCATTGGTGCTATCGACAAGTCTTTGCCCTCTGGCACCTTGGCCACAAAAACGGGGTATGCCACATCATTCTTGGAGAGACGCTGCTTCTCCATAGAAAGAGCACTATCATGCAGACTCCGCATAACACCGGTTGCAGCATTGAGCAGATTAGTTGGTAGCATCGGCCTACCCGCCACATGCACCCTCCTCGAGATATCCTTAGGTACTCGTGGCCCATCCTGAGCACGGATCGTACTCGGTGCCGACTGGCTCGCACCCTTGTTATTTTTTATTTTTCGTCCCTTCTGCTTCTTCTGCTGTAATGGGATCGAGTTCTGCTCAGAGACAACCTTCTTGAGTGTGTTGGGGCTGATAATATTTCGCACCTCGGCTATTTGAGTCTCGGTGAAGGTGGCAGCTGGAGATGTCTCCTGAGAACTGCACGCCAGACGATGCTTGTTGCAATTGGGTTTCTCCGCGGTACCAGCAAGATCGCAATCGTCTTTTGTAGGGTTGGGTTCTTGAGAAGGAGGCCCCAAGAATTCGTCACCATAACCATGTTAGTTGAAGTACTTATCGACATTGGTAAATGTACCATCGTCGATCTGGTGCCATATGCATGTCCGGATCAGCTGACGGCGGTAGCGTTGCGGCGGTCTTGCCATGGCTTGGCGCCGGCATGACTGGTGGTGTTGTCTGTGGGGTGGTGTCACCCGCCCCCAAACGAATTTGGCTCTTCCAACAAAGCATGGACTAGCCTAAGCAGGCGCTGAGGGTCATCACATCATCTTCGTCGGCCCCAGGGGGTCGATACGGAGGTAACAAGTCATCGCAGCCCCGTAGCACCCGAACCAGTTGAACCCTATACACGGTGGGTGGCATCGGATTACCGTGGAACACAGGGTTGCCCGGTTCAATGATTCTGGCCTTGGCGACATCGATCAACTTGCCGTCCACAAAGTGTAGGAGAGTGCATGGAACGTTGGCGGCGCCTTGCGAAAACATGTAGGGCGTCAGGGATGCCCAGTCAAAGGCAAGGAGATGAAGTCATCGGCCGAGGCTTAGTTACGGTGATGGCGTCGAGCTCGGCTAATGTCGAGGCACCACCAACGGCGGGTGTGCAAGTGACGGAGGGGCCGCTTGCTGCAGAGGTGCCGGCCGGTGTATTCTCCCCACACCCGGGTGCATTAAGCTCCAATGTCGGTGCCGTCATCGGAGACACCAATGGTGCCGACGCGTTGTGCGAGTTGCTGCCCATGAAGCTGGGAATCAGGGGCGGCCCCTATTAGCCTACCGCAATCCACCCCCGCAGCCCCTCAAGAAAGGTAGGCAGCGGTGATCGTTGCTCCCACTTGGTCTCGCACTTGCTCTTCGACTATCTCCAGAATCCGCGCCACTTGTGCCTTCAGTTCTTGAACCTCGCGCTCGTGGCATTTTGAGCTGGTCTTTCTCTCCTTTCGCCTAGCAGTATAGTATTCCGACCCTTTCATGGACAAGCCTTTGTTGGCCACACGACCAGCTGACGACGGCTTACTAAACTTATCCTTGTGTTTCATTATGTTCAACACCCTATTTAAAGTGGTGTCCCAACGGCCAGACGGGGAGCTCTGAGACGACCCCACGCTACTGCTTTTCAGTTTCCTGCGGAAGGAACGTGAACCATTTAGAAATTTGGCTTCATTAATTAGAATGCAACCATATGGAGCTAATTACGTGGGGGTGTATTCCTTACCAGAATAAGCTCAAGCGCCTTGGTCTTTGGATCCGTGGTAAGCTCATGTGTTACCAGGTCCACCTTGTACCGGGCCCTGACATAGTTCCTGGTCTGCTTGTCACGGCATTTATCGAAGAGGGGCGGCAGGCCTTGCTCGGCATGCTCCGTGTCCTCCTTGTCCCATATAGGTTCTGGCACCGTGTAACCGCCATGACCGGTTTTGTGGACCCCTAAGTTCAACTCCCGCATATCTTTCCCCCACTGACTTGATTCCGCGGATGCGTTGCTCTCCCACTTGATCTTGAACTCCACGTAGTCAGCTTCGCTGATCGAAGGATATGTCTCCTTGATCTTCTCATAACTATCACCACTTAGAATCCTTCTCTTCACCACGGCTCTCCAAGTAGCGAGGGCCGTGCTCATCTTCGTGAGGGCGGCACTGTTCACTTTATTCCCTGAGAGGCGTGTGTTTGCGAAGTCACCGGGGAACTTGTATCGTTCGTGCAGCTTCGTGAAGAGGAGGTTGCGCAAATTCCCTCGGTCACGATGCCTTAGGTTCTCGGTGTTGATCGAGATGGTTCTCCGGAGAATGCACCCGAGTTGTCCCGCGTACCCACTGACTAATTCTTTGGGCGCCGTTGGTTGCCCACTAGAGGACACTTCAGTAAATTCCTCCTTGACGGTGCCGAGCACGTTCGGGCATCGGTCCTTCTGTTGCCTCTTCGGTTGGCTGCCATCTGTCCATTCGCTGCCATCATTAGTGGTAGCATCCCCGGCGGCACCATCAGTGTGTCATCCCCGACGCCACTAGGGGTTGTGTAGTCGGGATCGGTGTCTTCCGCGGCGTCCTAATAGCGGTGAGGTTCTTGCTCCATCTCCTGGGACAGCTCCCAGAATTTCTTGCCCGAACCACCGGCCTCATCCTTTGCTCTAAATAGGAAAAAAGGCTACTAGAGTTATTGGATGAGATCAGGGTAGTATCTATTCTTCTATCCTATATATTCCAAGTGCACTATTGCTATCCTACTATGTGCACTATTGCATGTTATATATTTTCTATCCTACTAAGTGCACTATTGCTAAAGCTAGAGGGTCACACATTCATACTAGCTTTAGCAAGTAGCAGTGGAATAATGCAACAGTGTTGTTGTGTTCTTAAGCCGAATGTGTGTGAGGGCACTACAGTAGTCTCCTTAGGTCTTTCACTGGAATATACTATATCGATCACTCTAACCTGAAAGCTGAGTGAGTGAGTGGGCTTCATGCTAAGTTCCATAAAGTTCCTACTTTTATTTGACAACTAATTTCAGGTTTGTACTTTTTATTGCTTAAACCTCCATGAAAACAATGTGCTTGCCACAGATTGTGGTATTTCACTAATGGAAGGTGCCATGCTTGCATTTGCATACATGTGTGGTGTACACCTTTGTGGTAGCCTGGCATTTAAAACAGATTGCACATTGAAAGAAGTCTTCGAAATGGTTGGGTGATCATTAGGCACCCCACTAGTACCTTTAGTTCAACATTTCTTTCTTCTTGCTTAGCTGTAAGTTGTGGAAATCATGTATGCCTAGTGTTTAAGTTCAGCCAACTACTTGCATTTGGTTGAGGATTGCAAGCCTCGGTTACTTATTTTCTTTAATTTATAACAACTGTCAAAGTTTATAGGTGATTACACATAACAGAAAAAGTTGTGATCCTTTACTCCTCTTTGACTACAGACAAGCACCAAACTGCCATCATCAGAAAAATACATGGTGCTGTAGTAATAACAAATAGACCATATGCGCAGATATAAGCAATGCTGAACAATGCTCCCTGGTAAAAGCCATTCATGCTGATTAATTTTTGTTTCGGTTGAGAATCGAGCACCTTCTAGGTTAAGAAAATTGGGCATGACATTTGCTAATTTTCTTGACGTAAGAGTGCCCCATTCTCAATCAAAACGGAAATAAATCAACATTTCAGGAGAAAGGGGTATTTGACCCTGCAAACCGCAGCAGCAGGTAGCAGCAGCAACAGCAAAGCAGCGATGGCTCAAGCAGCAAGCCGGGAACACAATAATAGTCCATACTTGCATGTATGTAGAACATATTTAGAGTCGCCCCTACAGCAATGCAGAGACACAGTCACTGCTGGGCAGTAGCAGTAAGGGACATGCTTTTTTCAGAGGGTTAATCACATCATTGACAATAGTAACTAACAATTCAGTACATCCCACATGACAGTAACTAACCATGCACTTATAATCGCCTTCAAAACAGTAGATCCTACATGACACAAGACATAAGAAACATAACTAAACTCTGGGACATATACAGATGTCGTGATGCACAATTTCATCTATAACGGAAAATAAGATACGAGTACAATTTGTATGACAACCATGACTGAAAATGTTACTAAATGCAAATCCAATCATCCAGCCATGCAGTTCATAAAATAGGATGTCTAATTATTTGAAGAACTAGTCCTATTTTGCTACTTAAAAAGGAGAGCACCCGAAGATGCACATTACCCAACAGAAGTCATCGTCGGAAAAACTCTTTTAAAATCGTATTCTAACATGCAACAAATTGACCACATGAAATTGCCCACATTCTATCACTGACTATTTGAGAAATCAGTGTATGTGCAACAAGCCAACAACAGAAAAATTGTATCAAGGGATGCTTTTGTTTGGTGTTAAGCAGAGAATTTCACGAATGGACGAAATTCAACTCCGTCCACCAAACAACTAAATGGGCTAAGTGTGATCGCTGGTTGGTCGATGTGTAGTGTTTGAAGAAACAATCATCTAGATGTGCCTTATCCTTATCATTAAATTCTGTCTGCACCTTCGTTCTTCTAATACTTTCCAGCTAGATGTGTAGTGTTTGAAGAAGCAGTCCAAAGGTAAGGAATTTACCTTACATACCCGCCGAGAGGATCCCGAGGTCACCGTTGGCGATGAGGCCGACGACTCGCCGACGAAGCCCCGTCCTGGACTGCTCCTCCAAGGGGAAGCAAGAAGGGTTGGAGATGGTCGCTGCTCCCTTACTGACAGTGCCCTAGCGGTCTCTGATCTGAGATGGAGGAGAGCACCAGAGAAATGAGTCGGGAGAGGAGGCGACGGTGGCGGAAGAGGTTGGGAAGGAAGAGGGGAGAGGAGGCGGATCTCACCGGGGGAAGGTGGTCGCCGCGGTGTTGGGCGACGAATAGCGATGAACGGGGGAAGGTGGTCGCCGCGGTGTTGGGCGATGAACGACGATGAACAGGGGAAGATGGTCGCCGTGGAGGAGCACGGGGGAAGGTGGTCGTCATGGTGGTGGGCGACGAATGGCGACGGACGCGATCGAGCACGTGGATCTGGCGAGGGAGGGTGTCGATGTCAAAATCGGCGGATCTTGGGTAGGGGGTCCCGAGCTGTGCGTCTAGGCCGGATGGTAACAGGAGGCAAGGGACACAAAGTTTTACCCAGGTTCGGGCCCTCTTGATGGAGGTAAAACCCTATGTCCTGCTTGACTAATATTCATGATATGGGTAGTACAAGAGTAGATCTACCACGAGATCGGAGAGGCTAAACCCTAGAAGCTAGTCTATGGTATGATTGTTGTTCTGTATGTTGTCCTATGGACTAAAACCCTCTGGTTTATATAGACACCAGAGAGGGATAGGGTTACACAAAGTCGGTTACAATGGTAGGAGATCCACATATCCGTATCGCCAAGCTTGCCTTCCACGCCAAGGAAAGTCCCTTCCGGACACGGGACGAAGTATTCAATCTTGTATCTTCATAGTCCAGGAGTCCGGCTGAAGGTATAGTCCGGCCATCCGGACACCCCCTAATCCAGGACTCCCTCAGTAGCCCCTGAACCAGGCTTCAATGACGACGAGTCCGGCGCGCAGATTGTCTTCGACATTGCATGGCGGGTTCCTCCTCCAAGTACTTCATAGAAGATTTTGAACACAAAGATAGTGTCCGGCTCTGCAAAATAAGTTTCCACATATTGCCATAGAGAGAATAAAATTTACACAAATCTAATTTGCTAACGTATTCCGTAGTGTGTCATCGCCACGTCCAAGCCTTTATTCGAATCATTTCATTGTCCCACCTCAGCGTGTCATTTAAGGCGGTTTCCTTGGCATGTCTCATCGAAGCAGAGATCGTGTCCCTTATTCCGGGATTATCATCAATACGGCGTGGGTAACCCAACTGCACCATCGTTTACGGCGCTTGGAGATAAGCGAGTTTTACCAGGCTGGTGGGGACACGTAGTTGCATCCACCCATATAAGGGGATAAGGATCCACCTTTTCACCTACGCCTTCTTCCTCCTTTGGCTATCCATTTTCGCACACTCGAGCTCCAGCGCCCAAGTCCGCACTCCCCACCTCAACCTTCTCCAGCCATGTCCGGAGCGGGAGGCAAGTGGATGGTCTCCTCCATCATGGAGGGACACATAAAAAACTGAGGAAGGCCGGATACTTGTCTAACAACATGGCGTACCGGCTTCCCAAAGAGGGGCAGCTCCTCCCCACCCCAAGGCCCCATGAGAGGGTAGTGTTCCTTCCCCACTTCCTCCGCGGACTGGCCTTTCCTATTCATGCATTCGTCTAGGGACTCATGTTCTACTACGGCCTGGATTTCCATGATCTGGCCCCGAATTTCATCCTCAACATCTCGGTGTTTATCGTCGTGTGCAAGACTTTCCTCTGCATCCGCCCCCATTTCGGCCTATGGCTCAAGACTTTCAATGTCAAGCCAAAGGTGGTGCGTGGCAACCAGGCGGAGTGCGGAGGCGCCATGGTGGGCAAGATGCCCAACGTCTTATGGCTCGAGGGCTCCTTTGTGGAGACCCTGAAGGGGTGGCAATCGGGGTGGTTTTACATCACCGAGCCGCGCGACCCTGGGTGGGTCGCAGCCCCCTAGTTCCGGTCCGAATCCCAACGCGGCTCACATCCTGGAAAGAGACGGTCCTGTCATGGGGAAGCAAAGGAGAGGTGACTGGACTGCAAACATGCATCCAAACCCTGGTGAACAAGCAGCTCAAGCTTGTCAACGTAGTCCAGGTTATGCTCATCCGCTGGATCCTCCCGTGTCAACAACGGGCCTTCAATCTGTGGGAGTTCAACCCGGCGCAGCACCGAAATCTGAGCAGGATCTTCGACACGATGTACGAAGATGCCTGGAAGGTGCTTTTCAAGGGTGCCAAGGCTCCCGTATCCGCTACTGAGGATCGCGGATTCAGTGCGCAGCGTCACGCTAGCGCGGTAAGTTGTTTCTACCTTTTATAGGGTACTAGTTTTTCATAGTTTAACTCTATGCGGGATCTAAGCTCCCTTACCTTTGACAGGATTGGCAGGCGAAGTCCGGACAGATCGACTGTCCAGCTCCTTTGCCCGAAGACCCAGCCGATGCCCGCTTGGCGAAGCTGCTGGTTCCGGCACCCTATGTGGTGCCGGAGAAGAAGGCCACGAAGAAGGCCACGGGGACTCTAAAAAGTGCCCGGTACCAGGAGGTGTCGGGTTCATCATTGATGGCTCCAAGGCGCATTCCTCCCATGGAGACGAGGAGGAGGAAGAAGAGACCTCTCCCCCTCCAGCGGGGAGAGAGGAAAAGGAAGGCCTCCCTCACTTGGGAGGACGAAGGGTCCAAGAAGGGGAAAACCCTTCCTCCGGACTACTCCACCAACGCCGATGACGGCGGAGAGGAGTGGCCGATCAGGGACAAGCCCCTGGCGAAATCGTAAGTATCTGGATACTAGAGTAATTCATAGTATTCCTTTATTGCACAACTTTCCCTTATGTCGAATATGATTATGTAGCCCACCCAAAGACCGGCTCGACACACCGTCGAGCGGTTCACTGGACTCGTCGGATGTGAATTCGCTTCCGAAGGCTACCTCCCCCCGCCCTACAAACGACGCCGAAGTGTTGTCCCGACAGGTTCCCAGCCAGGAGGAGGTGGTCCTGGAGGCACCGCAAGGAGACCTCCCGGACTCCAGGAGTTAAGGGGATAAAACCCCCAGGGTTCCAAGTCCGGCTCTAGGCCGGACGCCGCTCCGGAACCTTCAAAGGCTCCAGAGTCCGGCGGGCGACCTCCTTCCAAGAGGAGCAAGCCCACCGTGCCGGTGACCGCCGTCCAACCGGAGGCACCGGACAATCTGTTGGAGGTGCTCAAAGGCGCCTCCATCGACGAGGAGCACCGCACCATTATGAGTGCGGTGGTCCAGAAGGTTCAGTCCGCCAAGAGCAGACTGACTGAAGCTTGTGCTAGCCTTTTAACAGGCTTTGAGGTAAGTAAAGAATGTGTAAATAATATTACCGCATAGACCGTAGCCCCTGATGCTCTGTTTGGCATTCGGGAAGAAAAGCCGAATAGAGGATCAAATAAAATTCGCAGGAGTCTAACAAAAAGGAGTCAATATGCGTAAGCAGGCTTCTCTGCTAGCGTCCGTCGCATTGACTGAGGAAGTGGACACGCTAAAGCAGAACCTCGAGCAGTCCGAGCAAGAGCTCGGGCATGCCAAGAAGCAGCTCGAGGACAAGGAAGGTAAGAAATACCTTGTTTATATATATATATATAAAAGTGTAATTGCAAAAAATTACAGGATTATCATGGCTATTATAGGGGCCACATCTGAGGTGGCGACCCTTAAGCAAGCGTCGTTCGAGGCCGAGAAGACAGCGGCCACGGAGCGCACCGAGCGGGAGAAGTATGAGGCCCAGGTTGGCAAGGTGCGGCAAGAGCTCCAGGCTCTCATGAAAAAACATGAGAGTTTGGAGCTTGACTCAAAGACGCGAGCGTCCGAGCTCGCGGTGGCTATTGAAAATGCCAAGTCTGCCAAGGCCGAATCCCAGAAGACCCTCCAGGAGTTGGATGCGGTGAAAAAGATAGCGGCGGGTAAGGCATTCTTTATGCAAAGCAAACACATAAACGTGAGTTACTTGTTACTTACCCGAATCCGGAGCTCTCCAGGAGCATTCGCAGATCTTCCCCGTAGCGTGTCCGATGCCGCCGAATTCTATCGAGCCGAGGAGGACAGCTCGACAAAGAAGGTGTTTTTGTCTCAGTATGCTAAGGCCGTACACCCCGTGCCCCTGAGCGACCAGCTGAAGCAACTGGTCGAGCTCCACAAGGCGGCTGAACAGGCCATGAAGGGCCTCATAGTTCGGATGTGGCTTGGAGAGGCTCTGCCTGGGAGCTATTTCGGGCTGGTGCGGCGGCTGGTGGGGGCATGTCCAAGGCTCAAAGTCATCAAGCGCTCTGTCTGCATTGAAGGTGCCCGTAGGGCCCTTGCCCGTGCTAAGGTACACTGGGGCAAGCTGGATGCTTAGAAGCTTGTGAAGGACGGGCCACCGCCGGGGAAAGAGCATCGCAAGCCCGAGAATTATTATAAGGATGTTCTGAAGGGTGCCCGCCTTAAGGCGGATGAATGTTCCAGGGATGTAATTTTTGAGTAGAACTCACTCGTTTTGTCCCATGCGCTGAAAACTTGTTCATATGCGCTAAGCAATGCTATTGGAATTTAAAATATTACCTTCTGTGTGGCTGTTTATCAATTCTGGGAGATGGCGAGTCGTCGGCTTCTGCCCCCGTGCCGCTAGTGCTGGGGTGTTCGGGGATAAACCTGACCGCTCTTTTTACCATGTTTGGGGTCCTTCGAGGGAGGCGCTCAACACAACGAACAAGGCAATCGGACTATAATGCGTGAACACTCTCACTTAGCCATAGAATTCTATAATTTTAAATTTCGGCGAAGCCCCTGGTATTCGGAAGACCAAGTTCGGGGCGCTATCCACGCCTTGGCCGGACAGAGCCGACTCCTCGCTCGAAGCGGCATAAGTCTTTACACTGGTAGAAAAAGGGCATGTTGTCCCGGTTCGTAAGGGCCTTTTGTCCCGGTTCTGGAACCGGGACTAAAGGGTCGGTACTAATGCCCTGTCCCTTTAGTCCCGGTTCAATCCAGAACCGGGACAGATGGGCCTCCACGTGGCCTATGCGCGGAGCCCAGGCAGGAGACCCTTTGGTCCCGGTTGGTGGCACCAACCGAGACCAATAGGCATCCACGCGTCAGCATTTCTGTGGTTGGGGTTTTTGTTTTTTTTAAAGGGGGGGTGTTTGGGGGTTTTGGGGGGTTAATTTAGGTGTTTCATATATTGTGTTAGCTAGCTATAATTAATAGAGAGAAGTGTCCTCTCTTATGTCCTTGCTTGGTCGACGCTAGGTACTATACATACGTATAGAGAGGACTAGACACGCTAGCTAGCTAGTAAGCAAACGAAGGAAACAGAAGATCGTCATGAACATATATGCATACAGAGAGAAGTGATATCGACCACCTCTCCTTCTCTAAGAGATTGGTCGAACAACAAGTTCTCGTATATCTATCCGACACTACCGGCTACATATATACAATAATTATCGCTTACAAATATAATCATACGGACTCATGGTCCACATAGTATTCTCCGTCTTCAGCGATCACGTGGTCAAGAAAGAATACCGCCAATTCCTCTTGAATTGCTCGCATGCGAGCTGGTGCTAGGAGTTCATCCCGCTTCCGAAACATCTAATTTGAAGAAGGGGGTCAATACATATATATATATATGAATGAATGAAACTCAACACAAATGATGGTAATAAAATAAAATTGTGAATGTTGTTATTTACGTACTTCATATTGTTCGTCAGAGTACCCGCCCCGCTCACAGGTCGTGTGGCAGATGGACTCGCAGACGTAGTATCCACAGAAATCATTCCCTTGTTCCTGCCACAACCACTTTAAAAGAAATAGAGGTCAATCAAACTGATAAGCAAGAATGCTAAATGGTATTGATGAAACTAGTGCTTGAATCACTAGGAGATGCGCGGAACATGCTACTATAGTACTTACTTTCGGGTGTCTAAATTCTAGCTCCTTCGGCAGTCCGGGCACTTTTCTGGTGAATTTTCTCCAAACCCTGCCGGACAAAGAAAACAATTACTTGATATCAGGAAATGAACAAAGTTGCTGATATGGTGGATAATGATCGATTTAACTTACTTCTTGAGGATTTCAGTCATGTCCACATACTCCTGGGGATCTTTTCGTTTAGAGTCCAAGATGGTTACTACTCCCTGCTCAAGCCTAATCTCTAAGAGAATATAGTAGAAACTTCACACGCATGCATAACTCATCAATTACATTACTATAACCTGGACTAATATATAAGGGAAACCGAATATGCACAAGACAGTAACACTCACTTGAAGTTGTAAGGAAAGAGTATTATATCTTTGTTTTCATTTTTTTGAATGATCGTAGCAAGTTGGCCTCGGTATCTTCGGGACGATGTTCAACCTTAGTTGCATCTATGAGATATGTGTTAACGAACCCAATATCACCGATTTTTCTTTTCTTCAATTCGGCGATCTTCAATCTGCATAATATAGTGAGGATAATTATAGATACATGCAATGAAAGAGATGAGCTATATAGAGAGACTTAATGACAGAAGTAGTAGTACTTATAGAGAGTAGCAGGTGATCGTTGTTTTATTGAGGGCCAATTGATTGAAAAACTGATAGAACTCCTCAAATGGAATAGGCAACAGTTCAATTCCAATGAGGTCATGCTCCGGTTTAACTCTCGCATACAAAGTACTCCTCCCCCCAGACTCTTTGAAGATTTTCAAGTACCAATCATGTAATCTTCGCATCATCGTTGTTAAAGATTTTTCATCTTTGACGAGAGGCTTCCTGTACTCGTATCTGTGTATCTGCACCTCCATGGGATCATAATGTACATCGTCGGGCAGGTAATCGTCAACATTGCCATAACCGGGCACCATCCTCGGATCGACGATGTCGCTAGGCACCTTGAGCGGGGGGCACGATTGCTTCGCTTGTTCGCCGAGCTGGGCAATTTGTTTCCCAGCTACTCGTCGTTCTTTCAGGCTTTGATCACTGACTGTACTTCTCGACCGCTCCGCTTCGGCCCATGTCTTTGCAATAATGCACTCATAGTTGCCTTTCGGCGGAGACTTGGGTGGTTTTGCCAGGGCAGCCAGAGTGCGCTTCACTTCCACCGGATCTACCTTCTCCTCCGGAGGTGGATGTCTCTTTGCTTTCAACCCTTGAAACCAGTCATCCACTTCGGTAGCGCGATCTTCGCATTCTCCTCCGAGGTCCTCTCGTATGGTAACTTCTGTGGACTCTTCAGAGAAGGACCGAATCTGTATGTCCTCCCGCCTCTGGTTGTACTGCTAGACATCGGCCGAGCAGACGAAGCGGTTGTCTTCTTTACTTGCTTACGAGGCAGAGGAGAAGCACTATGACGCGCCGGAGCAGCTGCCGGAGCGGCGGCGGGTCTCTTCCGCCCTTGCTGACGAGGTGGAGAAGGAGGAGGCTGGCTGCTCGGGCACGCCAGCGCAGGCGGAGTGCCGCCACGCGCTGGAGAAGGAGCCGACCGAGGGCCCTGATCGTCACTCGCCGGAGGAGGAGGCGGTGGAGGAGGCGGAGTGCCCTGACTCGCCGGAGGAGGAGGAGGAGGCGGAGGCGTCCAGTTCGGAAGGTTGATGAGCTCCTTCCGCCATAGGCATGGAGTCTTCAGAGCAGACCCTAGACGAGTCTCCCCTTCACCAGTAGGGTGGTCAAGCTGGAGGTCCTCAAATCCCTCTGTTATTTCATCCACCATCACCCTAACATATCCTTCTGGAATTGGCCGACAGTGAAAAGTTGCGCCGGGTTCAGTAGGATAAACAGAGCCAACAGCCGCCTTGACCTTCAAATTCATCCATTGCGTCATAAGGTGGCAATTTGAGACTCCGTGATAGCATCCACGGGATAGCTGGCAGGAGCCGTCAAGGCATGCTCCGGCTGAAGCAGCTCGGTGGAAGCCATGCTGCTTCTGCGCTGAGATGGCGGGGTAGCTTCGGGGGAAGCTTCGACAGTACGTTTGCTGCGATTTTCTTCTCATTCCTCTATCGCGTCTACCCTTGCTTGCTGCACCTGCATTTGGGTCTGCTGCACTTTTTTCCTCCTCTCATGGTGTAACGCCCTCGATGCGGCTATATCTCCCACGTGTCGAAGCACGACTTAGAGGCATAACCGCATTGAAAGCAATGTCGCAAGTGAGGTAATCTTCACACAACCCATGTAATACATAAGGGAAAAAGATACATAGTTGGCTTACAATCGCCACTTCACACAAAACATGAATAAAGCATTACATCATCCAAATACAATCAAGGCCCGACTACGGAGCCAAAATAAAAGAAGACTACCCCAAATGCTACACAAATCCCCGGCCGTCCCGACTGGGCTCCACTACTGATCAACTAGAACAAAACAACACAAGGACAAGATCTTCATCGAGCTCCTCCTGAGCTGGGTTGCGTCATCTGTACGGACTCATCGGCACCTGCAAGCTGGCTTTGGAAGTATCTGTGAGTCACGGGGACTCAGCAATCTCGCACCCTCGTGATCAAGACTATTTAAGCTTATGGGTAAGGTAAAAGTATGAGGTGGAGCTGCAGCAAGCGACTAGCATATATGGTGGCTAACATATGCAAATGAGAGCGAGAAGAAAAGGCAAAGCACGGTCGATAAAAGTATGATCAAGAAGTGATCCTAAAACAACCTACGTCAAGCATTAGTCCATCACCGTGTTCACTTCCCGAACTCCGCCGGAAAGAGACCATCACGGTAACACACGCGGTTGATGCATTTTAATTAAGGTCAACTTCAAGTTTTCTACAACCGGACGTTAACAAATTCCCATCTGCCCATAACCGCGGGCACGGCTTTCGAAAGTTCAAATCCCTACAGGGGTGTCCCAACTTAGCCCATGACAAGCTCTCACGGTCAACGAAGGAATAGACCTTCTAGCGGGAAGACCCGATCAGACTCGGAATCCCGGTTACAAGACATTTCGACAAGGTAAAACTAAACCAGTAACACCGCCCGAATGTGCCGACAAATCCCAATAGGAGCTGCACATATCTCTTTCTCACGGCACACCGGATTGTCTAAACTTCCGGTAGGTCAGCCCAGAGTTGCCCCTGGTGGCCACCGGCGGCTGACAAGTTGGACCAACACTCAGAGGAGCACTGGCCCGGGGGTTTATAATAATGATGACCCTTGGGCGCGCGACCCCCAAGGGAAAAGAAAAGGCTAGGTGGCGAATGGTAAAACCAATGTTGGGCATTGCTAGAAGAGTTTTACTCAAGGCGAACTATCAAGGGGTTACCATTATTACCCAACAGCGTAAGGAACGCAAAATCCGGGAACATAACACCGATATGACAGAAACTAGGGCGGCAAGAGTGGAACAAAACACCAGGCATAAGGACGAGCCTTCCACCCTTTACCAAGTATATAGATGCATTAATTAAATAAGATATATAGTGATATTCCATCAAGTAAACATGTTCCAACAAGGAACAACATCTCCATGTTCTAACAAGGAACAAACTTCAAACTTCACCTGCAACTAACAACGCTATAAGAGGGGCTGAGCAAAGCGGTAACATAGCCAATCAACGGTTTGCTAGGACAAGGTGGGTTAGAGGCTTGGTTCAACAAAGTAGGAGGCATGATAAGCAAGTGGTAGGTATCGCAGCATAGGCATAGCAAAAGAGCGAGCAACTAAGCAAGCAAAGATATAAGTGATTTCAAGGGTATGATCATCTTGCCTGAAATCCCGCAAGGAAGAAGAACGAGTCCATGAAGAAGACAAACGGACGTAGACGAACAGGTCCTCACAAATGCGACGTAATTGGAACCAACCTGAAGAAGCAAACACCGGAAAAGAAAGCACACAACATAGTAAACAACCAACACATGAACATGGTATGATATGCGGGATGCGGTATGCGATGCATATGCATGATTTGCAAAGGAATGAATGAACCTGGCCTCAACTTGGAAATCCAAGTGTGCCACTGGAAATATGAGATGAAATCGCTTGAAAATGATATAAAGAACGCCGGAATCGGAGTTACGATTTGGAAATGGCAAGCGATTCAAATATGACACCGGTCTGCGATTTACAGCAAGTAGCCATCTAAATGCAATGAGATGAACATGCTATGGCACCAAAACATGGAAACAAAATACATGGCAGGGATCCATTCATGATGCTTAACAAAAGTCTAGCACTGAGCTACGGCCAATTCATCCATTAACAGGTTCAAACAAGCATGGCAAAAATGCATATGGTAAATAGATCTCAGACTTAGTGAAATTAACACTTGTCTAGAACTTCAGATCAGATAGCACTCTTCGGAGCATGAAAACTATATGCTACAGGACCTGAACATGGCAAAGCAAGGCATGGCACGGAGCTACTCAAAGAGATTAACAAAATCCCTTAGTGACCTTGAGCCAAAAGGGATCAGAAAATACATTTGCAAGCATGAGAACATGGCCAAAACATAATCAGTTCTCAGACTTAGCGAAAACTGGAGCATGCTAAAACAGATATCAAGTAGGCATGTTTACGAGCTCGATGCACTCACTACAGAGCAAGTCATGACAATATAAGCATACACCCATCAAGAATACACATTATACAAGCTAGATGGCAAGAACAATAGCATGGCATGCACGGATCAACTACAACATCCTCGGCAAAATCGCTAACAAGTAGACAATCTGCCCAGATTCACGAAATAGCAAAAGTAGAGCTCGATTGACTCAAGCTAGGGTGCTCCATAATTGCAAACAAAGACATGGATGGATAGAGCACTACAATATTAACAAAACATCCTTACTGACCATCCTCAAAAGAGACACGGATCACTAGTAAATAACATGAACATATGGCATAATGAGATAAATAGACCAAGGACTTTCGGCGCAAAACGGAGCTACAGATGCAAAGTTACGATGCGATGAACATGGGCATATGAATCTGAGAATTTCGCGGACTTAGTGAAATTATACCTCCGCGAGAGTCAACGCGGGACGGAGATATCCGGCACATGGGGAAGGAGCCGTTTG
Organism: Triticum dicoccoides; assembly: GCF_002162155.2. NCBI lineage: Eukaryota > Viridiplantae > Streptophyta > Magnoliopsida > Poales > Poaceae > Triticum > Triticum dicoccoides. The sequence continues at coordinate 436,583,211 of NC_041380.1, forward strand.
GTTGGAAGGATGGGTGGATCTGATCCATCTCGACGAAATCTCGCCGGAGTTGGCCGGAGTTGCGCCGGAGACGGAGAAGGAGGCCGGAGACGAGGAGGAGGCCAGAGGAGGGCCGGATCCGGTCGCCGAGAGGACGCCGGCGACGAGGAGGTTGCAGGCGGCCGTGGCGAGGCCGGGCGACGCTGGAGTAGCACGGTCGGGGCGGCGGATGGCCGCGCCGGCAATGGCGCCTGAGGCGGCGAAGGGGCTCGCCCGCGAGTGGAAGACAGCGCGGGCATGGGAGCCGGGCGGCGGTGATTGCGGGCTCTTCCGTTGGAGGCGGTGGCGGCGGGCCGCGGCTCTGGTGGGCGGCTGCCGGCGGCGGCGAGCACGAAGGGGCGCGGTGGCGAGGCGCCCCGGCGAGCAGGCGGCGCTAGTCCGGCGAGGAGGCGGCGGGTCGAAACGGGCGGGCGACGGCGGCGGTGTGGGCTCACGCGGGCACGATCTGGGCTCCGCGGGCCGGTGGCGGAGGACAGGTGGCGCGACGCGATTCGCTGCGGCGGGTGGTTGGACTTGTCCGGCCACCGGGCGGACATGTCCGGCGGCGCGGGGAGGAGTGGATCTAGGGTTCATCCGCGAAATGATCCGAAATTTCGGGGAGGGGCACATATTTATAGGTAGAGAGAGCTAGGAGAGTCCAAATGAGGTGCGGTTTTCGGCCACGCGATCGTGATCGAACGACCGAGATGATGGAGCAGGGTTAGGTGGGTTTTGGGCCAAATTGGAAGGGTGTTTGGCTGCAACACACACGAGGCCTTTTCGGTCCCTCGGTTAACCGTTGGAGCATCGGACGAAGTCCAAATGGCACGAAACTTGACAGGCGGTATACCTGTAGTAAACAAAGGACGCATGACAAGTCGCGGTCCAATCCGGAAATGTTTAATCTCCACACACGAGAAGAAGATAGAAATGCCCACCGAAGGAGAACGGAACACCGAAATGCAAAACGGACAACGGGGAAAATGCTCAGATGCATGAGACAAACACGTATGCAAAAGAAATGCACATGATGACATGATATGCAATGCATGACATGCAAGCAATGACAAGGCAACAACAGCGAATAACTAGAGGACACCTAGCACATCGGTCTCGGGGAATTACACATGGGATTTGTAACCGCCTGCGTCCGAAAACCCAACCTTCCACAGAATGGAGCTAGGTATGCCTCATGTCCGTCCAGGGTGCTCAGGATTCCCGAGGGCCATTGTGAGCTCGTCGTTCTCTCTGTCTGGAAAGAACTTCCCTTGTTGCGCTGCTTCGATATACTGCTTAAGCTTCCTGACTAGTATGTCCATTTGATCGTTCGTCCAAATGCACTTCCCTGTTACAGGGTCCAAGGTTCCGCCAGCCCTGAAGAACCAAGTCCGGCAACGGTCTGGCCAATTAATTGTCTCTGGTTCGATCCCTTTATCAACCAGATCATTCTCAGTCTTGGCCCACTTAGGCTGGGCTACGAGGTAGCCACCTGACCCCGTGCGACGGTGAAGCTTCTTCTTCGCAGCATTTTGCTTGTTTGTCGCCGACATCTTCTTACTCTTTTCCGATGTCTTGTGGGCCACAAATGCGGGCCAGTGATCTCTGATCTTCTCATATCTACCCTTGAATTCTGGTGTCTCATTATTTTCGACAAACTTATTCAGCTCTTTCTTCCACCTCCTGAATAGTTCTGCCATCCTCTTAAGAGCAAAAGACTTGATTAATTGCTCTTTAACTGGGTTCTCTGGATTATCCTCTAGCGGTAGGGTGAAATTTGACTTTAGCTCAGTCCAAAGATCATTTTTCTATATATCATTGACATAAGACACCTCAAGGTCTTCTGTAGCCGGCTTAAACCATTGCTGGATGCTTATCGGGATCTTGTCCCTAACCAGAACCCCGCACTGAGCAACAAATGCGTTCTTTGTTCGGATGGGTTCAATTGGTTGGCCGTCGGGCGCAATTGCTATGATCTCAAACTTTTCATCCGAGCTCAACTTTTTCTTCGGGCCTCGTCTCTTTACCGAAGTTGTGCTCGATCCGGAGGGCTAGAAAAAAAGAACAAAGACTTAATTAATATGTGTACATACCAAAACAATGAATGCATCAATCAGCTAGTCATCACAGGCTTAACTAATATATATACCTGGCCGGACTCGGTTCGGTCACCGGAGCCGTCATCACGGTCTCCTTCTTGCACCGGCATTGGGTCACCGGAGCCGTCCTCATGTTCTTCTTCTTGCACCGGCATTAGGTCACCGTAGCCAGCTTCTTCACCCTCTCCTTCCAGACCATCGGTGTCGTTGAGAAACAATGAGACGGCATCACTTCCTTCTGCGATTATGTCCCTCAACAACATTTCTTTTGCTTCGTCTCGGGCGGTGTCCATAGTTTCTACAAATATTTACAACATGGCAATTATTATTCAAACATGACAGATGGATATATTACAACGACGACACTACATCTATGTCCCTCGACGACCCTTGTTCCCGATAAAAAAAAAGAGGAAGAAGAAGAAAAAAAAGAGGAGGATAAAGAATAGAGGAGAAGAACTCCTCTATTCTTTCTTCTCCTCTTTTTTTCTTCTTCCTCTTCTTTTTTTATCCTCTTCTACCTCTCATGTTCGAGAGGATCGCCGAGGGGTCGGGAGGTTGCCTAGTGTCAAAGGATTCAACAATACCATGTCTTCATCATTAGGCGAAAGTAACTGGTGCATGATGGTAGGAAGCTCTCCAAAGTTATTTTGGAACGGATTCCTAGATAGGATAATTCGCTTTTTGGTACAAAGTTCAGCAAGAACCTTCCAAATATCGTTATTTGGAAGGCCTTTGCTGAAATTCATACAAAAAGGCAAATTATCCTATCCAGGACACCATTCCAAAATAACTTTGGAGGACTTCGTCATGCCCTGGTTACTTCTGGCTAATGATAAAGCCATGGATTTCTTCAATACTTTGACACTAGGAAATCTCTCTCTTGACCCCTCGGCAATCCTCGACCCCTCGAACCCTCGACGACCCTGGAACCCTCGACCCCTCGGCGATCCTCTTCTTCCTCTCATGTTCGAGAGGATCGGCGAGGGGTCGAGAGGTTGCCTAGTGTCAAAGGATTCAACAAAACCATGTCTTCATCATTAGGTGAAAGTAACAGGTGCATGACGGTACAAAGCTCTCCAAAGTTATTTTGGAACAGAGTCCTAGATACGATAATTCGCTTTTTGGTACAAAGTTTAGCAAGAACCTTCCAAATGTCGTTATTTGGAATGCCTTTGCTGAAATTCATACAAAAAGGCAAATTATCCTATCCGGGACACCATTCCAAAATAACTTTGGAGGACTTCGTCATGCCCTGGTTACTTCTGGCTAATGATGAAGCCATGGATTTCTTCAATACTTTGGCACTAGGAAATCTCTCTCTCTCGACCCCTCGGCGATCCTCGACCCCTCGAACCCTCGACGACCCTGGAACCCTCGACCCCTCGGCGATCCTCTTCTTCCTCTCATGTTCGAGAGGATCACCGAGGGGTCGGGAGGTTGCCTAGTGTCAAAGGATTCAACAAAACCATGTCTTCATCATTAGGCGAAAGTAACAGGTGCATGATGGTACGAAGCTCTCCAAAGTTATTTTGGAACGGAGTCCTAGATAGGATAATTCGCTTTTTGGTACAAAGTTCAGCAAGAACCTTCCAAATATCGTTATTTGGAAGGCCTCTGCTGAAATTCATACAAAAAGGCAAATTATCCTATCCGGGACACCATTCCAAAATAACTTTGGAGAACTTCGTCATGCCCTGGTTACTTCCGGCTAATGATGAAGCCATGGATTTCTTCAATACTTTGACACTAGGAAACCTCTCTCGACCCCTCGGCGATCCTCGACCCCTCGAACCCTCGACGACCCTGGAACCCTCGACCCCTAGACGACCCTGGAACCCTCGACCCTCAATCCCTCGACCCTATAGAACCCTCGAACCCTCGACCCTGAAACCCTTGACCCTTGACCCCTTAACGCCCCTCGACCCTCTACCCTAGTTCCCGACCCTCGACCCCTCGGCGATCCTCGACACCCTCGTTCCCGATAAAAATTAAGAAGAAGAAGAAGAAGAAGAAGAAGAAGAAGAAGAAGAAGAAGAAGAAGAAGAAGAAGAAGAAGAAGAAGAAGAAGAAGAAGAAGAAGAAGAAAGAGGAGAAGAAGAAAGGAATAGCTAGAGGAGAAGATCAAAGAAAAAAAATAAGAAAAAAAAGAGGAGAAGAAGAAAGGAATAGTGGAGAAGAAGAAAAAATAGAATATATTCTATTTTCTCTTCTTCTCCACTATTCCTTTCTTCTTCTCCTCTTCTTTTTCTTCTTTTTTCTTCTTCTTATTTATTTCTCCTCTTCTTCCTCTCCTCTTCTTCTTTCTAAGTCATGCTTATATACACAGAGTATTGGTCCCGGTTCGTACCCCTCTCGACCCCTCGTCCCTCTCTTGACCCCTCGACGACCCTCGTCCCTGATAACATTTTTTTTCTCCCCTCGACCTCTCGCCCCCCTCTCGACCCCTCATCATCATCTATCACCCTCTCGTTTTCTTTAGCATATATCCATGAACAAAAAAATAATTCATATATAGAAAAAATGCTATATGAACATACATACATATGAGCATATACAGAGAGCATATACATAGCCAAATGCATATACAGAGAGCATATACATACATACGTACATACATATGAGCATATACATACATACATAGCCAAATCCAAATACATATGAGCATATACATACACATATGAAAAAAATTATCACACATAGAGAGCAGTGGCGGCGGCGGCGATGGTCAGAGCGATAGGGATCAATGGGAAGGGGCGGGGATGGGGAGGAGGCCGGCGACGGCGCGGGGGGAGGCCGGCGACGCGGCGCGGGGCGACGGGGAGGGGGTCGGAGATGGCGCACGCAGCGACGAGGAGGAGGCCGGCGACGGCGCATGCAGCGACGGGGAGAAGGCCTGCGGCGGTGCGGGGCGACGGCGACGGGGAGCGGGCGATGAAGGGCTAGGGGCGGCGACGACGACGACGAACGGCCTGGCGACGTCGGGGGCGAATGGGAGCGGTTGGCGAAATTTTCACAAGTGCTACCATATATATCCAGAGCAATGGTCCCGGTTCGTGGCACGAACCGGTACCAATGCACACCTATGGTCCCGGTTCGTGCCACCAACCAGGACCATAGGTCTCTTTTTAGCAGGCGAAAGGGCGGGAAGCAGAGGCCCATGGTCCCGATTGGTGGCACCAACCGGGACTAAAGGGGGGCATTGGTCACGGTTGGTGCCACGAACCGTGACCAATGGCCCCTTTAGTCCCGGTTGGTGCCACCAACCGGGACCAATGGCCTTGTGCTGCCTCGCGCCCAAAAGATTAGTCCCACCTCGCTAGTTGAGAGGGCTCGGGAGTGGTTTATAAGCGCTGCTGCGCCCACCCTCCTGAGCTCCTCTCAACTACAGGCTTTCGGGTCTAATCTGTCACTGCAATGCCTGTGGGCCTACTGGGCCTGCTACGGGCCTGAATCCTGGCCCATGGTAGGGTTTCTAGTCGTATTCAGGCCGTGGTGGCCCAGTACGTGGCATTTTTTTGTTTTTTTGTTGCTTTATTTATTTTTCTTTTGTTTTTTGCTTTATTTTTTAATTCTTTATGCTTTTAGTTTTAGAAAAATTATAAACTTTTTGTTAATGCCATTAGTTTTCAAATTTGAAAACACTTTTTCAGTATTTTGTTTTCTTTGTTGCTTTATTTATTTTATTTTGTGATTAACTTTACTATAAAAATAGTTTTTTCGTGTTTTTTTGATTTGTTTTTTGCATTATTTATTTTCTTTTGTTTTTTGCTTTAATTTTTAATTCTTTTTGCTTTTAGGTTAGCAAAATTATAAACTTTCTGTTAGTGTCATTAGTTTTAGAAAAATTA
>NC_041380.1:436589421-436614393 GCF_002162155.2 Triticum dicoccoides
TATAAACTTTTTGTTAATGCCATTAGTTTTCAAATTTGAAAACACTTTTTTAGTTTTTTTGTTTTCTTTGTTGCTTTATTTATTTTATTTTGTGATTAACTTTACTATAAAAATAGTTTTTTCCTGTTTTTTGATTTGTTTTTTGCATTATTTATTTTCTTTTGTTTTTTGCTTTAATTTTTAATTCTGTTTGCTTTTAGGTTAGCAAAATTATAAACTTTCTGTTAGTGCCATTAGTTTTAGAAAAATTATAAACTTTCTGTTAGTGCCATTAGTTTTCAAATTTGAATAGTTAAAATTTGAATTCTTTGAAAATTGTTTGAATCACAAGTTTGTGATTAACTTACTAAAAAAATGAGAATAGATGCGCTTATAGAGAAAACTTGATGCACTTCGTGTACAAAATGGACAATCACTTTCGAAGTATCAAAGTTTCGGACAATAACTGCGCCACATCATTGGCTAGGACGAATGGTTCGTCTATGTACCCAAGATTGTTTAGATCCACTATTGTCATACCGTCCTGTGGGTCTACCTGTACCCCGCCTCCTGACATATTGATCCATTTGCCTCAACACATAAAACCTTGAACCATAAGACATGAAAGCATTTCAAATGAACTCTAAAAAAGTTGAAAGTTGGGATGGTATCATAATTTCACCCACATAGCATGTGCATGTACAAACGGACAATGGTAGCATGTTCGTGTGTTACAAAGTTGGCATGGTATCATCATAATAGTTGCGGGAGAAAGTCTTCACTTTTTCTTTGTTTGTGTCATTTGCTTATTGCGTCGTAACCATGGATAATCTTCATTGTTTATCAGGATGCTTGGGTCAGCCTTGACATTGAAGGGAGGAATTTCATGAAACTTTTCATAATCTTCAAACATGTCTGTCTTGCCGTCCACTCCCAGGATGTCCCTTTTTCCTGAAAGAACTATGTGGCGCTTTGGCTCATCGTATGATGTATTCGCTTCCTTATCTTTTCTTTTTCTTGGTTTGGTAGACATGTCCTTCACATAGATAACCTGTGCCACATCATTGGCTAGGACGAACGGTTCGTCAGTGTACCCAAGATTTTTCAGATCCACTGTTCTCATTCCGTAATGTGGGTCTACCTGTACCCCGCCGCCTAACAGATTGACCCATTTGCACTTAAACAAAGGGACCTTAAAATCAGGTTCGTAGTCAAGTTCCCATATGTCCACTATGTAACCATAATATGTGTCCTTTCTTCTCTCGATTGCTGCATCAAAGCGGACATCGCTGTTTTGGTTGGTGCTCTTTTGAAATTGGGCGATCGTGTAAAATGTATTCCCATTTATCTCGTATCCTTTGTAAGTCAATACAGTCAAAGATGGTCCCCTGGACAACAAGTAAAACTCATCACAAATAGTCCTGATGTGTTCACATGTAATCCAGTCGTCGCACTGCTCCGGGTGTTTGGAGCGCAGACTGTTCTTGTGTTCATCGACATACGGGGTCACCATGGTAGAGTTCTGTAGAACTGTGTAGTGTGCTTGAGACCAAGAATATCCGTCCCTACATATTATTGAGTCTCTTCCAAGAGTGCCTTTTCCAGTCAGTCTCCCCTCATACCGCGATTTAGGGAGACCTACCTTCTTAAGGCCAGGAATGAAGACAACACAAAACCCGATAACATCCTTTGTTTGATGCCCATGGAGATGCTTCCTTCTGGCCTAGTGCGGTTACAGACATATTTCTTTAGGACTCCCATGAACCTCTCAAAGGGGAACATATTGTGTAGAAATACGGGCCCTAGGATGACAATCTCGTCGACTAGATGAACTAGGACGTGCGTCATGATATTGAAGAAGGATGGTGGGAACACCAGCTCAAAACTGACAAGACATTGCGCCACATCACTCCCTAGCCTTGGTACGATTTCTGGATCGATCACCTTCTAAGAGATTGCATTGAGGAATGCACATAGCTTCACAATGGCTAATCGGACGTTTTCCGGTAGAAGCCCCCTCAATGCAACCGGAAGCAGTTGCGTCATAATCACGAGGCAGTCATGAGACTTTAGGTTCTGAAACTTTTTCTCTGGCATATTTATTATTCCCTTTATATTCAATGAGAAGCCAGTCATGACCTTCATACTGAGCAGGCATTCAAAGAAGATTTCTTTCTCTTCTTTCGTAAGAGCGTAGCTGGCAGGACCTTTATACTGCTTCGGAGGCATGCCGTCTTTTTCGTGCAAATGTTGCAGGTCCTCCCGTGCCTCAGGTGTATCTTTTGTCTTCCCATACACGCCCAAGAATCCTAGCAGGTTCACGCAAAGGTTCTTCGTCACGTGCATCACGTCGATTGAGGAGCGGACCTCTAGGTCTTTCCAGTAGGGTAGGTCCCAAAATATAGATTTCTTCTTCCACATGGGTGCGTGTCCCTCAGCGTCATTCGGAACAGCTAGTCCACCGGGACCCTTTCCAAAGATTACGTAGTGTAAATCATTGACCATAGCAAGCACGTGATCACCGGTGCGCATGGCGGGCTTCTTCCGGTGATCTGCCTCGCCTTTGAAATGCTTGCCTTTCTTTCGAAATTGATGGTTGGTCGGAAGAAATCGACGATGGCCCAGGTACACATTCTTCCTGTATTTGTCCAGGTATATACTTTCAGTGTCATCTAGAAAGTGCGTGCATACGTGGTATCCTTTGTTTGTCTATCCTAAAAGGTTACTGAGAGCGGGCCAATTGTTGATGGTCATGAACAGCAACGCCTTAAGGTTAAATTCCTCCTGTATGTGCTCATCCCACGTACGTACACCGTTTTCATTCCACAGCTGTAAAAGTTCTTCAACTAATGGGCTTAGGTACACATCAATTTCGTTGTCGGGTTGCTTAGGGCCTTGGATGAGAACTGGCATCATAATGAACTTCTGCTTCATGCACATCCAAGGAGGAAGGTTATACATACATAGTCACGGGCCAGGTGTTATGATTGTTGCTCTGCTCCCCGAAAGGATTAATGTCATCCCCGCTTAAAGCAAACCATACATTCCTTGGGTCCTTTGCAAACTCATCCCAGTACTTTCTCTCGATTTTTCTCCACTGCGACCCGTCAGCGGGTGCTCTCAACATCCCATCATTCTTTCGGTTCTCACTGTGCCATCGCATCAACTTGGCATGCTCTTCGTTTCTGAACAGACGTTTCAACCGTGGTATTATAGGAGCATACCACATCACCTTCGCAGGAACCCTCTTCCTGGGGGGCTCGCCGTCAACATCACCAGGGTCATCTCGTCTGATCTTATACCACAATGCACCGCATACCGGGCATGCGTTCAGATCCTTGTATGCACCGCGGTAGAGGATGCAGTCATTAGGGCATGCATGTATCTTCGCCACCTCCAATCCTAGAGGGCATACGACCTTCTTTGATGCGTATGTACTGTCGGGCAATTCGTTATCCTTTGGAAGCTTCTTCTTCAATATTTTCAGTAGCTTCTCATATGCTTTGTCAGCCACAGCATTCTCTGCCTTCCACTGCAGCAATTCCAGTACGGTACCGAGCTTTGTGTTGCCATCTTCGCAATTGGGGTATAACCCTTTTTCTGATCCTCTAACATGCGATCGAACTTCAGCTTCTCCTTTTGACTTTTGCATTGCGTCCTTGCATCGACAATGACCCGGCGGAGATCATCATCATCGGGCACATCGTCTGGTTCCTCTTGATCTTCAGCAGCTTCACCCGTTGCAGCATCATTGGGCACATCGTCTGGTTCCTCTTGATCTTCACCAGCTCCCCCCGTTGCAGCATCACCGTATTCAGGGGGCACATAGTTGTCATCGTAGTCTTCTTCTTCGCCGTCTTCCATCATAACCCCTATTTCTCCGTGCCTCGTCCAAACATTATAGTGTGGCATGAAACCAATGTAAAGTAGGTGTGAGTGAAGGATTTTCCGGTTATAGTAAGACCTCGTATTCCCACATTCAGTGCATGGACAACACATAAACCAATTATGCTTGTTTGCCTCAGCCGCATCGAGAAACTCATGCACGCCCTTAATGTACTCGCGGGTGTGTCTGTCACCGTACATCCATTGCCGGTTCATCTGCGTGCATTATATATAATTAAGTGTCCAAATTAATAGAAGTTCATCATCACATTAAAACCAAAGTGCATACATAGTTCTCATCTAACAACATATAACTCTCCAGAGCATCTAATTAATTAAACCATACATTGAAACTATGTAAAACATTTCAATGCGAAAACAAATGCGATCATAATCGCAACCAAGGTAACAATTGATCCAATGGCATAATGATACCAAGCCTCGGTATGAATGGCATATTTTCTAATCTTTCTAATCTTCAAGTGTTGGGGAACGTAGCATAAATTCAAAATTTTCCTTTGTGTCACCAAGATCTATCTATGGAGTCATCTAGCAACAAGGGAGGAGTGGATCTACATACCCTTGTAGATCGCGCGCAGAAGCGTTCAAGAGAACGGGGTTGATGGAGTCGTACTCGTCGTGATCCAAATCACCGATGATCCTAGCGCCGAACGGACGGCACCTCCGCGTTCAACACACGTACGGAGCAGCGACGTCTCCTCCTTCTTGATCCAGCAAGGGGGAAGGAGAGGTTGATGGACATCCAACAGCATGACGGCGTGGTGGTGGAAGTAGCGGGATTCCAACAGGGCTTCGCCAAGCGCTGCGGGAGGAGGGAGATGTGTCATGGGAGGGAGAGGGAGGCGCCAGGGCTTAGGTGTTGCTGCCCTCCCTTTCCCCCACTATATATAGGTCCAAGGGAGAGGGTGGGGCGCAGCCTTTGGCCCTTCCTCCAAGGAAGGGTGCGGCCAGGGAGGAGTCCCTCCTCCCCAAGGCACCTAGGAGGTGCCTTCCCCCTTTAGGACTCTTCCTTTCCCTCATATCTTGGCGCATGGGCCTCTTGGGGCTGGTGCCCTTGGCCCATATAGGCCAAGGCGCACACCCCTACAGCCCATGTGCCCCCCCGGGGCAGGTGGACCCCCTTGGTGGACCCCCGGACCCCTTTCGGTGGTCCCGGTACAATACCGGTGACCTCTAAACTTGTCCCGATGGCCGAAATAGCACTTCCTATATATAATTCTTTACCTCCGGACCATTCTGGAACTCCTCATGACGTCCGGGATCTCATCCGGGACTCCGAACAACTTTCGGGTTACCACATACTAATATCTCTATAACCCTAGCGTCACCGAACCTTAAGTGCGTAGACTCTACGGGTTTGGGAGACATGCAGACATGACCGAGATGACTCTCCGGTCAATAACCAACAGCGGGATCTGGATACCCAAGTTGGCTCCCACATGTTCCACGATGATCTCTTCGGATGAACCACGATGTCAAGGACTTAATCAATCCCGTATACAATTCCCTATGTCTATCGGTACGACACTTGCCCGAGATTCGATCGTCGGTATCCCGATACCTTGTTCAATCTTGTTACCGGCAAGTCTCTTTACTCGTTCCATAACACATCATCCCGTGATAAACTCCTTGATCACATTGTGCACATTATGATGATGTCCTACCGAGTGGGCCCAGAGATACCTCTCCGTTTACACGGAGTGACAAATCCCAGTCTCGATTCGTGCCAACCCAACAGACACTTTCGGAGATACCTGTAGTGTACCTTTATAGCCACCCAGTTACGTTGTGACGTTTGGCACACCCAAAGCACTCCTACGGTATCCGGGAGTTGCACAATCTCATGGTCTAAGGAAATGATACTTGACATTAGAAAAGCTTTAGCATACAAACTACATGATCTTGTGCTAGGCTTAGGATTGGGTCTTGTCCATCACATCATTCTCCTAATGATGTGATCCCGTTGTCAATGACATCCAATGTCCATGGTCAGGAAACCGTAACCATCTATTGATCAACGAGCTAGTCAACTAGAGGCTTACTAGGGACATGGTGTTGTCTATGTATCCACACATGTATCTGAGTTTCCTATCAATACAATTATAGCATGGATAATAAACGATTATCATGAACAAGGAAATATAATAATAATCAATTTATTATTGCCTCTAGGTCATATTTCCAACAGTCTCCCACTTGCACTAGAGTCAATAATCTAGTTCACGTCACCATGTGATTAACACTCAAGGTCACATCCCCATGTGACTAACACCCAAAGAGTTTACTAGAGTCAATAATCTAGTTCACATTACCATGAGTTCTGGGTTTGATCATGTTATGCTTGTGAGAGATGTTATAGTCAACGGGTCTGAATCTTTCAGATCCGTATGTACTTCGCAAATCTCTAGGTCATATTATAAATGCTGCTTCCACGCTTCACTTGGAGCTATTCCAAATGGTTGCTCCACTATACATATCCGGTTTGCTCTACTCAGAGCTATCCGGATAGGTGTTAAGCTTGCATCGACGTAACTCTCTACGTCGAACTCTTTATCACCTCCATAACCGAGAAACATATCCTTATTCCTCTAAGGATTATTTAGACCGCTATCTGGTGATCTACTCCTAGATCACCTTTGTAGCCTCTTGCCAAATACGTGGCAAGGCACACATCAGGTGTGGTACTCAGCATGGCATACCGTATGGAGCCTATGACAAAATCATAGGGGACGACCTTCGTCCTTCCTCTTTCTTCTGTCGTGGTCCAGCTTTAAGTCTTAACTTCATACCTTACACCTCAGGCAAGAATTCCTTCTTTGACTGATCCATCTTGAACACCTTCAAGATCATGTCAAGGTATGTGCTCATTTGAAAGTACCATTAAGCATTTTGATCTATCCATATAGATCTTGATGCTCAATGTTCAAGTAGCTTAATCCAGGCTTTCCATTGAAAAACACTTTCCAAATAACCCTATATGATTTCCAAAAATTCTACGTCATTTCTGATCAACAATATGTCAACAACATATATTCATCAGAAATTCTATAGTGCTCCCACTCACTTCTTTGGAAATACAAGTTTCTCATAAACTTTGTATACACCCAAAATCTTTGATCATCATCAAAGCGTATATTCCAACTCCGAGATGCTTACTCCAGTCCTTAGAAGGATTGCTAGAGCTTTGCATACTTGTTAGCATCTTTTAGGATTGTTAAAACCTTCTGGTTGTATCACATACAACCTTTCCTCAAAAATCGTGAGGAAACAATGTTTTTTTGGACATCCTATCTGCAAGATTTCATAAATAATGCATTGACTGCTAATATAATTCCAACAGATTCTTAGCATCGCTACGAGTGAGAAAGTCTCATCATAGTCAACTCCTTGAACTTGTCGGAAAAAAATCTTAACGACAAGTCGAGCTTTCTTAATGGTGATACTTACCATCATTGTCTGTCTTCCTTTTAAAATCCATATGTACCTAACAGCCTTACGACCATCAAGTAGTTCTTCGAAAGTCTACACTTTGTTTTCATATATGGATCCTCTCTCGGATTATATGGCCTCGAGTCATTTTGGAATCCGGGCCCACCATCGCTTCTCCATAGCTCGTAGGTTCATTGTTGTCTAGCAACATGACTTCCAAGACAGGATTAAGTACCACTCTGAAGTAGTACGCATCCTTGGCCTCCTACGGGGTTTGGGAGTGACTTGATCCGAAGTCTCATGATCAATATCATCAGCTTCCACTTCAATTGGTGTAGGTGCCACAGGAACAACTCTTTGTGCCCTACTATACACTAGTTGAAGTGACGGTTTAATAACCTCATCAAGTCTCCACCATCCTCCCACTCAATTCCTTCGAGAGAAACTTTTCCTCGAGAAAGGACCCGATTCTAGAAACAATCCCTATTGTTTTCGGATCTGAGACAGGAGGTATACCCAACTGTTTTGGGTGTCCTATGAAGATGCATTTATCCGCTTTGGGTTCGAGCTTATCAGCCTGAAACTTTTTCACATAAGCGTCGCAGCCCCAAACTTTTAAGAAATGACAGCTTAGGTTTCTCTAAACCATAGTTCATATGGTGTCATCTCATCGGAATTTACATGGTGCCCTATTTAAAGTGAATGCGGTTGTCTTTAATGCCTAACCCATAAACTATCGTGGTAATTCAATAAGAGACATCATGGTATGCATCATATCCAATAGGGTGCAGTTATGATGTTCGGACACACCATCACACTATGGTGTTCCAGGCTGTATTAGTTGTGAAACAATTTCCACAATGTCTTAATTATGTGCCAAACTCATAATTCAGATATTCATCTCTATGATCATATCATAGATATTTTATCCTCTTGTCACGACGATCTTTCAACTTCACCCTGAAATTACTTGAACCTTTCAATAATTCAGACTCGTGATTCATCAAGTAAATATACTAAACATCTACTCAAATCATCTGTGAAGTAAGAACATAATGATATCCACTACATGCCTCAGCACTCATTGGACTGCACACATCAAAATGTATTACTTCCAACAAGTTGCTTTCTAGTTCCATTTTACTGAAAACGAGGCTTTCAGTCATCTTGCCCATGTGGTATGATTTGCATGTCTCAAGTGATTCAAAATGAAGTGAGTCCAAACGATCCATCTGTATAGAGTTTCTTCATGCATATCTACCAACAAACATGGTTCGCATGTCTCAATCCTTTCAAAAATGAGTGAGCCCAAAGATCCATCAACATGGAGCTTCTTCATGCGTTTTATACTGATATGACTTACGTGGCAGTGCCACAAGTAGGTGGTACTATCATTACTACCTTTTTGCATGAACATGTGTATCACTACGATCGAGATTCAATAAATCATTCATTTCAGGTGTAAGACCATTGAAGGTGTTATTCAAATAAACAGAGTAACCATTATTCTCTTTAAATGAATAACCGTATTATGATAGACATAATCCAACCATGTGTATGCTCAACGCAAACACCAATCTCGATGGTAGAGGGAGCGTATGATATTTGATCAACCTTGGAAATACTTCCAGCACATATCGTCATCTCACAGTTAGCTAGTCTCCGTTTATTCGGTAGCTTTTATTTCGAGTTGCTAACACTTAGCAACCGAACCGGTATCCAATACCCTTGTGGTACTAGGAGTACTAGTAAAGTACACATTAACATAATACATCCAATATACTTCTATCGACCTTGCCAGCCTTCTTATCTACCAAGTATCTAGGGTAATTCTGCTCCAGTGGCTGTTCCCTTTATTACAGAAGCACTTAGTCTCGGGTTTTGGTTCAACCTTGGGTTTCTTCACTAGAGCAGCAGCTGAATTGCCGTTTCATGAAGTATCCCTTCGTGCCCTTGCCCTTCTTGAAACTAGTGGTTTCACCAACCATCAACAATTGATGCTCCTTCTTGATTTCTACTTTTGTGGTGTCAAACATCGCGAATATCTCAAGGATCATCATATATGTCCCTGATATATTATAGTTCATCACGAAGCTTTAGCAGCTTGGTGGTCATGACTTCGGAGAAACATCGCTTTCTCATCTAGAATATCAACTCCCACTCGATTCAAGCGATTGTTGTACTCAGACAATCTGAGCACAAGTTCAACAATTGAGCTTTTCTCCCTTAGTTTGCTAGCTAAGAAAATCGTCGGAGGTCTTATACCTCTTGACGTGGGCACGAGCCTGAAATCCCAATTTCATCCCTCGAAACATCTCATATGTTTCGTGACGTTTCAAAACGTCTTCGGTGCCTCAACTCTAAACTGTTTAACTGAACTATCACGTAGTTATCAAAATGTGTATGTCAGATGTTCGCAACATCCACAGACAACGTTCGAGGTTCAGCACACTGAGCGGTGCATTAAGGACATAAGCCTTCTATGAAGCAATGAGGACAAGCCTCAGTTTACGGACCTAGTCCGTGTAATTACTACTATCAACTTTCAACTAAATTTTCTCTAGGAACATATCTATACAGTAGAACTGAAGCGCGAGCTACGACATAATTTGCGAAGACCTTTTGACTTTGTTCAGGATAATTAAGTTCATCTTATGAACACCCACTTAGATAGACATCCCTCTAGTCATCTAAGTGATTACATGATCCGAGTCAACTAGGTCGTGTCCGATCATCACGTGAGACCGACTAGTCAACATCGGTGAACATCTTCATGTTGATCGTATCTACCATACGACTCATGCTCGACCTTTCGGTCTCTTGTGTTCCGAGGCCATGTCTGTAAATGCTAGGCTCGTCAAGTCAACCTAAGTGTTTTGCGTGTGTAAATCTGTCTTACACCCGTTGTATGTGAACATTAGAATCTATCACACCCGATCATCACGTGGTGCTTCGAAACAACGAGCTGTCGCAATGGTGCACAGATAGGGGGAACACTTTCTTGAAATTATTATGAGGGATCATCTAATTTACTACCGTCGTTCTAAGTAAACAAGATGCAAAAACATGATAAACATCACATGCAATCAAATAGTGACATGATATGGCCAATATCATATTGCTCCTTTTGATCTCCATCTTTGGGGCTCCATGATCATCATCGTCACCGGCATGACACCATGATCTCCATCATCGTGTCTCCATGAAGTTGCTCGCCAACTATTACTTCTACTACTATGGCTAACGGTTAGCAATAAAGTAAAGTAATTACATGACGTTTATGTTGACACGCAGGCCATAAATAAATAAAGACAACTCCTATGGCTCCTGCCGGTTGTCATACTCATCGACATGCAAGTCGTGATTCCTATTACAAGAACATGATCAATCTCATACATCACATATCATTCATCACATTCTTCTTGGCCATATCACATCACATAGCATACCCTGCAAAAACAAGTTAGACGTCCTCTAATTGTTGTTTGCATGTTTTATGTGGCTGCTATGGGTTTCTAGCAAGAACGTTTCTTACCTACGCAAAAACCACAACATGATATGCCAATTGCTATTTACCCTTCATAAGGACCCTTTTCATCGAATCCGATCCGACTAAAGTGGGAGAGACAGACACCCGCTAGCCACCTTATGCAACTAGTGCATGTCAGTTGGTGGAACCAGTCTCACGTAAGAGTACGTGTAAGGTCGGTCTGGGCCGCTTCATCCCACAATGCAGCCGAATCAAGATAAGACTAGTAACGGCAAGTAAATTGACAAAATCAACGCCCACAACTACTATGTGTTCTACTCGTGCATAGAAACTACGCATAGACCTAGCTCTGATACCACTGTTGGGGAACGTAGTATAAATTCAAAATTTTCCTACGTGTCACCAAGATCTATCTATGGAGTCATCTCGCAACGAGGGAGGAGTGGATCTACATACCCTTGTAGATCGCGCGCGGAAGCGTTCAAGAGAACGGGGTTGATGGAGTCGTACTTGTCGTGATCCAAATAATCGATGATCCTAGCGCCGAACGGATGGCACCTCCGCGTTCAACACACGTATGGAGCAGCGACTTCTCCTCCTTCTTGATCCAGCAAGGGGGAAGGAGAGGTTGATGGAGATACAGCAGCACGACGGCGTGGTGGTGGAAGTAGCGGGATTCCGACAGGGCTTCGCCAAGCGCTGCGGGAGGAGGGAGATGTGTCATGGGAGGGAGAGGGAGGCGCCAGGGCTTAGGTGTTGCTGCCCTCCCTTTCCCCCACTATATATAGGTCCAAGGGAGAGGGGGGCCGCAGCCTTTGGCCCTTCCTCCAAGGAAGGGTGCGGCCAGGGAGGAGTCCCTCCTCCCCAAGGCACCTAGGAGGTGCCTTCCCCCTTTAGGACTCTTCCTTTCCCTCATATCTTGGCGCATGGGCCTCTTGGGGCTGGTGCCCTTGGCCCATATAGGCCAAGGGGCACACCCCTACATCCCATGTGGCCCCCCGGGGCAGGTGGACCCCCTTGGTGGACCCCCGGACCCCTTTCGGTGGTCCAAGTACAATACCGGTGACCTCGAAACTTGTCCCGATGGCCAAAATAGCACTTCCTATATATAATTCTTTACCTCCGGACCATTCCGGAACTCCTCATGACGTCCGGGATCTCATCCGGGACTCCAAACAACTTTCGGGTTACCGCATACTAATATCTCTATAACCCTAGCGTCACCGAACCTTAAGTGTGTAGACTCTACGGGTTCGGGAGACATGCAGACATGACCGAGATGACTCTCCAGTCAATAACCAACAGCAGCATCTGGATACCCATGTTGGCTCCCACATGTTCCACGATGATCTCTTCGGATGAACCACGATGTCAAGGACTTAATCAATCCCATATACAATTCCCTTTGTCTATCGATACGACACTTGCCCGAGATTCGATCGTCGGTATCCCGATACCTTGTTCAATCTTGTTACCGGCAAGTCTCTTTACTTGTTCCGTAACACGTCATCCCGTGATAAACTCCTTGATCACATTGTGCACATTATGATGATGTCCTACCGAGTGGGCCCAGAGATACCTCTCCGTTTACACGGAGTGACAAATCCCAGTCTCGATTCGTGCCAACCCAACAGACACTTTCGGAGATACCTGTAGTGTACCTTTATAGCCACCCAGTTACGTTGTGATGTTTGGCACACCCAAAGCACTCCTACGGTATCCGGGAGTTGCACAATCTCATGGTCTAAGGAAATGATACTTGACATTAGAAAAGCTTTAGCGTACGAACTACATGATCTTGTGCTAGGCTTAGGATTGGGTCTTGTCCATCACATCATTCTCCTAATGATGTGATCCCATTATCAATGACATCCAATGTCCATGGTCAGGAAACCGTAACCATCTATTGATCAACGAGCTAGTCAACTAGATGCTTACTAGGGACATGGTATTGTCTATGTATCCACACATGTATCTGAGTTTCCTATCAATACAATTATAGCATGGATAATAAACGATTATCATGAACAAGGAAATATAATAATAATCAATTTATTATTGCCTTTAGGTCATATTTCGAACATCAAGCGCATTGCATCCATCTTGATCTTGTGATCATCGACGACATCCGCAACATGCAACTCCAATATCATCTTCTCCTCCTCAATTTTTTTTATTTTTTCCTTCAACAAATTGTTTTCTTCTTCAACTAAATTTAACCTCTCGACAATAGGGTCGGTTGGCATTTCCGATTCACATACATCCTAGATAAATAAAATCTATGTCACATTGGTCGGCATAATTTTCATAAACAATAAATGAACCAATAGTTATAAAGATAATATACATACCACATCCGAATCATAGACAGGAGGAGGGCCGACGGGGGCGGATACCAAAACCATCGCGCTATATAAGATGCAATAATAAAAGTAAGAAAATGATACAAGTATCTACCTAAACATACAAGTAAGAATATTTTTCCTTTCAGAAAGAAGATAAGAACAAGAGGCTCACCATGGAGGTGTCGGTGATGAGATCGGTGCGGGTGATCGACAACGGTGAAGACAGGGACGAGGCGTGATGGACCGCTAAATCTAGACAAATCTCGAGGACAATGGAGCTTGGAGGTCGAGCTTCGAGAGGAGAAAGCTTAAGTAGTGTGGCTCGGGCATTCCATCGAACACCTCATGTGCATAGGAGGTGAGCTAGAGCACCACAAAGCCCTCTCCCCATAGGCAAGAGAAAAACAGAGCACTGGGGTGCTCTGCTCGCGAGCGAGGGGTATATATAGGCACCTCATTGGTCCCGGTTGGTGACATGCGCTGGGACTAAAGGGGAGCCTTTGGTCCTGGTTCAAGCCACCAACCGGGACCAATGGTGGTGGGCCAGGAGCGAGGCCTATTGGTCCCGGTTGATCCCACCAACCGGGACCAAAAGGTCCAGATGAACCGGGACCAATGGCCTACGTGGCCCGGCCGGCCCCCTGGGCTCACGAACCGGGACCAATGCCCACATTCGTCCCGGTTCTGGACTGAACCGGGACTAATGGGTTGACCCGGCCTGGACCAAAGCCCTGTTTTCTACTAGTGTTAGGGACTCGAAAAACCTCTCGAACAGTGACCAGCTCTCGCTTCATCATGACAGTCAGTTTTAGCTTTCTCTACTGAGGTGCTCGACCCATCTCAACTGGGGCACAATCGCAGTAGTTCTCCTAGTGCTACCTTAGCCGACATAGCGGAATGTAAGGCACCAAAACATAGGAGCCGGGCAAACCCAACGATTGACCCAAGACATGATCTGGAGCCGATGCATATAATGCTATAAGTTCGGGGTGCCGCACTTGTTAAAGTGTTCGGACTTCTCACACCATATTGAGGGGTACTTAAAGGCCCTGGCGTATTTTGGCCATACCAAAGTGTACGGGTGCAACATGTCGTTAAGGAACATATATTTGTAAAAAAAAGGTAATGCAAAAATAGACAAAAGCTATGCATTGTTTATTAAAAAGGGCTGCAATCAAAGCAGAACGATACAAATAATGCGATAAGCAAAAGGTTGGGCTATTTAACATGTCCGTTCCAGGGGCATGCTGCGGAATGGTATGCGAAACAGGTATACTGCTCGTGATAGAGACCACCTAGGAGTTCCGTAATGCGGCATGGCTTGTCTGCTTCCCTGGTTCTTGCATCATTTGTGCGGCAATTGAACTGTCAAACAGGCCTTCCGAAGAATGGAGTCCTGAAAGTAAGAGAAAATTAAAAAATCGGTAGCCCCTGGTGCGGTTTAAGCCGTGTTTCGGGCGTGCCGTGATGGTGCCCCTCCCCCTTTACCCATGGAATTTCTAGAGCGTAGTTATGTACGCGAAGCACTGGTGTCGAATTTTTGCGAGGGTTGGGGCCGCATTGCTACGCCTGCTCGGAACGTGCCAGGCGGTCTTGTTGTAGGTTACTCCGGGCACGCTTGACGGTGTTCGGACGTTTAATGGCCGGACTAGAGAACTGCCTAGAGAGGTTGCTTTGTACTTCCGCTGCGAGGGCCGCCGTGTGCTCCTCCGTTCGGAGGGAGCGTTCGGTGTTTCCATTGACCGTAATTACTCCCCGAGGGCCTAGCATCTTGAGCTTAAGGTATGTGTAGTGCGGTACCGCATTGAACTTGGCGAATGCGGTTCACCCGAGCAGTGCGTGATAGCCACTTCGGAATGGGACCATGTCGAAGATTAACTTCGCACTTCGGAAATTATCCAGGGATCTGAAGACCACTTCAAGTGTAACTAAGCCTGTACAGTTGGCCTCTACACCTGGTATTACGCCTTTATAGGTCGTTTTGGGGGGCTTAATCCTCGAGGGATCTATGCCCATTTTCCGCACTGTATCCTGGTAAAGCAGGTTCAGGCTGCTGCCGCCGTCCATAAGGACTCTAGTGAGATGAAATCCGTTAATAATTGGGTCTAGAACCAATGAGGCGAATCCGCCATGACAGGTGCTAGTGGGATGGTCCCTACGATCAAAGGTGATCGGGCTGGAGGACCATGGGTTGAACTTTGGGGCGACTGGCTCTACCGCGTATACGTCCCTTAACGCGCTTCCCCTCCCTCTTGGGGGTGTGGGTTGCGTATTTCATGTTCACCATCCGCACTTGTGGGGGAAAACCCTTCTGTCCACTGTTGTTCAGTGGCCGGGGCTCTTCGTCGTCATCGCTATGCAGCCCCTTGTCTTTATTTTCGGCATCTAACTTGCCTGCCTGCTTGAACACCCAACAATCCCTGTTGGTGTGATTGGCCGGCTTTTCGGGGGTGCCATGTATCTGGCACAAGCGGTCGAGTATTCGGTCCAAACTGGACGGGCCCCTAGGATTTCTTTTGAATGGGTTTTTTTGCTGACCGGATTTATAGCCTCTGAATCCGGCATTAACTGCCCTATCCTCAGCATTGTCGCTGTTAATGCGGCGCCTCTGCTTGTTGCAACGCGACCTGCCACTACTGTCCCTGGTATCTGAATTACCATAGTTCTTGGTCATATTATTGCAACGAGCAAGCCAGTTGTCTTCTCCCGCGCAAAAGTGGGTCATGAGTGTCATGAGTGCTGCCATAGATTTCGGCTTTTCCTGTCCAAGGTGTCGGGCAAGCCACTTGTCACGGATATTGTGCTTGAAGGCTGCTAGGGCCTCTGCGTCTGGACAGTCGACTATTTGATTTTTCTTTGTTAGGAACCTTGTCCAGAGCCTGGCCGATTCCTCTGGCTGCTGAATTACGTGGCTTTGGTCATTGGCATCTGGTGGTCGCATATAAGTGCCCTGGAAATTGTCGAGGAATGCGGCTTCCAGGTCCTCCCAACAATTGATTGATCCTGCTGGCAAGCTGTTAAGCCAATGCCGAGCTGGTCCTTTAAGCTTGAGTGGGAGGTATTTGATGGCGTGGAGATCATCGCCGCGGGCCATGTGGATATGAAGGAGATAATCCTTGATCCATACCGCAGGATCTGTTGTGCCATCATATGATTCGATGTTTATGGGTTTGAAACCCTCGGGGATTTGATGGTCCATTACTTCATCTATGAAGCATAGTGGGTGTGCGGCGCCTCTGTACTGGGCTATATCACGACGTAGCTCCAATGAGCTTTGTCTGCTGTGTTCGACCCTACCGGATTTGTGTCTGGCGTGACGGTTATCGTCTCGAGTCATGGGGCGCCCACGCGATCTGTAGATCGATCTTGTTTGCCTTGCCTTGTCCTCCACCCTATCTCGCAGGTCTGGCGCATTTTCCCGTGCCTTGGTACGGGGTGCGTCTTGAGTGGAGGGCCGAGAGGCCTCTCTGTTGCGGCCACGAGGTGGCCGGTCCACCGTATCAAGTGCTGGTGATGTAGGTTTAAGTGCTTCCTCCTCTAATCGGGGTAGCAACCTGCGCTTTGGGTAACTCTTGGAGGGGCGTTCAAGTTTGTGCTCTTCGGCCGCAAGGACTTCAGTCCATCTGTCGACTAACAAATCTTGATTAGCTCTAAGCTGCTGCTGTTTTTTCTTGAGGCTTCTTGCCGTGGCCATAAGCCTGCGTTGAAAACGCTCTTGCTCGACGGGATCCTCTGGTATGACGAATTCGTCGTCGTCGAGGCTTGCCTCGTCTCCGGAGGGAGGCGTATAATTATTGTCCGCGACCTCTTTGTCTGCCGCTCTCTCATGAGGGTTTGTTTCTCCATCCTCCTGTGTTGAATCTTGCTGGAGGGGGTTTTCTTCGGCACTCTTCGGAGTATTATTATCTCCCGTATTGGAATCACCGTATTTGCTTTGGCGGGATTTTGAGCGGCGCCGCTGACGCCGGCGCTTAGGCTGTTTCTTGGAGGGGTCATCCTCCGCTGTTCCATCGCCATCTCCTTTCGGGGTGTCCACCATGTATATGTCATATGATGAGGTGGCTTTCCAGGGCCCAATAGGCGCTGGTTCTTCATCGTCTATTGCATCAGCGTCCATACCGTCGATGTCTTCGGAGTCGAAGTCGAGCATGTCGGTTAAATCGTCGACAGTGGCTACAAAGTGGGTGGTGGGTGGGCTTTGAATTTCTTCATCGTCTGCATCCTGACCTTGCTGACCGTAGTCCGGCCAGGGCTCTCCTGATAAAGAGAGAGACTTCAGTGTCTTCAGAATATCGTCGAAAGGCGAGTGCAAAAAGATGTCCGCGGTAGTAAACTCCATGATCGGTGCCCAATTGGATTCGATCGGCAGGGGCGCGGAGGGTTCGGAGTCCGGAGAGGAGTCCGGCTCCTTGGAGTCACGAGTCTCGTGGAGTGTGGGGCTGGTGTTCGGCTCGATCATCGTTGGGATCACAGCCCCCGAGGCGGCGTCCAACCACCCATCCTCGATCGGCGCGGTTGGCTCCGAATTAAGGGTCGAAGCCGATGCGGGTGCGGCCTCCAGGGCACTATTCGGCAGCAGAGCTAGATCATACTCGTCGTGATAGTGCGGCGTGCTCGACAGTGGCTCGAATCTGTCGAGGATCAAGTCCCCGCGGATGTCAGCCGTGTAGTTTAAACATCCAAATCTGACCTGACGGCCATGGGCATAGCTTTCGATCCGCTCCAGATGGCCAAGTGAATTGGCCCGCAGTGCGAAACCGCCGAAGACGAAGATCTGTCCGGGGAGGAAGGTCTCACCCTGGACTACATCGTTATTGATGATCATAGGAGCCATCAAGCCTAACGGCGACGACACAGAGGAACTCTCAATGAAAGGACCAATGTCGGTGTCAAAACCGGCGGATCTTGGGTAGGGGGTCCCGAATTGTGCATCTAGGCCGGATGGTAACAGGAGGCAAGGGACACGAAGTTTTACCCAGGTTCGGGCCCTCTTGATGGAGGTAAAACCCTATGTCCTGCTTGATTAATATTGATGATATGGGTAGCACAAGAGTAGATCTACCACGAGATCGGAGAGGTTAAACCCTAGAAGCTAGCCTATGGTATGATTGTTGTTCTATCTGTTGTCCTACGGACTAAAACCCTCCGGTTTATATAGACACCGGAGAGGGTTAGGGTTACACAAAGTCGGTTACAATGGTAGGAGATCCACATATCCGTATTGCCAAGCTTGCCTTCCATGCCAAAGAAAGTCCCTTCCGGACACGGGATGAAGTCTTCAATCTTGTATCTTCATAGTCCAGGAGTCCGGCTGAAGGTATAGTCCGGCCATCCGGACACCCCCTAATCCAGGACTCCCTCAAAGGGAGAGAGGCCAGAGGGAGAGGGGAGCAAGTGGGAGTGGACGGGGTTATTTTACTGGGGAGGGTTAGCAATGGTGCACCTTTTAGGGGTGCGCCATAAGAGTTGGTATACAAATGGCGCACCATTTAGGGGTGCACCATAAAAGTTGGTATACCAATGGTGCACCATTTAGGGGTGCGCCATAAATACCATGATGGCAATGGCGCACCTTCTCCTGGTGCACCATTACTAACTTTTTTTTGGATTTTTAGTTGCATCTAATATTTTTTTAGAAAATGACCATGAATTTTAAAATGTTACGATATAAGTAGTTATTACTAATTTTCAAATACTTGCGTTGCAAAACATTTGTGACTTGGTAAAACATTTATGAATATGAAAAAACATCATCAAATTTGAAAAAATATTCATGAATTCAAAAAGTGCCCATGAAATTTAACAATATTCATGAGTTCAAAAAATATTAACAAATGCAATACTTTTTGTGAGTTAGAAAAATGTTCGCATTTTCAAAAAATGTTTGCAAATGTAAGCAGGAAAAGGAACACTAATAAATAAAATGTCAGAATAAACATAAAAAATTGGTATATTAATGGCGCACCTTCTAGGGGTGCGCCATTACTAATGTTTTTTTATTTTACCATAATAAAGGTAAATAAAAACAATTAAAATACCAGAAGAAAACACAAAGAAGCCCAAGGTGCCTGTAAATGATGATTTGCAACAAAACAAGAGGGAGAAGAACAAAAATTCCAGATCCAAGAAGAAGGTGGTCGATACTTCAACTTGGTGATGGAGATGTTACAAAAGGAAGGTAAGTACAGACAACATTAATCCCCACTGTTTTGAATAAAAGAGGTTACTGGATAGAGGATTAGAATAGAAGAAATGCCATTTCCATATGTCGAAATACAATTGAGAAATGAAGACTACAATTTAAACCATTGTGCAAAGATTTGAAATTAGATGACATGGTTGAAATCAAGTGATACATGTAATAATTTAGTTGCATGTAATAATTGAGCTTGCCACTGACACACACACATGCGCGCGGCTGACACGTCATGATTCGATCTTAGCTATCTTTTCACAATGTTCTTGCCCTTCTTTTTCGCAAATGGAGTTCTTCTTTTGAACGAACATCCTTTAGGTAGGGTGTCCTGCTTCTTCTTGTGGTGCATGGTACTTCATCATCGTCGTCATCTTCCATCTTCGGGTCGCCGTACTTGTCGAAGTCTTGCTCATTGGCGACTCCATCCATTCCGATGATGTTCCTTTTGCCTCTCCTCACGACAACACGACTGGGCTTTGACGGGTCGGTAATGAAGAAGCATTGGTCCACTTGGGAAGCCAGTACCCATGGCTCATTTTTTGTTGTGATGTTTGCGCCCACGGTCTTGGATTTGTCTTCGGGTATAACCATGGTGGTGAAATACCGGTCTTCTTTTAGGAAGCTCTTGGCCCATCTGACATGGAACATCGGGACCTTCTCTCTAGTGTAGCTCGGCTCCTAGATTTCCTCGATCCTTCCATAGTATCTATCCTTGTCGGTACCGGTGTAGGTTTCCATCGTTACCCCAGAGTTCTGATAATCGCTCTTCATGTCCTTTTCCTCGGTGTAGAATGTGTAGCCATTGATATCGTACGCCTCATCACTACTAGGAAAAGGCCTACTAATGGCGCACCAGTTTTGCCTACTAATGGCGCGTCACTGGTGCGCCATTAGTATCACGCCACTAGTATTTATTACTAATGGCGCACCACCCAGTGCGCCATTAGTATATAACACCATGCGCCATTAGTATGCCTCCCCGGGCCATATTGAACCATGTGCTTTGGCAAACTAATGGCGCACTGCGGATGGATGCGCCATTAGTATACTTGGCATACTAATGGCGCACTCTGTAGTGATGCACCATTAGTATGAATATTAGGGTTTTTTTTACTTTTCTGATTTGTGCACAGGTTACAAAATATATTAATTGACAGAATATAGACAGTAGCACACAGCAACAGCAGATTCATCAAATACAATAGAAGATTAGTCTCTGAATACAATTCATCATATTAGTCTCCGAATTCAAAAGACCGAACAAAGATAAAACATTACAAGTCTCGAGACCACGAGTATCGAGTTTGTCGGAAGTAATACTAATCCTAACAAGTCCTACTAATCATCATCATAAAACTCTACTCGTTATTCATAACAAGTCATACGATCATCATCTTTATAGTCATCGAACCAACCCTACTTAATTGGTCTTAGCACATGATCATCAGTATTAGGCAGGACCTAAATACCCTATTTAAGCTAAAATAGCATAAAAAATATAGACCCTGACTCTCCATTATGGAGAATGGAGAACATCCTGTCTCCAATTCTTGCGCTTCGCTTCCTTTGGCTTCCAAGAAGCTCCTTACGACTGTCCATACATTTTTTTCCATCCTTTGATTTTCATGTCTCCACTTCTTTTAGAAATCTCGTATGGACAGTTGAGATTTGTAGGACGACCTGGCTGTATGTTCAAAACATTAAGACTACCTTTCTGATACATCATATGAGGCACACAATTCTCTGGGATTATCTGTTGAAAAACATAGTAATAACTTCATAGTTAGCAATGATGTACTAGTTTTAGAAATATGCAAAAGATGCACGGATGTCGTAATAGTAAAAATCTTACTAGGGTATCTCCATGGTAGTTACCGTAGTTGAACACATGCACTAGGGGCACGTATTTACCATAATGTTGAGGAGCTTGATTGTGGATAATGTAATTCTCAATGTTAGTACAAAATCTGACCAGATGATTTTTCTCCTTGTAAGTTGTTAATTCGGAGCCATCAGTGTAGTGGGTTTTGTCTACCATCTCCCACACATTCTTTGAACAATAAAAATCAGTTGTCAATGGAAATAAGCTGTCAACTATTTTGAAATAAACAATATAAATTAGCTAATAACTATGTTTGAGAAACTCACATAGTGGTAGAACTGGAGGCGTATCAACAAGGACCAAAATGTCCATATTGTCTTGGTTGATGTCAGGATTACCAAGATCCATGGTGATAAGCATACCCTCATCAAAACCATACATCTTGCAAAATACATCCCAATTTTTGCAACCAAAATGGGTTACGCTCTCAGAATTATATAGATTTACTTCAAAGTCCACATCGTGATGAGTCCTTAGGTGAATTTTCTTTGTTTTAGAAATTTGATGGTGTACAAAATCCATCCTCTCCAAGACATAGCGTCTTGCATGGCATGGGATAAGCTATACTCGAATTGTAAAAGATGAAAATTACATGTTGAAATAGTTGAAGTCATGCTTAATTATGAAAATAACACTTGTCGTCGTTGTGTACCGTTTCAACTTCGAAGGTCTCCTCGAGCTTAATGCTGAAGCGCCGATCATCGTCCAGGTGAGGCATGTCACAGAGCCCTTGATCGTCGTGGCACCAGTCGCACTCCGCCTGGCGACTTTCGTCGTCCGATGATGATGACGACATATCCTACATTCATAATTCAAAACTACATCATTTAGGGTTTGTCGACACCGAGGCATCCTAAAAGCTATGCTTTTATCATTTAGGGTTTGTCGACGTTGAGGCACCCTAAAAGCCTAAGCTTTCATCAATTAGGTTCTTATCGACACTGAGGCACCCTAAAAGCCAAGGTTTTATCATTTAGGGTTTGTCGACGTCGAGGCACCCTAAAAGCCTAAGCTTTCATCATTTAGGTTTTGTCGACGCCGAGGCACCCTAAAAGCCTAAGCGTACATCATTTATGTTCTCATCGACACCGAGGCAACCTATAGAAGCCAAGTTAAGTTTTCATCATTTAGGGTTTATCGATGCTAAGGAACCCTAGGTTGGGCCTAATCACTTGGCACTAATCACTTGGCTCTATTGCCACCTATGTTGGGTTTATCATCTAGGGTTTATCGATGCTAAGGAGAATTCTAAGTTGGGCCTAATCACTTGGCTCTATTGCCACCTATGGTTTAATGTAGCAAGAATGGCGGGGCACTTGATCGTACTTAACTAAGTACTACGATACCCCGGCCCATGCATTAGTCGCAAGTACCCCATATGTCCTATTTTTACCAAAGTCGAGCTAAAATTCACGGAAAATTTCAGCATGACCTTTGCTGAAAATAGGACATATAGAGTACCCGAATTTGCCGAAATAGAAGTTAATCGACATTCCGGCAAACTCAAGGGCCTCTCGGGGTACCTGCAAATTTATCACGACACAATGGTCGGAGACAAAACCCAGCCATAGACCATATGGTCCTCTGCTTTCATGTGGAAAAAAATCAGCTCAGCTTATGTGAGCTTCCATTCCAGATATAATAGGTCACCAAACAAAAAATCATCCAGATATAATGGTACAGCAAAGAAACAACTTAATCCATGCCTCAGCTTATGAACAGCCATTACTTCAAATACAGAAGAAGGACCAATTTATTTGTGACGTAATTACAAATGATGATAGAATAAAGCAACACCCTGCACTAGCCTAAAAACAAGTGAAGTTTCACCCATATAAGAACAACTTTATAAAATCAGAGAAGTTGCTAAATTTTTTGTATCCTTCATATACACTGGAGTACAATGCTTTATAATGTTCCATCACCATTACAGAAAATTGACAATTGTCCATAACAGTTAACTGAAATTTTTGCCTCATAGCTTGGGTGGGTTAAGTACTAGGAGACTTTGTAATGTGCAGTACAGGTGCAGTAACAGGCTTCTGAGTTAAGAAAACATTTCTATTTGATTTTCAAACCACACACTTACTTTCAATTATAAACAAAACTGACTTGCTGTTAATGAAACTCATGGTGGAAGTAACTACTAGCAGCATGTCATTATCATGGCAGTCCACTATATATTTTTCTGACAAAATACATCATTATCAAGGCACATTATGGCCATTTTCTTACATGATGCTAACTGTAGCTAACTGGTTTTTTTGACAGTAGCTCAAGTTTTTGACAGTAGCTCCTAACTGTACCTATCTGAAATTTTTGACAGTAGCTCAAGTTTTTGACAGTAGCTCCTAACTGAATTTTCTGCTTAAAGGGAAGGCTGACTTAAGTGGCAAGATGATACAATTTGCATAACATAACAATATATGCATGTTAATATAACACCATCTCCTAACAGAAATAGTATCTAGATCTACTAGGCGGCAAAGTAGAACTGATATTCTTTTGCTGACCTCTAGTACAAGGTATAGAAGAGGAGGTAAGAGAAGAAATAGTGACATTTCTCTTAGCAGGAGACTTTTTCTTTCTTCTAGAAACAACAGTAAATTTCTCCTCCTCTTCCACTACAGTATCATGCCAACTTAGACACAGGGAGGCGACATTTCCATTCGAGTCATGAATATCCAAACAGTGTTCAGTTTTCTTACTAATTTGTTCCCTAGATAATTCCAATTCCTTGAGAACATGAATAAAATCAAAATTATCCAGAGGTATATCAACACCCATCATTGATGATCTAAACATAATCTCCTTAGCTACTTAATTCCCCAACCCTAGCTACTTAATTCTCCAACCCCTTTTCTTGTCCAAAATTCTCCAACCCCTAACCCTAGAACACATCAGAAGGAAATCAAGAGGGGGAAGAGGGGGAAGCGGCTCGGGTGCTCACTTGGGAGGTTGAGGGCGACTCGGGGTAGCTGGAGCTAGTCGAGGCGGCACGAATTCGGCGTCGAGCGGTGGCGATGGTGGCCGAGGTGGAGGAAATCAGCGGCCGTACGAGGGCGTCCGAGCTCGTTCGGGTCCTCGTAGTCGAAGAGGAAGACAAGGGCGGTCCTCCTGGGCAGGCCGCGCGGTGTTGGACAACGACCACGAGGTTGACGCAGGCGGGGCCACGGGGGGAGGGGGCACTTGGGCGGGAGGACGTCGAGGGCGCGGCCATGGGCAGAGGGGGGACGACGAGGGAGGCGACGGAGACGGAGGTGCGGGGGCGGCGGTGGTGTGGGGGCGGCGACGGAGATGGAGGCGTGGGGGCGGCGGCGCCGTGGGTCGGGGAAGCGGGGGGAATTAGCTAGGGGGCGAGGAAGACGGACGAACGGGATCTGGAGAGAGGGAGGGAATTAGCTAGGGGGAAAATCTTACTAATGGCGCACCTGCGGTCGGTGCGCCATTAGTAATCTTTTTTTACATAGCAATGGCGCACCAGGCAGAGGTGCGCCATTAGTAATCTTTTTTTATATATAGCAATGGCGCACCAGCCAGACGTGCGCCGTAAGTAATTTTTTTTGTTGCATGTAATAATTTTTTAGAAAATGAATATGAATATGAAACAGTAACATTTTTTATAAAAACAGTAATAATTGTTGTTTAACAACAATTGTAGTCTACACTTTTTTATTATTAATTTTTTTAAATGAAGAGGGGAGAGGAGGCGGAGCTCATCGGGGAGCGGGGGAGGGTGCGGGGG